>NW_026913531.1:7800000-8276464 GCF_034315485.1 Pezoporus occidentalis
TGGAATACATAACACTATAAAAGATGAGAAGACAGAAATAGTGAGAGTGAAATGGAGGTTGAAAGCCAGAAAGAAAGTAGTAAGAGGAAGATGGCTGCTTTTAGAAATCTTCTGAATAAATACAAATGAGACAATAAAATACAAGACTAACATACAGAGACAAGACTAAACTATTTACACAAATTAAAGTTCAGTGTGATGAAGGTATTCACATTCCCCAATGGAGTTTGCACCACTCCTGTCTGAGCTTGGAAAAAACCTTTATTTCAGCTGAATTAATAATTATACAGCAGTTACCGGAATAAATACATCAGATTGTATTGAATGATGTCTCTTTCTCTGAGGAGGATGCCCTTGGGAAATTATATAGTCTTATAACCTTGAAAATGCTTATTTCATCTCTTTATGATTTTATTGACTGTCCAAAAGATATTGTGCAGTCTACTTACACCTGTGAGTGTAGGCTTGGGGGTGGCAAGGTGGACTGTCAGAAGCCCTGCTCTGCACAGCTTCATACAGCAGTGAGACAAAGTCTAACTTCCTCAAGATGCTGTGGTGATCTTTTTCTTATTGACTGAGCTTTGACTCTTTCAGCTTATTGTTCCCAAATATCCTTTGTTCCTGAGATGGTTCTTGTTAACTCATTTTCATGTCTCAAAGCTTTCAAAGTTCTGGAACAGTTTCATGAGCTGTGTTTCTTGCCACATACAAAGCATGACATATATTGGAAAACAGTTTTAATTAAAATCTAGTTTAATGTTTGCATTTAATTTAAGTTACAGCTGGCATTGTTTGAGGTCAGAAAAAGAAAGCTGGCTGCTATTCCTTCTTTTTTATTTGCCAGTTAAACTACTGAAAGCATTAACATTTTAAATCTCTTTGTCTCTGGCTATTAAGAAGTTAATAAGAAATTGTGAATAGAACTGGTTCTCCACCTTTGGCATGGCCATTAATACCAATATCACAAGATAAGCTTCTCATTAAAATGGTAGTAACAGAAACATAGGTTATATGTGCTGAAATTTATGTATCTGGCAGAAAATTTCACATCATCCTGTAGGATTGTTGCTTGAGAAAAATGACTGAAGTTTCCACTGGCATCTTTCTCGATTCCTACATAACTAATAGAAAACTAGGGACACTGCTGAGCACAGCATGACTTGATCTAGTTGCCGTCCTTGATCTGGTTGCCTTATTACAATTTAAAAATAACCTTGGCCTTTTCAGAAAAAGAATAAAAGGTTCAAACTCTGTTTGAGTCTGTTATATGTACGCCTAATAAATATGTTAAATATATTGCTTCCATACCAGCATCTTCAAAGGGCTAATCACATTGGGAGTGGAGTCATTTCATTTAGTTGTATCTATTTCATGGACACCTACACCTGAGAAAAGTATCTCAAATTTCCTTAATAATTATTAGAAAGAGAAATCTCTTTAGAGTACTTCTTATCTGACCTGCTTTCATGGATGCATCAAGAATGGTGTATTTGCTTATACTATGCAATGGATGGTAAGACAATGCAACCAAAACTGAGTGTGATGATGCTTGGTATAGGTTATGGGTTAATGAGTAACAGGAGAAAAATATCTGAAACTTCTGCAAAGCTATACAATGGCATCCTGGCTGTCTGATTTCGTTGGCAGACTGTGCCTGTAATGTCCTTCCTGCAGTTCAAGAGAGTCTGAGGCAAAGCACTGTTACACAGACATCCAGCATCTAGCAGCATGTAGAAGGGGAGGGTACACATTGTACAACCATGTACCCAGTCAGCAGCCAGAGCATAACACTGTGACTTGCCTGACCAAGAGTCATGTTTCTCTCAGGCTCAGCTATGCCAACTCACTGATGAAGTAATTGTTGTTGCCTCAATTTGCTGTGTGAGTCTTTGTATAAATCTTTTCATGATGCAGCTTATCCTTTATATGGTCCACTTAATAAATTGCCCTCAACAGTGTCAAGTTATCTGGTGTTCCTTTTCTCCTTGTGAAACCTATGATATCTAGAGAGGCTTAGCTATGCACTGATAGTAAAAAGATAGAAAAGTGGGTACTTCAGTCACAGATATCAATACTTCAGGTATTTAAGGTTTGTGAAATGAATTCTACCTACCAGTGTCTATTCTCCATGTATGTCCTTTGTGTGAGTGGCAGTGTAATTAATGATGCATGGACTTGACTTCCCCCCCCCCCCCTTCTATATGTGCTAGAACTTTCTCTATTCCCTTCAAAATAGCTGTATTTTTGAACAGAATCTTGATGACTACTCCCTACTGCAAGCAAAAACTACGTCTCCTGAAATCCATACGGACTTTCTGTATTCTTACCCATTACCCTGTTCTGTGTCTCTTGAACATGGTGTGGATATCAGATCCCCAAGTAGCTAACTCTAGTATGGAAATTCCTGTACTCTGCACTTTAAATGGAGAAACCAGTCTTTTCAGTTTATAGGCATAAAAATGTTTGAAACAATATTTGAAAGTAATATGGAAAAGATTTTTTTGGTTTTTGATTTTTTTTTCTTTGCATGTTGCTGGGTTTGGGGTTTTCTTAAAAAAAATACTATAATTTGGATTCTGGTTTTTATTTAATTTGGAACACAATCTTGGGAAGAGATTACCACTGAACGGAGTAGAAAAAATAAAAATAAAATAAATGTTTTAGTTTGTGATGAAAAAGACATTTGTTGTGTCCTAAAAAAGGTTTCGATACGACATTGAGTCATGAGTCATGAGCTGAAGGAAGAACACCCATTTTGCTATGTGTTTGGGTTACCCCTTAATGCCCTGTTGTGTGCAGCACTTGCTCAGCTGCATGGCAATGAGTGAAAGAAGAATCTGCAGCTATGAAATAGGGATCCTTCCAGATGACATAGAGTCTATGGAGTACATTTGGTAACTTTTTTTTCCACAGAGGGCAAGAAGCAGCTTTTTACAGCAGTGTACTTCTAAGGACAATCAGAAAGTCTCACTTTCAAATAACAAGCTGTTATTTGAGATTTGCTGTCTCACAGCTGAAGACCACATAGAGAGACTCCTATGATCCAGTTCTAGAATTGATGTCAGTATCTTCATCTGCTCATACATTTTTGTGCTTCAGAACCCTTTTTTAGGCACCTTTAGAGCTCGGTTCATCAGATCTATTTTGGATATCTAAATTGCATTTATAATCTTATCTAATATATTTCCTTTAAAAAACAAAAACCCTAAAAAAAAAAATCCCCAAATCCCTGTTTAAGGTGACTTAGGTTCCCTTTATATGAACCATGCAGCAACAATATTTTTTCCACTAATTTTCAATATGTAGAATGCAGAAAATGACATACTTATTTGTCTTTCACCAAGAATTAATATCTACGAAAAGCTGCAAGGATTTGTAAAAACAGAAGACTAAATATCTTATCTTATCCTTAGGTACAGCTTACAGACAAATTACAATATTATTTCAGTTTTCCTGACACAACTCCCATTTCTGGTTTTGTTTGTTCTTTGCTTGTTCTTTTGGTTTTTTTTTTCTTTTGTTTTGGGGGGAACTGGGCTGCAGGGAGAGACTTTTAATCACATAGAAAGCATCTGACCAAAACACCGAGTATTTTTAACTTGATGCATTGCTATGCTAGCAAACATGACAGACAGAAATAAAAAGTATTTTTAATATAATATTTAGAGTCTGTTATTAAATTAAAACTGATTAAATTGGTGCTGCCAAATCGAATGTAAAACATGAATGTTACATGTCCATCCTGAATTTTATTATATTTTAAATTATTTGATTTTGAAAAATGAGAAAAAAGGCCTGTTTTTATATATGTTTCCATATTTTTCTGTACTACTCTGATATTTTTACCTTTTTTTTTTTTAATTAAATCAAAATTTTTTCTGTGTACATGTAACTCAAGGAGTTTGGACGCTTAGAGAAATTGTGACTGAATATTCTGGGGATAAGTATTAACAAAAGGCAAAACATTCTCTAAAAAGGCATTAAACTTCATTTACAAAGAAGAATTAGACATTCTGACTAGCATCTGAAAGAACTCTTATTTGAAAGATTCCTGCAATGAGAGCAAGCATCAGACTGTCAGGACCACATAGCTTCTGTGTACTTGTGAGACGACTGAAGAACAGTAAGAATTCCCTACAGGAAAGAAGATATCACAGAAGAACTACAGAATATGTGCAATATGATTGACTACTGATTGCATTTAAACTGTGAAGTAGATGAGGATACAGATAATAAGAGAAAAAAAGAATGTAGTGCGTAGTTGCATCCAGTATTATACTGACATTTCAGCCTATTTACTGAAAAGGAATGACGTGATTGAAGAAATAATGTTTTAATTGGTATTTCTTAATATTTTGTATAATGAAATTTTACAATTTAATTTTAAGATTTAAATTTTAAATTGGGGGATTAAGATTATATGTAATTCCTTTTGTTGTATAATATATATTTCAGTGATATTATCTGTGAAACAAATATTTATAATAAATTTATAAATAATTAAATACTACTAAGCAAGTATTTCAGAATGATAATTATCAAATTCCTTTCTAGGAAAGGAGCAGTTATGTCAAACTGCTTCTTGAAGTTTAAATGCAAACTCCACTTGAATCAGAGGATATAATTTGGATTAGTTTATAGCTTTTATAGCAGTTGAAGATTGAAATGAAATCAAAGTCAATGGCAATTGCAATCAAATTAAATGGATGATTAGGTTGCAGAACTCTGGGAGAATGTCTGCTCTGATGCATCTTGCTGGCGACAAGTTTTATTTCTGTTTATTAACCAAACATCTCTTGAGTACTTTTTCATCCTGAATAATAGTGCGAGTTTCACAGTGACTCAACCATAGATTGAAAAAAAAAAATGGTTCTTGCCAGTTGTTAAGGGGGCAGTTTAATTTAAGAATAAGACACATTAGTTATGCAAAATCGTGTATGTGTGTAAATTCCAGAATATATATATATAATGGAATAAATGAAAAATTATCCTGGGGTAGTAGGTAGGAGTCTGAAGTGTAGTCTTGGCATTGTCATGCAAATAAGCACTTCAAGAAGTTCTTCTCAATACATATTGCAAGCCAGAACTGTGGAATTAATTAGTCTGTTTGTCATGGTAGACCTTTCCATAAAAGTTTTAAATGTTCATATAAGGAAGGTTTTTCTTTCTTTAATTAACTTTTCTATTAAATTTTCATATACATCCAAGGGAACATTATACTAAACAAAATTAATAGATGTAAAAGAAAGTTAACTCAAACCAAAGTATAAAACTATTTCTAGGCAGTTCCAGAGACAAAGAGATGCATATGCACAAGGATATGAATAAATGTAAAAACAAACAAACAAACAAAAAAACAAAACCCAACAAAACAACCAAACAAGCAAAAAACAACAACCGAAAAAAAATACAAAAAACCAAAACTCAGATAACCAACAAAAAGATTCTTATCAACAGTGGAATCCAAATAATCGTCTTCCATTTTCATGGGTGCTTTTCCAGTCTTAGGGGCAATATTTCATGCAACAAACTTCAGGTAACACAAACTATATTTACAAGCATGCGCTGTTTATGAATATAAAAACATTATGCACCATATATGAACAATCTTCCTGTTAAAATCTCCAGACATTGATGTCAACACAAAGTTATGGCAGATAACGTTTAGACTGAGAAAGTATTTTTCTTTGTTTCCAGACATAATTAAGACATGAAGATATTCTTAGTAATTTGAAACATCATCCACTGGGGATGCTTCATTTCTCAATCCAATCATACATTTGCAATAGGCAGTGATTTGATTTTCTTATGTCAATCTTGTAAACCGAAGCTCTTCATCGATACTTCTGATACTAGATGTACAATTTCACTGATCAATGAACTTTATGTATTTTTCATAAATCAATCCTATCATAAAAAAAAGTTACACAAACTGTGTTCATTTATGGGGTTTCTTTAAAGTGGTTTCAAAACTGTTACTTGGAATAAGCCTGAACACTTAGGTTTGCCCATGAAATTACATGAGTTTTGTTGGTTTTTTTCTTTTATTATTTTTAATATTACACAAGTCTGATAAAAGTAAAAAAATTATAAAAATTGAAAAATTAAAAATTGATATTCATATGTAGTGCTTCAGAAATGGAAATTTAATAGACTGCATAGCTATTAGCTCAAAAGTCATTTTTCAAATACCATTTTTTTTGTTCTGGTTTTTAACCTCATAGGCATGAAATTGAAATACTTACTTCCTTGGTCTTTAAATAAGAAAACAAATAAACAAGCATGTTTTTCAAAGGGAGAGAAAAGCAAAAAAATTGACAATCATGAGAAAAGACTTATTGACTTAAGACTATTATTGACAATCATGAGAAAAGACTGGGAGAACAGATATTAGTTCTATCAACCTTGAATAACTCTTTGGTTTTATGACATTCTCCTCTAAGCCTGTTGTGCATGGAAATCTTTTTCTCATATACAGCTGAGATAGGAGGATAAGTTAAAAATAATACTTCATAATTAAAAAAAAAATAATCCCAGAAATATATACAAAAGATTTAATTGGTTTTGAAAGACTCCATAGTTGGGATATCACAGACTTTTGCTGTATGGCTATAGCTATCAGGACAAGAATGTCAGAATCTATTTAGGTGCTCTCCCATCTGCCTTTTATTTATCTTTAATCCTGAGCCTACAATAAGTTTATAAATAATTTAGGGTCAAGTAAGGAATTTTCTTCTGTGTTTTGCTTAATGACTATCACGATAATATTCTTCCTTTCAGGTTGCCACGTCATCAAAAAATAAACAATAACTCAGAATAATGGAAAGGGATGTTTACTAAGGACATTAAATATAAAAGTAATTGTACAAAGCTGCCTAGATTGCTGAATGACTACCATGGCTTCCAGCTCCTCTCCATTCTAGCTTTTTACTTAACTGAAGAATTGCACTGGAGACTCAGTCACAGAATAAAACAATCTAAAGTACTATGCTGTTAATGGTTTAAAGGAGTAGGTTGTGTTTTCGTAAGACCCCACAAAAAAAAATAATATTGTTTTCATCTTTGTTTATGCTATTTTGCCAATGACACCAAGCTGTGTGGTTTGGTTGATACGCTGGAGGGAAGGAATGCCATCCAGAGGGACCTCGACACGCTTGTGAGATGGGCTGATGCCAACCTCATGAAGTTTAACCATGCCAAGTGCAAGGCCCTACACCCGGGTCAGAGCAATCCCAGCCACAGCTACAGGTTGGGCAGAGAACAGACTCAGAGCAGCCCTGTGGAGAAGGACCTGGGGGTGTTGGTTGATGAGAAAATGAACATGAACCGGCTTCAGTGTGCGCTTGCAGCCCAGAAAGCCAACCATATCCTGGGCTGCATCAAAAGGAGTATGACCAGGTCGAAGGAGGTGATCCTGCCCCTCTACCCTGCTCTCGTGAGATCTCACTTGGAGTATTGTGTGCAGTTCTGGTGTCCTCAACAGAAAAAGGACATGGAACTGTTGGAACAAGTCCAGAGAAGGGCCACGAGGATGATCAGGGAACTGGAGCACCTCCCGTATGAAGATAGGCTGAGAAAGTTGGGGCTGTTCAGCCTTGGAGAAGAGAAGGCTGCGTGGAGACCTCATAACAGCCTTCTAGTATTTGAAGGGGGCCTATAGGGATGCTGGGGATGTACTCTTCATTAGAGACTGTAGTGATAGGAAAAGGGGTAATGGGTTAAAACTTAAACAGGGGAAGTTTAGATTGGATATAAGGAAGAAGTTCTTTACTGTGAGGGTGGTGAGGCACTGGAATGGGTTGCCCAAGGAAGTTGTGAATGCTCCATCCCTGGCGTTGTTCAAGTCCAGGTTGGACAAAGCCTTGGGTGACATGGTTTAGTGTGAGGTGTCCCTGCCCATGGCAGGGGGGGTGGAACTAGATGATCTTAAGGTCCTTTCCAACCCTGACTATTCTATAATTCTATGATTCTATATTTTCCAGGTTGCAATAAGATGGGTGTGAGCTCCGTTGTAATGATTTTTGTCCCATTTGTGATTCCAGCACAGATCAGCCTTAAAGCACACTACATGCATATTTGTAAGAAAAATACTTCTGCATATGCAACTGAGATCAGTAGAAAGGATCTGGGCAGGTTTCTTTATAAATGAGGCAGCTGCTCTATCTTCCTCTGAGAAGAGGCCTGAACTCTGGCGCTCCCTTCCCACTCCAAACGGCTTTCCAGAGACAAAATATTCAGGGAACACTGAACATTCTTTAAGTTCTGAGAGAGAAGACAATAGATTTTGGGCAGTTTTGATTAAATTTATATCATATACATCTTTATTTTGTTATTGTGCATTTTCATGTAAAGGTGAGGAGCTGAAGTGTGGTATAGACAACTACTTTAATCTCATTAAATCGATACAACACTATATTTTGCTTTGCTTATTGATATTTCTCCTAAATCTCTTAGGGAAAATTTTTTTATCGGAAGACTAGCTAAAGTAAAAGAAAACAAACACATTATATCAAGAAAATTAATCTAATTTCTCATATATTCCTTTGGAGACTATTGTGGTGTAAAGATTTATGAAAAACACTGTATAGGACACACCCTAGCAATGATGATATAGTTACAAAAACAGTATTATATGCTTGATTATGGAGGCCCGCCAGCTCTCAGTGTGGGTTACAGTTATGAATCTGTTTTGACCATTACGCAGCAAATGCTAACATCTGGAAACTTGAAGTTCAAAGGTTATTTTTCTCATAAAGCTGAACCACTATGATTCATAAAAAGCTGATGTTGGCCTTCAATTTCCCAAAGTCCTGATGCTAATATTATATTGTAAAACACAGGGTGTCTCTTTATTTGACTTGGTTTGATTTTGATTTTACTGGACTATTTAATCAACTAACATAGAAATGGGCATTTGAAAATAACCCATCCTTTTGACTATAATGAAAAAACTTGTACAGATAGATTACTAGCATTTAACACACCTGCATGTGTTAACCTTCATTGTAAAAAAGGAAAATCTTTTATGATTGCCTAAGAAGTTCCTGACTTGTTACATATTGCCTGCATGTATTTTTTTTTTTCTTTGTTGTCTTCGTCTTTCTCATTCATTTGGCTCCTCATCACACTATGCTACTTACAGCTCTATTCTTCCTTGATCTATAGCGCCTGAAAAGAGATACTACTAGAAACTACATCAGCATAAATTAATCTCATGTTCAAGATCACACCTTCAGATTGTAAGGATGTGCAGTAGATGAAATGATTTCC
The DNA here is from genome assembly GCF_034315485.1 of Pezoporus occidentalis. Taxonomy (NCBI): domain Eukaryota; kingdom Metazoa; phylum Chordata; class Aves; order Psittaciformes; family Psittacidae; genus Pezoporus; species Pezoporus occidentalis. The sequence goes on from NW_026913531.1 coordinate 7,809,271, forward strand.
TCAATACTCCCGTATAGCTGGATTCCCTTTCTGTGCATTTTGTAGCTTTGGAAAACATTTGTGTGCTCATATTTTCTCTGCTGTGACAAACAAATGCGGTGGGCATTGCACATGTACCTCTATTCAATTCTCTAGGTAGCTGCTAAGTTCTGTACAATATTTCCCCTCCACATTCTTGTAATAGGGACTGTATGCTATCTGGGATATGGTACAGCTCAGCAGCTATTGCTCGAACTACTGTCAGGTAATCTGGGAATGCCTAAATTCAAATACTGACTGTCTGATCATAAGTTTCCTCCTTTCCCCAACCTTCTTGTATTCAGCAGTAAATACTTGCCTGAAGTCTAACTTTATGTGTACCATTTCTCTCTTTTCTTTTGTTTTTGGCCTTCTCAAACTATGAACCTGGGCGTGCAGACCCTCTCACTATTTAACAACAGGAATAGAAAATTAAGTAAAATATCCATAAGCACAGGTTTAGAAAACTATTCCTTACACTATGTCTGGTTTGGAAGGCAATAATGAGCTTTGGGTTGACCAGCTGGGAATGACCAATAATCTTGGTTTCTTATTTCCATGTGCTCTCTTGCCTGAAGACTGTAAATAAGCAGGAAATCCTATATTCAAGTGAGGATCCTGTGGAAATGAGAACTATCATATACTCCATTTAATCCTCATTTTAATGAGGCATACATATAGTTGAGTTGACATTAGAACGTTATATTTGCCACATGGAGAAATGATCGATAGCTTGGTTATGTTAAACTTGCCTCTCTACCAAACTCAATTAAAATAAAAGGAAATAAAACCGGGGAGAGTTCACTAGCTAATATCTGTATTTATTTCTTTCAAGTATCAAGAGAGTTTCTCATAAGTACTTTCAAAGGAAAAAGATTTTGGAAAGCCAACGTGTTAAATACAAATCTACATGAGAAATGAAAACCATTGCTTTTTTTAGGATCTGAACTTCAAATTCAATTCAAAGAACTGAATGGTGTTAAAAAAAAATATAATAAAAAAAGAATAGGGGTAAAAAGTGCTTGCTGAATTGAAAAGTAGAATGACATGCTTTAACCCATCTTTGACTTCTGTTTTACATTCTTGAATGACAAATCCCTTGGAAAGGAGAGTTTAGAACTATAGTGCTGACTTAACCTTCATTACACCTCTGTTACAATAGAAAGACAATCTCATTTAGTGGGTTTGACAGTATGTTTTTCAATGTTTTGAAACCTTTTTCTTTTGACATATACTTCCCCAGCTGAAAAGACGTGCTATGATTAACGAACAGCTGTATGTCTTTTCTTTAACATGTATCAGGTGTCTGCCACTTAACATTTTTCAGTCTTCCATCATTACCTGTGGACAAATGTTTCTCATTAACTATAGCAGGAGGTGTGGGGACTACAAAAGGACGAGCTGTAGCTGGGACACTGTCAGCTTTATTTCTTATAAAGCTAAATGGCTGAGGTATTTAATATCTGAAACATGATACTCTGTCATGGTATCTTCTGTAATCCTTTATGGCCTTAGAGACTGTCATAGCTAAACATACAGGGATACTGCAAGACATCCATAGACGTTATTTTTCTGAATCTTTCATGTTGGAAAGTAACATGGTAGTAAATAAACCTTTGTGCCTTCATGGTTTGTTGTCCTTGTAACTATTCTTTCCCAGGTCAGCTGTGATTTAAATAGCTACTAACTATGAATTTGTTTGTTTTGAAAAAAAAAAAAATAGGTAGAGTCCCATAATCCTGAATTCTAACAGGTAACTAAGAAAAGCAAGCTTGTTGTAAGTAGGCTTAGATTGGCAGTATTTGGGTCTGAAAGCGTACTTGAAAATTGGGTACGTGGGAGTCTGCAATTTGGAAGTCTGAAAAAAATCATAGTCTTTAACCTTACATTAAGAGAAAAAAATACAGCAAGAGCTGTTCTTACAATGAAAAAGAGAAGTATGAAAAATATAGCCTGGATATTGCTTGGTTTATTTCTAGTCAAACTCCTTTTTGCCTCAGTTTGCAACATGTTGATATTTGATGCTGTATAAAAGTTTTGGCTCTGTGAAAGAAAAATTGGGTGTCTAATGCCAAAACCATATTGTATGTAAACTGTTTCCATTGTTATGCAGACCTTTCTATATGGATCTGTTGCATACATTCATAGCTTGATGTAAGCAAGTGGTAGTCACAGATAAATGATGCTTTTTTCATATTTCTTAAATATTTTCATTATGAATGGAGTAAAGCCCAATTCATTTGTTACACCTCTGCAATCAATATGCAGTCCATATTTTTCAAGCCTGAAATTTATGATTTGAAGCAACTTAATTTACTTAATCTTCCTCAACCTTCCTAATATTATTCTGTTGCAGTCAGTCTTTTGTCCTTGGCCTGACCCACTCATCTGCTTGTTTCTATAGTGTTTCCCACACTGATCTTCCAATCCATTTCAAGATCTTCAAAATGCCATCAAGATACAAATCATAATACTATCAAGTAACTTCACTATGAGCTACTGAGGCTGACCTTTTCTTCAAATAAAAGCATGTATTAAGTAAAAGTGTAATGAATTCTATTCCCAAAATTTAGACATGACATGAAAACTGTATTTACTCTCAATTAAAGCATATTCCAGGATATCTGTTTTAAAGGGAGATTTATCTACACTTGTATGCGGCTTTCTTGATTAAAGACTGTATCAGAATGGATATATGCTGTCTCTCATTACAGATTTGATAGTTACATTAACTTTTGGTATAGTGATTTTTCAGATTTAATATATTTAATATCATTGAGCTTAGAATTGCATTTTGTTTTTTTGTTTCTTTTTTTCATTCCTCATCCACTCCTTCAAGAAAAAAGGATCTTCTGTGACTGAGTTGTCTGAGTGTGTACCTGCAAGACCTTTAAAACAGTTTCAAGGAAGTTGGATGAGATGTTAGAACTATCAAAGATGATTTGGTTTCTACAATCTTTTTGAAAATCAGTGCTGAGTGAAAACAAGTGAAAAGCTGAATTCAGTCTTCAGGAATTCTGCTTGACAGCATTTGAAGAGGCAATCAGCAACTGAGTTTGGCCAGGGCACACATAGCTCCAAATAACTGCAGTGTATAGTGTTACCTATCTGTAGTCATATCCTTGGGGGGATTGTAATAGTCACTGGGATTAGAGCTCATAAGGTAGAAAAATACCCATGGACACCCCAATTTCCATTGGTTGCAAATTACTGTCATTTCTTCAGGACACAGGATGTAGCTGCTTCAGGCTTTGTAAGCAGGATCATAAAATATTTTCCAGAAGAGACTTTATAAAGTTCACCATAGGGTTTCTGCAGTAATTTGTGTTACAGAAGTGATCATGAGGGCATTAAAATGTAATATATTATCCATCTTCATTGATTTTAAATTTCAGTTATCTTCTCTGTTTTTCTACCTATGCTGCTACACAGGCCTTGCAAGACCCTAAAATTTTACTGTCATAAATCAGGTTCTCATGGGGAAGATTATTTCTAATGGTTAGAGTAATGTCTTCCAAATATCATATGTTAAACCGCAGATTTTGAAAAATTTTACATCATTAACAACAGTTCAGAAAATAAGTTATCTTGTGAACAGAGTCATCCCATTCTTGTGAATAGAAATTTAATTATTTATTTAAAAACATTATCATTTTTCCAAGTCCTCTATGACCTATTTATCTTACTCAGCTCAGAATCATGAGACATGCTAACCTCTTCATAATGACAGTTCTAGGGAATTGATAATTAATTTTCTAACTTTTGTAATTCTTTTTGCTGCCTTTACCTGGGAAAATGTGGTCCCATACATTAGAAGTTATACCCAGAAGATTTCTGTAAATTTCTTATAACTATTGTAACACTGATCTTTTCACAACATTTTGAATGTTGTCAAGAAAGCCTGTGTAATTTGCTTCCCCAGGCTTGGAAAATCACTCACAACCATAAAGCTTGCAATCAAGAACAAATGGAAAATGCTGCCACTAGGCCACCAAGGTATCAATCTGCTAGTAAAGTCTATGAAGAAGCATGACAGGAAAGGCTGTTGGAACTATTAAGGCAAAGTTAAGAAGCATCGCTTCATAGCTCCTGGTATGAGAAAAGCTAGGGCATGAGTAAGCAGACAAATGTGGAATAACATGAATAAAGGAATATTATGATTACAAAATTTTTTTTTTTACCTGTGTATATATATAAACATGCTAATTTACTCTTTTGTAGCTCACAAATACTGTCTTGATGCTACACAGACTGTGCAAATATTTGTTTAACACCACACAAAATGGGAATATCAGAAACAAGAAGCTGACGTTTTCTGGGTATGAGATTAATGTACAATATTTAATATACTGCCATTCTAGTTATTGTGATGGATTGATTCAATTTCTTGAACTAGAAATATACAAGTCCTCATGCACAATGCAAAATGCCTTTGAAAATCCCCTAGGAATTGGTAAACTACTACAAACTGCACTTCAGGAAAGTGACTGATGACTTTGCAAGTGAAAAATGAGTTATTGTTTTAGACTATAAGGAGACAATAGCAGATACTGAACATCACATTTCAAAATCTATTCAGATGTTCCCTCTTTTTTCTTATTACAGCAAAATACATGACTGATATTTTATTAGAACCTATATTTCCTACAATTTTAAATGTTGAGCCTGAATTTGACAAAATCTTGTAATTCCAGTGAAATTAATGAAACTATACTGGGTTTTTATGAATGACCCAAATTATGTGTCATCTTCTCTTTCTTTCCTTATTCTAATATTATCTTGAAATCACTCTGAAATTAATCAAATTTTGCCTATATTAAAGTTTTCTAGCTTTCTACAGCTTCAGCTTCCCTGAGGTATTAAACTTGAGTTTTCATTTTTTGATTAATATTTTAACAATACATTTTTCAGTGCATTAGCTCCTAATGGAAATGCAAGGCACTATGTCATTGCTTGCAATTTATAAAAAAAACCCAACTAACCATTTTAGAAATTTCTTAGGTAATAAGATTCTTAGGCAAAACTTTCAACAGATACTTTGCAAGGAGATTTAAAAATTTATCAGTAAAAGTCTCCTTGAATAAAACACAAAGAAGATAACACATCAGTAATAACAATTAATATTGTCTTGACAGTTGGTTTTACATAAACAATAAACCATAGAACAGGAACATAGTATTATGGAGTGCCTTCATTTAGCAGAAATCATATACAGTGTGATGTTACCTACCAATATAATGAGATTTGCAATGAAAAGTATAAATAGAACTTTTTAAGCCAATTCACTGAGAGAGCACTGAAGGCAAAAACTACATAAAAATGCTATTAAGAACATGACAACAGATATAAAGATGTCTGCCACTCTGACTTGGTTTGAGCTAGCTGGACCTAGATACTGCTTCTTATTTCCACGTATGTAGCTTTATGTCTGAAACAAGGGGGCACAAAATCACAAAATGGAATGTAGAAACCTTTAGAATTAGATTTAAGTAATGTTAAGTTGGATGGCTTTGTAACAGTAGCAATGGAAAATTACTGAGGTGCATGATACATAGAAAAATAGAGTGCAGCTAGAGAACATACTGAGAATTCTCACAAGATAAATCGTTATAGTTGACATAGTTTTAAGAGAAAAACAGTTTAGAAGAACAGGACACAGGATGGGGAGTATCTGGGAACTGCAGGTGTCCAGGATGGGCTACAGTTAAACTAACTGATAAGTAGGAGGATAGGAGGATTATTATGTCTCTGGTGCTAACGAACCAATTAAACTGGTATGAGCACCTACTGTGCATGCTTCAAAGGCTGCCAGAAGTGATGAAGATCGTTGGAAGAAGTAAACGACCCTCAGAGACCACCACCACAATTCTGTAGCATGTGGGGAACTTTCTGGAAAATTATGTAATCCATAAGTAGCCTCATGAATATGTATGTATGCCCAGTGGCTATAAAAGGACGGCTTGCGTGGCAATGGGGAGACACACGTTAGGAGGAGCTATCCCCCGTGTCTCCCAGCGCCGCAATAAAGAATACCTGCTTGTCAGCTTGAAAACTTTGTTGGCAAGTTTGTTCCTGGAGTTTTCTCCGTATCAGTCAGCAGTGTAGAAGACTAACTTAAAAATTCTCAGACTGGGTTGATCAGTGCTTCTTCATTTAGACTTTGACTGCATGTAGAAACGATTATCTAAAGTTTAAGAAAGAGTGGAATCTAATGTACATAGTCCATGATTACAATGACTAAGTCTTATTACAGTGTTGAAAACAAAGTGTGTTGAGGAATGAAATGAACATTTGCCTTGCTATGATAGCAGATCAAACCTACCCACAATGCCTTTAAATTTCATTTATGCTGATCTGTAGAAGGCAGAGAATTGCAGACATGTTTGCAAGCAAACTCCTGTAACACAAATTATTCCTTCTATGCAGGCAAAGTTTTAATGCTACTTAATGCATAGCTCAATGACATTTGTTTGCCATTAATGAAATACTAATATTTTAAAGCAAGCATTTGAATGTTATTCCTATGGAACCATGGATTTTTGCTGTTTGTAGTCTCTTGTAATTATTACTGGTTCCCATTAAAATTATGAATGATATTATTTTAGTTTCTAATGTCATCTTAAATAGCTATGTTGAATTTCCTATATTATATTTTTTACTCAGATCTTTTATTCACTTTTGAAATTTCTGCAATAATGAACAGGTTGTAAAAATCACATCAGTGCAAATCCTGAATGTTCTGAGTCCTTCAATAAAAAAAAGTGTTTCAGTGTTGACTTTGTATATGAATCACAGATTCTTGCAAGACATTTAAAAGGAATCGTTACAGTTACAATACTTGTTATTCAGTATAATTTTATGGACATTCGAGAGTGTCTTCTGTGACCTTAAATGGTTTGTTTCTAATTAAAGCTAAATTACTGTAATATTTGGTAGTCTCTTTCAGACCAGCTCCAGAATATCCTTGAGACTTGTTATTCAAGTCTGGGGTATGTTGAATTGGATTTTTCAATTTTAGCTGTCCATTTTCTCTTCTATCATCTAAAAATGTGACCTGATAACTGTATATATCCCGCTTAAAATCTTGGCAAATTTTATTACTTTATATTACATAATAATTCCACTGCATCTTTGGGAATTTGCAGAGACAAATAGAAATGCTCTGAATTAGTTCCAATCCTTCTCCCTTCCTTCCTTGGATTAAATAATTCATCATTACCACAGCTTTCAAAAGAATTGTTGGTTTACAGTTCAACAAAATCTATTTCTACTTTCGAACGTTATTCAACATAATTTAAAATTCACTGAGAAAAGAATGGAAAAAGCTTGTTCTTAGTTACCCATGAGTCAGAGATGCATCATCTGTTATAGCCTGTTGCAGGTTAATATCTAAATAAAGAGGACTTGATCATAGCCAGAATCTATAAGAATTAGATCGTGGAAGAGAAATGAAGAACACTTCACCTCATTTTTATATTCCTCATTATTGAAAATGTTTGTCCTTTAATCTAAGCAGTGCAATCTCCTAGATATTTTTCCCTCTTTAATGGATATTGGATATTAAATAATGCAACAATTTCCATTGAATTGTGGATTTCCTTACACTATAAATAAAGGAATGCATTTAATGACTTGATTTTGAACAGCAGCGTGTGTTTTTCAGTTACTTTTTGTATACCTGTAACACAAATGAGGCACAAAATATAGATGATAGTGTCTTTGCTGAGGTATTTAGCACTTATATATGTATATAAGCACTTGCTTTATTTTTAAAGAAAACACACACACTTGTGGACACCCAACACAAGAAGAATCCTTTTTCTAAAGAGAACCTCAAAGACTGAAAGTAAAAGATATTCTAAAGAGCAGTTGAAAACCTAGTTTCAGTTTAAGGTCTATCTAACTCTAGAATGAACATTCATCCTATCTTATAGGACAGTTTGCATTACACATTGATTATCCAACAAAAATGCTTTGACTTTTTTTCCTTACTATCATTGTGGTGGCATGCCTTGGACCTACTATATAGCAAAATTATCAAAAATTTGCATAGGAAAAGGTTACTCTGCAACACAAGTTTTCACAATCTATACAGCTCATTTTATGCTGATTGCTTGTATTGCCACATCAAGAAGAATTAATAATTTTAATTAATAATCTAATAAATTCTCATGGTTTAAGCCCAGCCTGTCACTCAGAAACCAAGCAGCCGTTTGCCCACTCCCCCCCTTCCTCCCCCTGCTCCTGGAGGGATGGAGAGGAGAATCAAAAGAATGTAACTCCCACGGGTTGAGATAAGAACAGTCCAGTAACTAAGGTATAACACAAATCACTGCTGCTACCACCAATAACAATAATGATAAGGGAAATAACACGGGAAAAGAATACAACCACTCAACACCTGCTGACCGATACCCAGCCCGACCCGAGCAGTGATCTAACCCTTCCGGGTAACTGCCCTCAGTTTATATACTGGGCATGACGTGCTGTGGTATGGAATACCTCTTTGGTCAGTTTGGGACAAGTGTCCTGTCTCTGCTTTTCTCTGGCTTCCCCTCCTCCCTGGCAGAGCTTGAGACTCAGAAAGGCCTTGGTGAGAGTAAACATTACTGAGCAGCAACTAAAACCGTCAGTGTTATCAGTGCTGTTCCCAGGCTGAAAGTCAAAAACACAGCACTGCACCGGCTACTAAGAAGGAGAAAAAATGACTGGTACTGCTGAACCCAGGACATAGGCTTAAATCATACACATATTTTTACTTAATTATAATAAAAATCACAAACACAAATGAACCAAAATAAGTTAACAAAGAAAAAAATTGGGATTAAAGTGAGACTCAGAGAATGGAGAATGTATTACAAGTTTTCTGAAAATTTACCTACCAGATAAATTCCAGCCATTGATAATCTGATTTGGTTTTTAATTTTTTTTTTTTTTTAATGGACATGTGATAAAATGGTATTACTGGTGCAGCTGTAATGAGGAAGAACAGATGATCAAGTCTTTTGACAGCTGTGCACTTAAGGTAATATACTGCAGAGACGGATGAATTATCTCAGAATCATCAGTCTAGAGAAAAAAATATGTGCTCACCCAGGGGATGCTTATGTCATAAGCTTTCGTAATACAGGAAAGAGTCTCCTTATACATGAAAGGTTCTCCTTACAGAAAATTTACACGAAAAGAATTAATGCATCTGATATTTTTAATGTAAATCTGGTTCATATAATTTTATTAACCATAATGTCCTGTATGTTGTGCAGGGTATCATCCCTTTGCTATGCATAGAATTTTGAGGGTGTGCCACAATCACCCAGAAAATTCATATCCTCCAGTGCTATATGAAAAGCAAATAAACATAAGAGTATCTGCTCTTTTTTCAGATTTGCATTTTCACAGAAATACAGATGATAACATTAACAAGCCTTGACCTTTCAGTCCTTAAGACTCTAGAAGAAAGAGAAATTAATTCTTTCATATGGCAAAACTAATCAAACAAAATCAGAGACTGCCACAACTACCATCTTCATTTTCTGGAAAGATCCTATTTTCTAAAGTTGCATCACACTCATTCCTCAAAGAAATCCTTGAAATTATAGTGTATTTGATCTGTTGATTGGTCAGACAAGGGGTGAACACACCACATAAGCAAATGCAATTGATCTATTCTGACATTTTTTCCCAGGGGATCTTAAAGAGTGGCTTCAGTTATGGATAAAAACTGAAGCTAACCTGTCATGGCTTGACTACATGGATTGACTACATGGATTAAGGGCAGCTGCCATGGATTAGCTGCAGCTGGAGATGGTAAATCTTTATTCTGGAGATGCGGTTGCTTATCAAAACTGCTGACTCATGAAAACATATCTTTTCACAAGGTTAGGTTAGAATTAATGATGTTAGGGAGTTTCTGTATTACCATAGAATGTCCAATTTAATAGCAGACTGCAACAAGCGAGGTAGAGTGGATCAGTATTCTGTGACATTCTGTTCTTGGGTATCACTTTTATTTCTAAGCCTGTGCTTTTCTTGTTTCTGGTTGAGGGTTTGGACTTGTCCCTGTCTCATATCCTAGCTGAGGTAGATATTAAACCTCTTCTTTTGCTAAATGCATTCATTTTTTTGCATAAACATGTCAACTAGTTTAAACAGAATTACTTTTATATTATCTCTTGCTTAAGTCACTCACATAAGGGAAGGACTTGACTTCAGTTTTACTAGTCAAACTCTTGACCTACCCCTACTCATGTCCCCTGATGCCCCCCCCCCCCCCCCCCCCCCAACCTCCAAAAAAACCTTGTGTCAAAAAATTTTTGAAGTTCGATAGCGACTGGAATATTGTTTCATTATGAAAAAAATGTTTCTGGAAAAGGTGTTCTATCTTTCAAAAGAAAAGGAAAAGAAATCCTGAAGAGATATCTAAGGAAGGAATTGTTCTCAGCTGAGCTATGAACAAAGCTTTTGCAAAGCCCATCTTGCCTGAAAGCTTTTTCATGTTTTTATTTGGTAATGTAGCTAGCATTATCAGAATAAAATTGTCCCAGTAGGTAATGGAAATGCTCAATCCCAGATTCTCTGAACTGCATCACGATTTATTCAATTGATTCCATATTTTAAGTTTAGCCCTTTCTTTTTTTTTTCTATCTAAAATATATATGGCTTTATATTGTATTTAAAATAGAAAAAATAATTAGTTATTCCATGATTTTTTTTTTTTTTATAGAATCAGAAAATGCACGACAAGAAAACAGAATTTCCCATGGAGCACAGTGAAGTGGCTAGACCAAGAAATAACTTCAAGATCACAATTCTGTCTGGAATCATAAGACATTAAATCTGATTTACACTTGCCAGCTAAAGGAATACAGCCTCTGTTACTTATAAGGATGAATTTTGATTTCAAATGCAATAAATCAATATTTTAGAGCTAGAAAAAAATCTCTGGGAAAAATCTTTAGCTCCATTGTGAATAGGGACATTTAATTTGGTCATTATTTTTCTCTGCATGGATGATAAAAATAAGATATAAAGATAATAAGATATAAATTTAATACTCTCCATTTAATATTACTTCCTACTAAAAAAAATAAATAAATAAATTCTAGCTTGGTCATCAGGTAGTTGAGGACATAAAAAATAATGGAAACATGAGGTAGTTTATTGTGACTTGTGACCCAATTAATATCTGTTACTTTTCCTAGTCATGAATATTTGGTGCTTTGCATAACTGTCATAAAAAAGCATAGTTCTAATAATGTGACAGGTTTTACCAGAAATGTATGATACAGGCTGTCAAGGCTATTTGGAGTCCAGCATATGGCATTCATTGGGAAGTATTTGTTATCCTATTGGTTTAGCAAAAGAAAATGCATTAATTATATCTGTAGATATTAGACAACTTTTGTGAAATTTTGTTGTGATTCAGTATTGTGTGGTTGTCAAGTCAATATACCTGAATTAGCTTAGATGAAACGTTTAGATGATTTGGGGAGCACTGTCCTTGATGAGAAGTAGCTGAATCTACTGGTCAGGTGGCTGAAAGCCTAGCAATACTAATATTTCTCTAAAATGGAACATTGTTTCATAGAAATTGTTTTTTTCGGTATTTCAGTAGTTCTTTTCTATATGTGGCTGTAGGATGATTATACTATTCTACTGAGGTACCTTATTATTTAGCAGAGTGGGAATGGGTTAATTTTGAAATACCTCAAGATGAATGTCCTAAAGTTAGTTCAGTATTCAGTAAATTAAAATATTTAATTTCAAGTATCTTTGCTATTTTCTTTTTGGCTTTTTTCTTGTCAGATATGCAACATGCCCCACAAAACATTTCAACTTTATAGAAAATTCTCAAGAAATTCTGCATAGAAAGCATAAACAAATCACACCCTTAAAAAAAGAAATAAAAAAGCACCCTCAAAGAAATCTAACCTTTCAATTGGTTTTGTTTGGCTTTTCGAAATTTTTTGTAGAGACTTATTTTGGGGAAGTACAGTAACCTTACTGTTTTATGTGCCTATAGTCGAAGTGATGAGTACAGACACTTCATCTCTCAAAACATATGTCTATACTATGTAGTGTAGTAATGAGTAGAAGTCAGAGCTATTGCTCAGTAAGCCAAGTGGCAGCTCTGTAGCTGGATTTAGCACAACATTATATGTGGCATTTTCTGTTGTGATTTGAAGTGAATAAATCCAGGTGGACCACTGTATTACTGGTACTGTATTGCTGAAACATATTCATACCAAACATGGATACCTGTATCTAGTTCTGCATAGATTCAGACAGGTATACAGATTACTAGGTATTGATAAACTTGGAAATACCAAAACCAATTTGTTAAGCTGTATGTTTAGTTGGGGAGCTAGGACTTCTTTGTTATGACACTATTCATAGAACCTGACGCTTTGAAGGAAGATACAAGTAGCTAAAAATTGTGTTATCCATGACAGGGTAATATTCCAAAGACAGACTGCTACTTTTCTTTAAAAAATCACCATAAGCTATCTTGCTTTAGCTTCAAAATAAATGGTAATTTGGCATTAATCAGAATTTCTGATCACAGCCCATAAGCATTCATATGAAGAAACATGAAAGTCTAGTCTCAAGTCTGAGGATACATGCAATTCTGATGGAGGCAGAATTTATTAACCAAGAACGTACCCAAACCGTGGGCTAAATATGAGGTTTTATGACAAGAATGTCAAAGAAATAAGACCTATCCTGAAAGGGTATCCACAGAGATACAATAAGCAAATCAGAAATGTGAAGTATATGCTAAGTGTATTATGGTTTGTTGTTTCTTTCTTTAATGTGCAAGCTTAAGTATGTACCACTGTATACAGTTCTATTTAATTTATTGGTTAAAATAATATTACCTGACAGGTTAAAAATAACCTTAATCCAAACTGTACATTATCTGTCTCAGCTACACATTTTTTAAGTCATAACCTTGGGAATGCAAACTTGAGAAATAATTATGTGAAATATATGAAGACTTCTGGCCATAGCAAAAAGTGAGTGACAACTAATAGTGCATTAATGAATTAATTGGCTTTGTACCAATTTCTAGCAGTGAAATTTGCAGTCATCATAATAAATGGATGTTTGCTAAGATACTAAACCTACTGGAGTATATGGTTTCCAAGAAAAAATAAACACTAAATCTGAGCTATATCTAACAAAGATTTTGTTGTTTCCTTTGGTTTGTTTTCTGCTTTGAAGGGAGGGTTGAAGTTTAGTTACAATATGGATTGAAATTTATTTCCAACTCATATAATTTTCATGGAACAAAGGTTGACTGCTCAAATTGCTAAGTAAACGAAGGGAAATAAAACTTCTGCTGGTTTTGTTTGGTTTTGCTCTTTTGTTTTTTTTTTCTATTTATATGCATTTATCAGATAACACTGCCTGTATGCTATCTTTTTCTGAATCCTGTCTTATTTGTAGTCCTGGGAGAAATACTGTAAAGGAGGACTTACTAGGTGGTATTTTGGGGTACCAAATAAAAGGCTTAAGAAATAAAGCTTTATTTTGCAAATAAAACATTGTGGAGTTTAGCTGTGAATAAAGAGCAATATAATTTCTGAAAATAACATTTATACTTGCACTCAATCTGACACTGTTCACTAGATAACAGATGTGAGAGTCGGGCTGATGCAATACAATCCAGCATGAAAACTTCTTTTCAATCTGTTTACAAGAATGCATTTAAAGACTGATGCTCCAGCTGACTAAATTTTTTTCATGGTGTATCCCTTTATTTACATGTTCTGACAGTATTAGAATATAGCTTATATTATGCATGAACAAAATTGAAGAAACTTCCTAAACAGATTTGAATTTAAAATTCCAAACTCTACTGCAGTCAAATCCTACATGATAATGTTTTCTTGTTTCTTGCCTGCTTGTATTGATTTTAAACTGAATAATCTACCTTTAAGAGGGAGCAGTTTCATTTCCCCTTAAGAATGTTATTCTTAAAATAAAATTTAAAAGCTATTTAAAAGGTGTATGGACTGTGATTGTGCCTTCTTTGATGTAAGGTGTGAAAAAGAGTATTAGAATATACTTTTGCTGGTGATACTCAAAGAGAAACTCAAGCTCAAATGAGGAAGCATTGAGATAATTCTGGGACTGGTCTAATTAAAGAACTAAGAAGATAATAACAAAACTGTCTAGTTACGTCTTCAAGCTATCAACAATTCAGTCAAAATTGAATAAACCTAAACCCCCCAGAGACTATAGCATCAAAGAAATAACAATACAAACAGCCGCTACAGACCACTCTGTCTCCAAATTAGTTATGACTTTACTACAGTGTTTATAGAAACAGCATGCCACCTATATTCATACACAGCCATAAACAATTTGTGCTTGGGTCAGGCACCATGTCTCCAGACAAGCTCCCTCTCTATTAATATTAAAAGAAGAAGAGACAGCTGTGATTGTTCATTCTAAACGACCATGGAAAACAGAAACAGCACTATATAGGAAGAGGCAGTTTAATGAATAACTTACTGTAAGTTATGTATATGATTTAGTTCTTTATTCTTCTTGTGGCCTCTCTATAAATAGACTGCGATTTCCTCCCATTTATTTTTCATTAGATTTCATCCTGTAAATATCATTAAAAAGTCTTTATAAATTCACATAGATTATTTTAAATGCTATCAGTGTTGCTTCTATATTCTCCTCATGACTCAGAGATTCCTTTCATTCTTTCTGTCTTCATTTCAGGAATCACAACTGGTAGATTGTGGGGGTTGGAAAGTATCGAAACTGTCAGAGACCATGGGAAGGAGAAACTACAGCAGGCAATTAAGAGTGACCTGTCCCTGACTGGTACTTGGAAGATGTTGGAACTGGCAAGGAACAAGGACATCGGAACTGGAAAGAGGATGTCGATAAGAAAATCAGATAGACCTTTCACCTGATGTAACCACAAGGCAAACACAGATGTGCTTGGCTAATTGCTTGGAAGCATATAAATATCGTGTAATCTGTTCAATAAACGATCCAGCTTGCACTCTACCTCTGGGTCCGTGCTTCCATCCTCACCATAGATAATATAGCTCTCTATCCACGTCTCTCAATCTGTGCTTCCCTAAAGAGAAAGTGCGGTGAAAACACATTTCTTTTCTTAGAGAACTTCAACTTACTGACTGTAGGCTTTTTTTTTCTTAGTTACTCATAGAAGAAATTCCCCAGCCACCCTGAGACCTATGTATCATAGAATGCAAGTTACTATTATTTTCCCCTTATTGTCTGTGTTTGGTGGTCCTACATGGCTGGCCTTCATATTTATCCAGTTTCCTATTTCTTCCCTGGTGAGAAGATGAATATTTGAATAAAAATGCCTTCAAACTCTTAATACCAAGTGCTCTTAAACAGCTGCCTAAGAATACATATGGCTGGTCATGCTCATTTTTCTATATTTCTGGGAGACTTCAAATACTGCTGGACAAATATGTGGCTTAAGAAGCAGGACAGCTTGGGCTGATGTAAGTCCCAGCCAACAAAGGAAAAAGGTAATAAAATATTTAAGTAATGAAAAGTCACAAAATAATGCCATTCCACCTTTTTGTTTTGTTTGCTTGTGTATGTGTATGTGTTTTGTTTTCCTGGAGGTGGCAGAATGGGCTTTTAGAAAGTGATAAATAAGATTTGTCAGAGGCCTGACTTCTTAGATAACATGTTTTAGTGAACAGAGATAAATATCTGTATGTATCATGTTCATGTACTATTGAGAGATTAGTTTTACTACTGCATTACATTTAAAAAATCAACACTCCCTATTTGTCAGTAAGACATACCCTCAGTTGATTATGGATTCTTTGTTGATGAAGCATTTTCACTGAACAGAAGATCTTATAGCAGTCTCTAGAGAGAATGATACTAGACTAATATTAAAATTGTCATCATTTGGTGTGAATATAACAACACTAGTCAAAAAGGGGAAGAAACAAACCCCAAACATTAGAATGGGCAGATCAGTATTAGGCATTTATGCATAAATGTATAAGTAGAGCACAAACATGGTAGGGAGGGATGTAAAGATGGAGACAAGGCAACCAAGCCATACAGACCTGGATGGCCTAATGAGATTAGTTCAACCTCCTAAAAGTATCCAAATTTAAAAAAAACTTTTTAGGTGGTAAATAAGATATGGAGGTGAGGCCAAAATCCTGAGGGCTAGAACTGGGAAAATTAGGACTTGAATGTTTTAAAGGATCCATAGTTAGGTGATCTTGAGCTCCTAATGTGATGTTATGGAAAAAAAAAAATGTGAATCAACAGGTGTTTTGCTAATAAGAGGAGGAGGAGGTGATTTTTTCTTCTTATGGTTCAGGGAAACTAATTCTGAAACATAACTATACTCTGAGGTCTCTTTGAAAAACAGGGTTGAAGGTTTTTAAGGAAGTTATACTCCTCAAATAACAGGTTCCACATAGAGTTTGATTCATAATGTTGATAAAGAGATCATTTACTTTGAAAGCCTTTCTATATTTTGGAGAAAGTCACACCAAAATCAAGAGTTAGAAAATAATGGTGAATAAAAAATGGATATAAGCATGAATAAATGTGAGCAGAACAAGTATCATGAAATATTGAATGAAAAACAATGGAAATTAAGGGAAAGATTTCCAGTAATTTCAATGGCTTCTGAAACTGTTCCTTAAAGATATAAATAGATAACTGTTTTTTTGGAATACACCTAAGTTGTATTTTAATTTATTTGAACCTGAGTGCTTTTTGATCCAAGCTGAAAAATCTTGTTCAGGATCCACAAGTACTTAGATTTGCATTATTCAGAGAGATGCGAGGGTAGAGAGGTGTTCACTGAGTAACAGTGATGAATATAATTAGTTGTAATAGTTACTCTGAGGTTTAATGATGCTTATACAATAATAAACAATGTCAGCATCATGTGCCACACTTTAAATAATTGTTTGCTTAATAGCATTTTGAAGGGAATTCAGTTCTCACAGAGATCAGCATGAGAGCAAACAGGATCCTTGATTACATTCTGGTGTTAGCAAGTAATAGTGAGAGACATACCTCCAAAGACTTAACATGTTCATTTCAACAGAGATGTATAAATCGCTTGGCTAAAGCAAACTAAAAAGCCATTTTGAAAAATCCCATTTTATCTGTTACCGTATTCCATCCTTTTTAATTCAGAAGTTATTGAACTGTGCTAAATTTAACACTAGATACTTTTAGCAAAAATCTTCAGATGGTTCAGCTATACTTTGTCTATTTCTATTGCTTGTTTTGTTCAAGAAAAAAGTAAGAGTACAGGAAGAAAAGAAAACCAAGAGGAATAGGCTGTAAAATTTTTAGCCATAGTAGAAGTACTTCTTTAGTCTCATTTCTTACTTAGTACTGAGTTTTGTTGCTTGTTTAAAGTTATGTCACACAATTCAAGGCAATCACACAATTCAAGACACTTCCAGGAGAAATTAAAATTTCAGTTAATTCAATGTAAACCAGTCATCAGGCTGTACAGAAAGCATTCATTTAACGCATCTTTTTTCTCTCATTTTTCTTTTTAGATGCCACAATTCCTCTAATATATTAACTTTCAATATCAAGACTGTCCTTGGTTCAGCAGTAGCAGTCATTTTTTTCCTTCTTAGTAGCCAGTGCAGGGCTGTGGTTTTGACTTTCAGCCTGGGAACAGGGCTGATAGCACCGATGGTTTTAGTTGCTGCTCAGTAATGCTTACTCTCACCAAGGGCTTTCTGAGTCTCATGCTCTGCCAGGGAGGAGGGGAAGCTGAGAGGAAGCAGAGAGAGGACAGCTTACTCAAACTAACCAAAGAGGTATTCTATACCACAGCACGTCATGCCTGGTATATAAACTGGGGGCAGTTACCCAGAAGGGTTAGATCACTGCTCAGGTCAGGCTGGGTGTCGGTCAGCAGGTGGTGAGCGGTTGTATTCTCTTCCATTGTTATTTCCCTTATCATTATTATTATTGGTGGTAGCAGCAGTGATTTGTGTTATACCTTAGTTACTGGACTGTTCTTATCTCAACCTGTGGGAGTTACATTCTTTCGATTCTCCTCCCCTTCCCTCCAGGAGCTGGGGGAAAGAAGGGGGGGGAAGTGAGCGAGCAGCTACACGGTTCTGAGTTACTGGCTGGGCTTAAACCACGACACAGACAAAACACCTTACTCCTGAAAATTCTCTTCTTAGCAGATGTCCCATAGCCTCACAGTTCAATGTTAGTCTACATAAAAGAGTGGGAGATTATGAACTTGCATTTGTTAAATTATGCAGTAGGCATCTGGAATATAATTAAAATGAAACTTCACAAAAGTGGTCTAGTTTCTGAAAGGGTATGTAATTTTATAATGTAATACAAGTCAGAGGCGAAAAAGGAAACAAAACCAAAACCAAAAAAAAAAATACAGTTTCTGATTATTTGCATCAGTTAATATTCATTAATCAAGTTTGAAAACCAGTGATAAAAATACTGTATTACTATTATTTTCTAATATTTTTCAGCTGTTACATTTTCTACACGATTTGTGAAACACTTTTTCTTGCATCAGTTGAAGCAAATCCTGCATCTCCATGTGTAGAGGTTTTCTCTCAGGAAACATTCAAACAGAAGGTTAGAGGGTATAAATGTTCACAGAGGTGTGCTCTGAATAATCTTGCATTTCCTTAATCTGCATTTTTACTCTTAGTTCATTAAATTGATACCTTGGTGGCAACACATTATGCCATGATGACTAGAGAGCTGCATTTGAAATTAATCATGAGCTTCCTGTTCCAAAATATAGTACAAGCCAAGCAGAATTTGGAAACAGCCCCAAGGTACCAGTGGAAGGAGAGTGAAGGAGGAAAAATAGTCATGTGTCATCTCCAGCAGTGGTCCCTGAGGAAACTGCCTCTTATGTCTGTAGTGAGGGGAAATAACCATTACCAACAGCGCTGGATATTTGGATAAGGTGATTCTGAGGAAATCTACAGGCTTTCAATAACCATGAAGAATGGCTGTTGTCATTAGAAATAGATGTAGAAATCCAGAAATGATTCATTGCTACACAGCATGAGCAAGTAAGTTTTGTCCGTAAAATTTTTAGAAATGACAGAATTCTAGGCAAAGATTCTGGAATTAAATCCAAAGTAGAATTTTTCTGCATCTCATTTAAAATTTCAGAGTTCTACTTGTGTATTTTTCCCCTTACCACAAAATCTATTTAATGATTTTGTAATGAAATTTGGCATACAGTGAGAATAGAACTATTATGAATTTGCTAATGGTTGAAGACTGGGTGATTATTTTTCATCAAGAGTTTTTTCGTGTCTTCCAGGAGCTCTAGTTCTTAAAGTAGAAATGGAAATAAATAAAAATTGTCGTGGTTTTAGCCCAGCCGGCAACCCAGAACCACACAGCCGCACTCCCACTTCCCCCCCTTCTTCTCCTCTGCTCCTGGAGGGAAGGGGAGGAGAATTGAGAGAATGTAACTCCCACAGGCTGAGATAAGAATAGTCCAGTAATTAAGGTATAACATAAAACCAATACTGCTACCACCAATAACAATAATGATAAGGGAAATAACAAGGGAAGAGAATACAACCACCCAGCCCAACCCAAGCAGTGATCTAACTGTTCCAGGTAGCTGCCCCCAGTTTACATGACATGCTGTGGTATGGAATACCTCTTTGGTTAGTCTGGGTCAGGTGTCCTGTCTCTGCTTCCTCCCGGCTTTCCCTCCTCCCTGGCAGAGCATGAGACTCAGAAAGTCCTTGGTCAGAGTAAACATTACTGCGGAACAATTAAATACATTGGTGTTAACAGTGTTGCTCCCAGGCCGAAAGTCAAAAACACAGCACTGCACCAGCTACTAAGAATGAGAAAATGACTGTTACTGCTGAACCCAGGACAGTAATAAACTGGTAGCTTTTCAAACTGAAAATTGTAGACATTGAAAGAACTATATGTAAAGTCATTAAGCAGTTGGTAGAACCCAAGTTTTGCACAACTTATTTTGAAAATAATTATTTACCTAGAAATAAGTCAAATATTCAGGCAACATTGGTAAGCCTTTTGTGGTGGGTTGCTGAGTTTTTATCTGCCTTAATTTTTGC
Source organism: Pezoporus occidentalis (assembly GCF_034315485.1). Lineage (NCBI taxonomy): Eukaryota > Metazoa > Chordata > Aves > Psittaciformes > Psittacidae > Pezoporus > Pezoporus occidentalis. The sequence continues at coordinate 7,829,397 of NW_026913531.1, forward strand.
ATGAAAAGTGAAATGCAGTATATTTGAAGACATAAGTTGAAAACAGATGTATGTCTGAGAAGAAAAGTAGTATATTTTCAGTGATTACTAATAAGACTTCTGAATATCCCAATTGAAAACAATTTACAAAATAACTGAATGCTACTAAGAAATGCTCACTGTTTTGCAAAATTATTCATAAAACCATGACATGTATGCACTTGGGAAAAAAAACCACCTTAAATTAGTAAAAAAAAACATCCAAACTGTATGGTGTTTTAAAGCTTAAAAAATTGTACTTTCAGTGCCCCTACTTCAATAAGCAGCTTCCAGGAAGAGAGAGAATGTTTTTTCTTTGTGAACTAGATGCCTGATGCATTCTTAAAACATAAATTTGTGTTCACTTTTCATCTAATGATTATTTATTCATTCCTTACAGTGAATAAAATCAAGACTGTTTCCCCCATGATGCATTCATCTGGAGAATACAATTTTTCAAAATATATGTGTGAAGCTAGGTTTCCAAATGTAGGTAGATAGTGACGTATGGGGTTTGATACTTAGAAGTACCAAGAATTCAGTAACCTCCTGCAAGAATTTATGGGAGCTGTTCGAAGATCGGTATTTTGGAAAATCTGGCTTACCAATTGCATGCCTAAATTTAGTATTAAAGCTTGTTTAAATTCAGTGATTGCAAAAAAATTTAAAAAAGAGTTGTTGAATGCTGTGTTGCACTGCATAGGTATATATTTTATCCCCCATTTCACTAAACTAATTTTACTCAGTGTTTTTTTTTGTCTTATTCTGTATATTGTTGTAAAAAAAAGCTTTGGTGTTACCCTTATATCTTGAAAATGTTTGAAAGGAAAACAAAAAATACAGCAAGCTTTCAAACTGAAAATGTTCATTCATTTAAAAAGGAAATTTTAGATGCCAGATTTGCAGTCATGTTCCATCTTACCATTATACCATATATTGTCTTTGTTTTGTAAGAATTACCTACTTCCAGAAAGTGTTGAGGACTTTTTGCCCTTGTGATATCAATAGGATGTACCATATGAAAGACAATTTGTTCAACATATCTTAAGCATGAAAAGATGTATCTAGGTATTTAAACAGAAGTTTGCTGCTTTATTTCAAATTTTAAGGTTTTAGCTTGATTGCTTTCCTGAAAATTTATAAATGTGCCTCAATTTTATACAAAAATCGTACTGGAGCACCTCTTAATACACCAGGGTACTGGACCAATGCCCATGAAGATATATTAATTTTCATTCAACTTGATTTTGTGAAAACAAACTAACATTGGAGTATTATGCTTCTAAAGAAACTATTGAGGAAAAATGGCAAGAAATTACACTGGACAGTGCACTGGGAAATTAGAAGAGGCAAGGAAAGACCTTCATATACTAATCTTTGAAATGCAGAAGTCAACAATGCAACATTCCAAAGCTGTTGAACCTTAATTAGAGTGGAAGGCAGTCTCATTCTTAGCAAGATATTGCCATCTACTTGTGGGATTGTTAAGTCTGGTACCTTAATATCACAATTCAAGTTTACAACTGACTGGCAGTATGAAAGCAGCAGTTCTAGAGGCCCAACACGGCCTGAACTGGTATCAGTACTGAGCCAGCTGGGGCTGACTCTGCCAGGACTGGTTGCACCTATCTCCTTCAAATAATTTCAAACCCAAGTATTTTAACACAGTTATAGTAGCCTTGTGCTAATGGGAAACCTCTAAGGAGCATCAAAGGGAAAAATTATGACTTTACTAAAGTGGGATTTTATATTGCACGTATCACAGACCTAGATCTTTCTCGTAACTAGGCCATCTTCATAGTCATGGCAGTGAAGAAACAACCTTTCATATCTGAATTCAAATCTTCCTTATGTCACTGTGTATTCAGTTTAAAATCATAACTTTATGGTTGGTGGCTCATGTCAAATATGACAAACAATGAGTTTAAATGGATTTCCTATGCCAGGGCTGTGGTACACTATTGTCAGCTGTTCTACATTTACACAAGGATTTCTTAATGTATGAGAGGGCTCCACTTTCAAGTTTCAGCATGGTTTTGAAGCAAATCTCCTGATCATCTCCATTTTCTGTGCTTTGTTTTTCACTTGTGAGCGCATTAATTTGTTCTCCTTTTGATGTGAATGAGAACGTGATCCAATACGCACATCAAAGAATATGGTCCATAGGAATCAAGCAGAGATAGATATATGGCTAAGTTTGTTTCTAAAAAGGCTTTAGCACTCGCTATTTCCCTCTCTAGACATGTTGCAAATGTTCTGCAGTGTTTGCTTCTTTTAGAGACCATATGAAAGAAGCAGACTGAGTAAGCCATTCTGAGACTACTGGCACTGAGCTTTTCTTGAACACTGATGGGGAGCCATTCTCATTTCCTTCTTTTATCTGAGAATCTGAGCTCTGAACTATCAGTGTGTGAGCATGTTTTGCTTCTTTCAATCACAGATCAGGAAATATAGCTACCTCCATCTTAGTAATATATATTCAATTTACAGTTCATGATAAAAATAAGTAACCTGAAATTTAGTGAATTTATCTCTGGGAAATAATAAAGCTTCTCTGCAAAGTTATAAGTGTTGTTTTTTGTCGTTCATATGTTCTCCTTTGCCATAATACAATGAGATATACTGAAAGGAAATGTTTGTATTCTTTTCTGGGTTTTTTTTTTTACATAATTTTGGTAAAGGATCAAAGCCATAAACGCTAAAATGAAGTGTGTGTGTGTGTGTGAGAGTGTGTTTGTGTGCTTGAGTGTGTGTGTGGTTTATCTCATGTTACAAAATCCCTGCTGTGAAAACTTGATCCCACATAAGCAGTGAAAATTGTTGGAAACTATTGCATCTCAGGAAATAATAAAGCTAAGGATGTAGGCTTCAATTCATGTTTTTAATATCCATTACTTAAACAGATATAATCCAGTCAGTTCAGTACAAAGTAGATATTTTCTGATTTTAAACAGAGGGTAGCATCCTGAGAATGCCAGTTAATAAATACAGAAGTGAAGAAAAACCTCCTTTGTCCGTCTCAGTAGCTGTGTTCCTACAGACTGCTATTTTAGACAAAATTTTTAATAGTAGCCACACACACGCACAAAAAAAAAATGGCCAATTTGAAGAAAATTTCATAAATTTGCACTGTGCAGTCAGAGTGAAGTCCTCTGAGAAAATTAGGTATCTTGTTGGTAAAAAACTAAACAACAGAGAATTTCAAAAAAGCTGAAAAATACATAAGATCAAGAGCTACATGTGTTTAGGTGCTGAATAATAAGGTTGAGATACAGTATGGTACACTTTAATGTGTCTGGTGGGTACTGCAGTCGGTTTGAAGTTCATATGCACTCTTCATAGTAGGACTGAGTTCACAGGGTTAGTTAGTTGTTTTAGGCAAAATCCTTGTAATTTTTTTTCCATGTTATATAGAATGAAGCATATTGCCAGGGATAAAATTCAGTGACACTTCTTACCACTAAGCTTATCAAATTCTAAATGGTGGGGAAAACAAAAACCCAACAAACCCCAAACTTTGATTCCTGTTTGTTGGTGCCAATTTATGCAAACCAGGAAGGAAAAAAAACACAAATCACCCAATTCAATACTCAAAAACAACATCCCTATGCTGTATTTTTTCGGAAATGCTCTTCATCTGTCCTTTCTGCATGCACCACTGCCCTCAAAGTATGTTTTCCAAGAGGACAGTGTGGTGCCATATATATCAATGGTATTTGCATATGTAGAATCAATTAACTTTGCATTTTTTCACTTAATGTGTGTGTGCCAAAGGCTGTTTGGCACTAAATATATTTGTAATGAATTCCAATAACTTCTTGTTTTCAAAATCCACATCCTCTTAGCTCTGGGATGGATTCCATCTACCGTGGAATCTGAATCAAAGTTAACAATTGTCATTTGACTTTGGAAATTAATGGAAACTGCAAATATATGAAGTGTCTTAAAGCTCAGCTGTAATGAAAGAACATAACAACTAGGCTTTTGAATAGTTGTTCATGGGAAGTTGCACCAGATTTTTAAGAACAGTCTTGAACAAGGCAAATATTTTCCTTGTATTTTTCAGTACTAAGAGGGATAAAAAGGAGATTTCTGAACAAAGGCAGAGAAATTAACTCAGTAGGTAAATGTCAGTCATTGTAATTTACAGGTAGAGCATATACAAAAGCAACTTATGTAAGCAACCAAGTACTCCAGAGGAGTCAGACAAAGCAATTATCATGACACAAATTGCCCCTTGTCTCCTTAGCAGGATTGACAGGAAAATTACCAACCAAAAGGATGGTAACAATAAAAATGTTTGTTGTTTGTCTTTTTAATTTCATGTAAATAAACAGTCTTTTTCAAAATATAAGGGAATACCAGAACTTTTAAGGGGAAGATAAGACAGTCCTAACACATCTTAAGAAAACTAGACCACAAGTAGGACTGAGGAAGATTACTCTCAACTGTGCAACTCCAAGAAGAAAGACAATTTCAACTAGGTCATGAAAGAGTATCAAAAAGTTTCCTTTTCCTTTTCCTTTTTCTTTTCCTTTTCCTTTTCCTTTTCCTTTTCCTTTTCCTTTTCCTTTTCCTTTTCCTTTCTTTTAATGAATGGAGCCTTGTGTATTGTTGTATGAATTGTAATAGATTTACTGAATAAGGGGGTGCTTCACCATTAACCTGGGTTATCAAATCTCCAGCTATTGAAGAGGAAATCACAAGGAGCTACTCCTACTGTGGTTGAAAAAAAAAGAAAAAAAATAATTTGGAGAATATGACTAAATTCAGTGAGATACATTTTTTTCTTTTTTTTTTTTTCTCCTACCAGGAATGAAATATATCCTACAGAGGTTTGCGAGGAGGCATGAGGCTGTGTCTCTCTACAGGGAGACATTAAATTCTGTGAGTATATTGGAAAATACAGAAGATTTCTTCCCTCCTTCAATTCTTCAGAAAATTAATTGGCCAATTCCCAAATGCTTTTTCATGTATTTAAAACTGCTGCAATGGGCTGCTGTTTTGGCATGCTGACTTAGCACATGAACATTGATTGAGGATGAGATGACATGGTTGATTTAGCTTCTTTCTGAGAATAACCTGTTTTGCAAATGCTTGAAGAAGGTACAAGAGATATTTACTGGTTATTGGGTGTCAAACCAGTGTGCCAGTTACACAACTGGAGTTTAATATCTAATTTTTAAATATCATAAACTTGAAAACAGTAAATGTAGAATAATGTAGCTCAATCTTCAGAAACTGATTTTCCTTTAATATAGTGGAGAGGATTTTTGATTCTCGACAGCGTAAGATAGAAGCTGCAATAATGATGATTTGTTTATTCTTCCTGCAAAAAAATGGAAACTATTATCTTGGATATATTATTGCTATAACAAAAAGGACATTGTTTATACTTTTATACAGATTTTTCCCAGAATAAAATACACTGTGTAGAGGGAGTGATATAAATATGTTTGCTAGATGAATTGTTAGATGAATAAGGACCTGAATGGATGTCCATGTCCCAGTAATGGCTCAAGGGCAGATGGAAACCATTGAGGTCCCACAAGGGTCTGTACTGGGACCAATGTTATTTGCTACCTTCATCAATGACATAGACAGTGGGATTGAGTGCACTTTCAGTGAGTTTGCAGATTACATCAACCTGAGTGGTGCAGCTGATTTGCTGGAGGGAAGGCATGACATCCAGTGGGACCTTGATAGGCCTGAGGAATGGGCCTGTACAAACCTCATGAAGTTCAACAAAGCCAAGTGCACGTGGGCTGGGACAATCCCCAGTATCAATATAGATGGGGATAAATGGATTGAGAGCAGTCCTGAGGAGGTCTTGGGGATGCTGGTGGAATAAAACTTGTACCTGAGCTGGCCATGTGCACTTGCAGCCCAGAAAACCAACTATATCCTTGGCTGCATCCAAAGAAATATGGCCAGCAGGTTGAGGGAAGTTATTCTCCCCCTCTACTCCGTTCCTGTGAAACCCCACTTGGAGCACTGCTTTCAGTTCTGGGGACCCCAACACAAGAAGTACTTGAACCTGCTTGAGCAAGTCCAGGGAGCAGCCCTAAAGGTGATCAGAGGGCTGGAGTACTTCATGGGTGAAGACAGGCTGAGAGAGATAGGGTTGTTCAGCCTGGAGAAGAGAAGACTCTGGGAAGACCTTGTTTTGGCCTTTTGTTATATACGGGCTTATAAGATGGAGGGAGACTTTCTAACAATGCCTGCAGTGACATGACAAGGAGTAATGGTTTTAAAGAGGGTAAACTTAGATTGAATATATTTAAAATTTAAAATCATTTAAATAATTTAAAATGAGTATGGTGAGACACTGGAACAGGTTGCCCACAGAAGCTGTGGATTCCCCATGCCTGGAAATATTCAAGGCTGTATTGGTGGGTCTTTGAACAATCTGATCCAGCGATAGTGGCTGTCCTGATTTTAGCTGGGATAGAGTTAATTTTCTTTGTAGTAGCTGGTGCAGTGCTATGTTTTAGATTTAGTGTAATAATAATGCTGATAACACACTGACATTTTAGTTGTTGCTAAGTAGTGCATAACCTAAGTCAAGGACTTTTCATTTTCTCAGGCTCTGCCAGTGAGGAGGGGCACAAGAAGCCAGGAGGGAGCAGTGACCTAACTCAAACTAACCAAAGGGGTATTCCATACCATAGAACATCATGCTCAGTATATAAAAGAGGGGAATTGGCTGAGAGGGGCCATTTGCTGGTTGGGAATGGGCTTGGGAATAGGCCAAGCTAGTTGCACTCTTCTATTGCTCACAGTACAGATTTCTTGTGTGGCAGGGCCTGTTTTAAAGCTGGTGGAAGTCAGAAGTGTCAGTTCATATTGTATCATGCACTAGGTGATAAGGCCCCTTAATGTTCACCTGGCACTGGCATTGCCCCTCTGAATTTCAATAATCCTTCCATTTTGTGTCTTAAAGAAAGGAGTGCAAGCAAATTGCATCAAGGAGCAGGTGAATGGATGAAATTTGACAGTCTAATATAATCTTGTTACTTTATGGATAATGCTAAAATCACAGAATAGAGCCTGATCCACAGCTGCTTTAATATGCCATTTCTGATTGCATACACAGGAAGCCAAAAAGCAAGCAAACACTGCCAGTCTCTAGTTTCAAATTTTCTTTATTACTGTACTTAGAAATTTACAGTAACAGCCAAAATTTGGCAAAACCTCTGGAAGCGCTCCCATTCCAGCTGTTTCTGTGAGAATGAAACTTGAAGATTCAGACTAATCATGGGGATTTGATTTTCTATTTGCATCATTTGCCATTTTGCCAGAAACATATATTAGAAAGGTATCCAAAGTAATACTTACTGAATGGTGTGTGTGCAGATTGAAAAGAGAGAAAATGGACTATATTTACTGCACTCTAGTTCTGCACAATGCATAGAAAGTCATATAAACCCTGTTGCACATCTTGTGATGGGCTGCTGTCCAAAATAGTGGATGTCAACTAAAGTTACTAAAGGGAGTTTTGGCAAACAGAAGTGCAGTGTCATGACAGAATCCTCTTTGCCTCACCTTTGCATAAGCCGATGCTGTCTGTTCCTATAAGCATCAACAGACTGGTGTTTGCTCACTCCAGGAAATAAGTTGTCTGAAACAGAGCGGGCAGAAGCAAAGGCAATTCTATCTACTACCTATACATCAATCTTGCAGAATGAAGCAGACTTTCTATGTTCAGATATGAAAAAAACAGTAGTTTTACCTAATGCATCCTTCATAATTTTGAGCAAGTCTGATGATCTCAGACTTAGCAAAAAAAACAGACTATTTCATCATGTTTTTAACTACTGGGGTGCCCTGGGTTCAGGAGTAGCAGTCATTTTTCTCCTTCTTGGTAGCTGGTGCAGTGCTTTGTTTTGACTTTCGGCTTGGGAACAGAGATGATAACAATCATGTTTTGGTTTGGCCAAGGACTTTGTGAGCCTCATGCTCTTCCAGGGAGGAAGGGAAGCCAGGAGGAAGCAGTGACAGGACATCTGACCCAAACTGACCAAAGAGGTATTCCATACCACAGCACATCATGCCCAGGATGTAACGGAGAGTTAGCCGGAAGGACTGGAACTGCAGGGTTGGAGGAGGTATTGGTCAGTGCTTGGTCAGGCTGGGGGGGGGGGGGGGGGGGGGGGGGGCAAGTTATGGGTGGCTGGTGGTGAGGTGTTGTATTCTCTTCCCTTGTTATTTCCTTTATCATTGTTATTACTGGTGGTAGCAGCAGTGATTTGTGTTATACCTTAGTTACTAAACTGTTCTTATCTCAACCCGTGGGAGTTGCATTCTTTTTGATTCTCTTCTCCGTCCCTTCGGGAGTAGGGGGAGGGCAAGAAGAGGGGGGGACAGTGAGTGAAGGAGCTCTGCTTGGTTTTAAACCACGACATGGGGGCAAAACCTGAGCTCCAGTACAACATGTTTGCATATGTGACTGCATATACCACTACAAGACAAAAGAACATGTTTATTCAATAGTTTCGAATTCCAGAAGAGTTCTATAATAATGAGCTAAAAGAATAGTGTTGTTGGGTAATATAAATAATTTTTACAATTTCTTTTTATTATGTACTTGACGAGGTGGCAGATTTATGTTTCCTCACCTAATGCCACATTTTTTTCTTTTAAGACTTCTGTATATAGCAGGATGTTGCTACTTTTCTTGTAAAGCCTTGTATTTTGTAGTATGTTCATTATGTAGACATATACAAAGATTAAATAGTCTCTATATCAGTAAAAATAAGCGAAAAAAATCACCTTAAAAAAACTATTTTATTTCCCTGTCTGATTTTGTAACACGGCATTCATTTTTGTGCCAACATAAGGTGTTGCAGCCTACTTTAGATTTAAAGAAATTCCATTTTGGAGTTCACAAAACATGAGTGAGGCTCCTAAATACCAGAAAAATATCTGTGATATAACAATGATTTTAAGGTGGGCTTCTTTCTATTTCTTTTCTGATTTTACTTTTTTTTTTTTTTTCCCCTGCAGTATAAGCTGGAATTCTTATATGATCATGTGATTTCTTGTGATTTTGATCTCAGGCCTTAACTGACTTATAAATTTTGCTAAGATTTGTGATAAAATAATGAGATTTAGCACTCTGGAGGTCACCTGGTTTAACCTTCCATTTGAAGTGGGACTATTGCCAGCATCACTTCATGTCAGCAATGACAGTGTCTAAGCAGAGCACAGAAAACCTTCCAGGACAGAGGTCCCTTGACATCTCTAGTTGTCCTTCTAATGGCCGTAGGAATTTATTAGATTTTCCCTCAGTCTTCTCATTTCTAATTTATACAACTTCTGCTCCCTCATCCTGTCTTCACAGCACATGTGTGAATCCCTGGTCATGACAGTCTACTGAACTCTCCAGTTTTTCCATATCCCTCTGGAACTGAGTGGAAAGCAAAACTGTATGTGATATTCTGAGTGTAATCTCATCAGTGCCAAATACAGGGTGACAGTGGTTTTCTATTATCTTTTAGCCATATTCCTCTTAACATAGACCAATGCATTGTTTGGCTTCTGTGCAAAGAAAGTGCACTGTTCTACCTGGAGTCCACTACAGTCTAAGCTCTTAAGCAGTGCTACTATTTGACTGCCAGTTCCTAGTCTTTACAAATACACAGTAATTTCCATCATAGTTTCTGCCTTTGAACTTTGTCTTACTAAAAATCAGGAGCTTTCTGTTTGCCCCAGTCTTCAAATTTTTCAAACTCCCTCTAGACTGAAAATCTGTACCAACAATTCCCTTTAGTTTAGAGTCATCTACAAATTTGCCTGTGGCACTGAAGTCGCTGATGAAGGTGCTGAATACATATGGGGCACAGATTTTGCATATGGAGCCCTCTGATTGCTGCTGCCTGTCAGGCAAAATCAAATAAATTGTCACTAGTATTTGTGCTTGGTGGTCCAGCCAATTTTCAGTCCTCCTAATAGCTCATTTTTCTAAAGTGAGGTCTGTGCTTTCTCAATTTCCAAATAGGAATGCTAATAAAGACCGTGTGAAAAGCACACAACAGTGTCCACTGGTCTCTCTTCATTAGCATAATCACTTGGTTTATGTCAGAAAGATTTTGTGTTGGTCACACCCTTTGTAAATCTGTGACAATTACTACAGATACACTTACCCTTCACATGCTTGGTATAGAACCTAAGAGGAAATGTTTTTTGATGTTTCTAGGGGCTGAGGTGATGCTGATCAGTTCCTACACGGGCTACTTTGCCTTTTATAGAGGCAAAATGGGCATAGCATCATTTTTTTCTAGTTTTTACTAGTCAGACACCTCCCTTCACCACCACAGATTTTTTGCAGATGACAGACAATTGAATTCAATAACCACTGCAGCCAACTCTTTCATCCCTCCTCGGTAAATCCCATCTTGATCCAGGGATTTGAATGTATCCAGCCTGAGACTGTTGTGTCCATGCTGCTTATTGCCCCATGCTTCCCTGTCCCTCCCTGTCTCTTCCCAGGTCACTCTTCTATAAAAGCAAATTGTTAAAAATCTCAGAATCCAAACAGCTACTACTTTCCTATTTCTGTCTGTGAATCCCTCATGACTTTTGTGACTCTTGAATCAGAAAATGTCAACAAATGTTTCTAAAAAGAGTACTTAATTGAAACCAAATACATCAGACCTGTTACCAACTGCTACTGTAATATTTTCTTCCACTCTCACTCGAAAAAGGAAACTGTAGATCTTTAACATGGTATAGGCAAGGGACAGAGGAACAGGAAGGTGCCAAAGTGCCTTTCCTTAGAATAACAGCAGGTTTTCTTTCAAGGAATTTGCTAGTGGTGCACAGGTGAATGGTATATCTGAATATACAAAAATGTTTTGATATGAGAAGGACCTTCTTCAGAAGTATGTACATATGGACTAATTTTGGTTTAAAATTAATATATTTATTTCATGCTTGGTATCTCTGAAATTTGACAGAGGGATAAAAAAAAAAACAAACAACAAACCCTGCACAGGCTTGAACATGCATCAGTGACTAGAAAGATATGGCTACTAAAGAAAAATAGGACTGGTCTTTTTCAAAGATGTGACTGATGTCTTTAGCAAAATTTTCTAACAGGCATGACGCATTTAAATACATGGCATATAGCTACTGTAAGCATACAGTGAGTGTTCTGGTTTTCTATTATAGGTATGTGTATTAGCACATAGAAAGCACCAGTTTCAAGAGGGAAAGATATTTGTTGAATAAATACTCCAAATTATGTGGAATGGTGTATATTGTCAGCATTAGTGGTGGTTTTGGGTAAACACTGAAAAGCAGAAAATAGCACTTACATTTCCAGTTATATTAAAAATTATTATTAGAACTGTTCATTTTAATTTGTAAAACACTTTAGACACAGTTTCAAGGAAAAAAAGCTCATTATTTAGTTCTCTTTATTGTGTTAAATGTCTTTTTGTCTTTCTGTCTTTGGTAATTTCAGTTAGCCTTATTCAAGCATATGTCAAAGAAGAAAATGATTGTAAAATATGAAATCAGCAAATGGCAAGTACTGCCAATGGATATAGAAAACAGTACAATAACACTGTGGCAAATCAGAAGTTAACAATTCAGTAACAGTTCTCTGATGCTCATATTAAAATGGAGTTTTTTATTAATAAATTGGACTAGTCTCTCCATCCAAATCTCCTTCCTCCTCATCCCCTTCACCTCTTGTAGAAGAAACATAAGTTAATTCAACCCTGTTGTTGGGAAGTGGATTTCATTTATGAGTTAAGATGGGTAGTAATTTAGCTTCAGCTTAGAGAATATGTATCAGTGTTGTGATTTAAACCCTAGCCAGACAGCTTGTTCACTCACTCCCAGTGAGTGGTGCCGGGCTGAGAGTAATCGAGGCCCCCCACCCTCCCCCAGGGCTCTCCCCTTCCCAGCTCCCAGAGGAACGGGGAGGAGGATCGAAAGAGTGCAACTCCCATGGGTTGAGACAAGAACGGTTCAGCAACCAATGTACAACACAAATCACCACCGCTACCACCAACTACAACAATGATAAGGGAAAATAACAAGGGAAGAGAATACAGTACCACCAGCCAAGAAACGAGTCCCACCCGGAAGCCCGTGTCCTTCCGGGTAACTCCCAGTTACCCCCACCCCGGGCATGACGTGCTGTGGTATGGAATACCTCCCTGGCTAGCCCGGGTCAGGTGCCCCGTCTCTGCTTCCTCCTGGCTTCCCCTCCTCCCTGGCAGAGCATGAGGCTCACAAAGTCCTTGGTCAGGGTAAACATCACTTAGCAACAACCGAAAACATTGGTATCACCAGCAGTGTTCCCAGGCTGGAAGTCAAAACACAGCACTGCACCAGCTACCATGAAGGAAAAACATGACTGCTACTGCTGAACCCAGGACAATCAGAAAAGTATATTTGCTGGATTTTGGTTTGCATAGCTCAGCATAAATAGTGAGCTTTCATTTTAAGCACTGAAAATTTGTTAGAAATAAGTTGAAAGGCAACTTAGAAGTTATAAATAATTACAACCAGCTGAGTAATTTACATAATTACTTTAGCTACTTATGTTTGAAAGAATATCATTTCCTCCGACCTATTGGAAGTTGATTATAAAAGGAATATTTATTATTTCATTGTAATTTTTGAATATGATATTTAAAACAAAGTAATTAAGTTTTAGCACACTGTTAAAAATGATTGCTAAGGTCAAAAATACATTAGAAATTCAAACTCTTCAAGTCTCGTGAAGAAAAATATCACTAAAGTGATTTGTTAAAAAGTAGATAGATGCAGAAACAAAAATGCTTCTTTTTTTTTACTCACTTTCTGTTTATAATTTCAAATTTCTCATTGCAGTCATAATTTCTATGAATAACCTTCTAAGACACAATTAAAAATCTTATGAGTCTACAGAACTCCAGGAGTCAGGTCTTAAACAAAGACCTGTAAAGCTGGTAACTGTAGTCCTGCAGAACTTAGTTACAAACTTTTCACCATCTTCAATCGGGCCATGGTTTTACAATATATACTATAATATTTGCAGTACTGTGAAATAGAAACAGTTGCACATTTTGCATTGTTATTTATTCTTGAACAGTTGGTACTATTACTAGAAGGAGACCTTGTAGCAGTCATTGTGGCACCGCGCCTTTTATAGAGTGAAGAAGGTTGGTGAGAGTTCTCAGGTAAACATCATCAGAAAATTTAATAAACAGCTACAGGTTTTCCTTTCTAGGTCACATAGGCCTTGCTCATCACAGTGTGGGTGGAAAAAATAGGCTTCTGTAAGGTTTATTGGCTGGGTACAGAGTTTAAGCATAATGTTTCAAAGTGCTGTGAAGTAATTGTGTGTGCATGCCTGGTTGTAGCTGTGAAGGATGCAGTCAGACTCTTGTCTGGCTCTCTTAATTGTTTCTGTGTTAAGAGTCTAAGGGATTTGGAATTCTTACTACCCCAAACATTATCTCATTCCACATAAATTGTAAACTTTCTGGTGAGAGCCATCAAGTGTGGAAGCTTAATATTCACTTTCTAAGAGTATCACTGCAACTGTTTATCCAGCTCTAGAAATTATTCAGCTCAGATTTTAATAGCATGGGTTTGGAGTAGAGGGCAAATGCTATTTTGGTTTCTTGGGAAACAAGTCTATTTCAGTTCAAGGATGAATGTTAATATAATTTCATTACTCTGCTTCTTAGTTGAAATAGTAATTTGTTAGAGGATTAAAAAGGATTTGTCATATTGCATGGCCTGTAGCTGTATAAATGTAATGCCAGAAACTGAATCATAAAGCTGTGCAAGGTAAGCCTTGTGTGTTAGAAATGAAGTGAGATTAGTTTAAATGATTCAAACTGAGGACATATGTACTTTATGTCACATTCACATACATTGTATGCAGTAGTTCAGAGGCATGCCTGTCACAAAGGTACTTCATTATTAGTGACCTAAGATAAGGTATACATGAAATGAAATCTGGTTTAGTTCAAGCCAGTGCTTTCACATGCTTTCAAAAGTGTTTTTAAAATGTCTTAGTCAGAGGTATTTCCTGCATTATGAAACTTATACATGTTAGACTAGAGTACAGGAATGCTGATGAAATGATAAATTAGGAAGCATAACTTTTCAGTCAATACAGACCAAGGAGAGTTTATGTTGACACAAAACTTATAGGAATACAGCCATTATATCATGACAAAGATTTATCTAGTCCAATATTCCATCTTAGGAAAAAAAATACAGTGGATACATTCAGTGTAACGCCCTAGTGATACTTCCCTGGAAAAATCCTTCCAGAAATCTACAGGTTTAGTATTTTCTGAGGTATAGACTATATCTTTGTGTTTAACTGTATTTGATGGATTTTTTTTGTATGAATATCTGTAATCCTCCTTAAGTCTACTTTTTTGCATTTAAAATATCCTATGTAAAAGAATTCCATACTTTCATCATGTATTGCACTTCCTTTTGTTTGTTTGTTTGTTTGTTTTTTAAATCTGCTATTTAATAATAATAATCAGGCTAATTTACATTCACAGAGGATTTTGATGAGCATCAAGTCATCCATTCCAAATTACTTCACAGTCAAGATCAATGAATAGCACTTGCATGATTTTATTTGCAGTAACATATCTTGTACATTGAGTGTCAATTTCTGACAAGATAAAATGATGCTTTGTGTTGCTGAAAATTGTAATCCATGTGACTGCCATTTTTTAACATTCCATTGAAACTCTTAAAAAAACAAGGGGGGATGAATCTATCCTTTAAAAATTCAAAAGAGCAAAATCAAAATATTTTGATGGAAAAAAAAATGTACATAATTTTTAATAATCTTTCTAAATCTGGCATGTGAGCTATTTCAACATTGTCACTGATATCAGAAACCACCTGTTCAAAGCAAAAGAATGCATCATGGCCTCTTTGAGATGACAAGAAATTTAAGGAATGCACTAATAGAACTATGTTCAGATGGTTGTAAAATAAGGTGGACTCTCCAACTTATTTCTCAGCAAATACCACCCACTGTCAAGTATTATTTGATGTTTAAGAACCCATCAAAGGCTCCTCAATTTGAGTTCATTTCAAGGTGATAGTGGTGCCGTGCCTTGTTAGAACCACAACTTAGTTATCAAGAATCAAATCATACATCAGAAAATGAACTCTAGTTATTCTCATCCTGAAAGTGACTGAACACTAGAATTTCATATTCTTTAGAATCTTGAACACTACTCTGTGGCACAGCTATGGTTGACTACTCTGCAAAAGGAGAGGTATCTTACTAAGGAACTTTACTGTAGTTGAGAAAGTTTCATGAGGCTGGGTGTCGTGGTTTAAACCCAGTCAGGTAACTCGTTCACTCACTTCCCCCCCTTTCTTGCCCTCCCCCTGCTCTCGGAGGGACGGAGAGGAAAATCAAAAAGAATGCAACTCCCACAGGTTGAGATAAGAACAGTTTAGTAACTAAGGTATAACACAAATCACTACTGCTACCACCAATGATAATAATGATAAAGGAAATAACAAGGGAAGAGAATACATCATCTCACCACCAGCCGACCGATAACTCACCCCCCCAGCCCGACCAAGCTCTGACCGATACCTCCTCCAACCCTGCAGTCTCCCAGCCCTTCCGGCTAACTCCCAGTTACCTCCTGGCCATGACGTGCTGTGGTATGGAATACCTCTTTGGTCAGTTTGGGTCAGGTGTCCTGTCTCTGCTTCCTCCTGGCTCCCCCTCCTCCCTGGCAGAGCATGAGCCTCACAAAGTCCTTGGCCAAACCAAAACATCACCTATCAGCTCTGTTCCCAAGCTGAAAGTCAAAACACTGCACTGCACCAGCTACCAAGAAGGGGAAAAATGACTGCTACTGCTGAACCCAGGACATTATCCACCCCTTATTCCATACCATTCACGTCATGCTCAGATCCCAAATTTTCAATATACCATCACTCTTGGTGCACTCTTAACTTAGTGCATGGACCAGTCCCTATAAAGCTGCTGAGTCCATCTGGTCCATGATATCAGGCTCCATCTCTTGTAACAGTCTTCCAGAGCAGGAGAGACTGTGTGCAGTGTTCACACTCGTGAATAACCTGGGCAATAGTGTCCATTGCTAATTCCACCCCTCGATCATGAGTCCATCTCTGTGTTGCATCTCTGCTCTGATGGCCTGAAGTGCCATGGGCCCACCAGGCTTAAAATAATTCACTGTCCCCTTAAGCAGTTTCTGCAGCTTGTTGCTGGGGACTCCATACAGCTGCCTTCCATCTCCGACGCTTCCAAAGCACTGGAGGGGCCCAGTGGACTACATAGTTGCCCATACTGTCCCACACACCCTGCCACTCATGACTGTCCAGCCTTGGGGAAAATCTCTTGGTCCCCCCATATCGTCGTCTAACCCCAGACAAGACCCAAACCTGACTCTGCTTAACTTCTGAGATCAGACAAAATGGTGGTGGGTAGAACACAGTCTGTGTGTGTGCCAACATGCTGATCCCCATCACAATCAGCAGGCAGGTCCCAAGGATACCCAAAGGCCATTCAAAACCTTCAGAACTCTCAGTTGATGCTGCTGTACTTGTCACTGGGGCTGGTGCAGCTGCTGTGCTTGTCGGCTCTCCCACCGCCAGCTTCTCTTTTCCTGAGTCCAGCTCTTCCTCCTCTGCCTTGCTGGGAAATGCTGCGTGGTCTCCTGCATCCTCCTGGGGCTCGGCGGGCGGCTTCCGGGAAACGCTCTCGGGCGGCTTCCGGGAAACGCTCTCGGCCGTCGCGGGGCTGGGCTCCTCCGCGGGGCTCGGCTCCTCCGCCGCCTTCTCCCGCTGCTCGGCAGCCCCTTCCTTCCTCTCCTCGACCGCCCCGACCTCCTCCACCGGCAGCCGTCCCCTCGCGGCCTCCGGCCCCCGGGGCCGCTCCCCCTCGGCTCCCCGCAGCCTCACGAAGATGGAGAGTAGGGTGAGGGCCAGGACGGTGAAGAGCAGCCAGACAGCCACGTACAAGTCCACGGCCACGTCCGTCCCGCCCTGCTGCTGGAGCCCGCCCGTATTACAAGCCATTGCCATAAAGCACAGTGAGACAAGAACCTTAGCCCAGGCCCCATACTTGATAAACACTATCACAGCAAATACCGGCTCTACGTAAGTTACAACATTCTGAAGCTGTGAGATCAACAAGAACAACTCTGAGAGCCAATAAATCAGCATTGTGACGAGCGACTATTAATCTGGTCAGATCTGTCGTTATCTCAACCCTTCGTGCCCCACGTTGGGCGCCAAAAAAGAACTGTCGTGGTTTAAACCCAGTCAGGTAACTCGTTCACTCACTTCCCCCCCTTTCTTGCCCTCCCCCTGCTCTCGGAGGGACGGAGAGGAAAATCAAAAAGAATGCAACTCCCACAGGTTGAGATAAGAACAGTTTAGTAACTAAGGTATAACACAAATCACTACTGCTACCACCAATGATAATAATGATAAAGGAAATAACAAGGGAAGAGAATACATCATCTCACCACCAGCCGACCGATAACTCACCCCCCCAGCCCGACCAAGCTCTGACCGATACCTCCTCCAACCCTGCAGTCTCCCAGCCCTTCCGGCTAACTCCCAGTTACCTCCTGGCCATGACGTGCTGTGGTATGGAATACCTCTTTGGTCAGTTTGGGTCAGGTGTCCTGTCTCTGCTTCCTCCTGGCTCCCCCTCCTCCCTGGCAGAGCATGAGCCTCACAAAGTCCTTGGCCAAACCAAAACATCACCTATCAGCTCTGTTCCCAAGCTGAAAGTCAAAACACTGCACTGCACCAGCTACCAAGAAGGGGAAAAATGACTGCTACTGCTGAACCCAGGACACTGGGACATGTTAAATAAAAGGGAATCAAACTTTGTAGTTGAGAAGTTTTCCCAATAAAGAAATACTGAGATTTCATGTCTCCTACGTGCCATTTATACATATTATCTCAAGACTCTTAAATGGGAAAAAATATATGCAATTCTTCAAAGTGGGTTCAGAATGAACCATGTGTCACTGGGTTACAGAGAGGTCCTTCTTCTTGCTTGCCCTTTCTCTTAAGGTTTTGTATTTGTAAGAATCACAGAGTCTAAGTTAATTACCAAAAATAATCAAAACCAATCTTATAGAAGAGGAGCATGAAAACAGGACTTATTAATCAACACTCACCAGATGGTGCAGGATAAGACATGCTGGACACCCAGGGGCACTGTACAAGGAACTGTGTGTGACTGGTGGAGTTGCTGCTACAACAGCAAAGTTATATCAGGGAGTGTAGTTCCTAACAGAACCTGCAGTGACTTTCACTATGACATGGCTTTGACCAAGACCCAACTCCTGACGAAGGATAAGTTTGCTCAGGGTACGAGGTTGTCAGGGATGTATGTGGTTTCTCCTGCTCCAGGGATGACGTGTGTGGTATGTATACCCCAGGAGAGACACGGGGCTTTCACTTGAAGGACCTATGGGAGAAGGTGAGTAGATGTAACATCAGGGAGGACAGACTGGACATGGAAAGGATCTTTGCACAGACCTTGCAGGGACAAAAATTAATAAATAAATGAATACATATTACATGGAAGGACAGATGGTCTGAGGTTATTCTTAAATTGCTGAATTTTTTAGGGAATAGATTCACAGTATGATGGAGGCTGGACTTAAAGTGAGGTGCAGAGGGAGAGAGTGCATGAAGTACAAGGAAAAGTGAAAGAATGGCATGGAACATAGGACAGAATGCTCTCAGGAGCAGCATGATGTGGGTAGATATCACACTTCACCAAACAGAGATATGTATCTGAGTGCCAGTCCCAAGTGCCTGTGCATGGGAAACAAGCAGGAAAAGTCAGAAGTCCTTATGCACTAAAGTCTAATCTCTTTGGGATCACGAAGATGTAGGGACACACTGTTAAGCAGGGTTTTTTAGGAAAGGCAGGCCAGGAAGACAAGATGAAGATTTGCACTCTGTGCAGAGGAGCACTTGACTGTGTGGAGTTTTGCTCTGGGATGAGTGATAAGATAGCTAAAACCTGACAGGTTAAAGAATAGAAACCAACAAGAGGGAAACTGTGATGAGTGTCTCCTGCAGAGGACTTCACAAGAGGAGGAAACAGATGAAGTCTTCTTTACAGACTATAGAGGAAGTAGCTTAGTGGTTGAACACCCTGGTATTCATTGGAGTTTGGGAAGCCAGCTTGGGGAAGTCTTCTGCAGGACCTGCTATATATAAACAAGTTAAAACTAGTCAGAGATGTGAAGACTGACAGAAGCCTCCACTATAAATATGATGCTAGAACTTAAGATACTAGGAGACAGGGGTAAGGACTAGACAGAGTTCTGGGCAACCTGACCTAGCTGACCCTGCTTCAGCAAGGGAAGTTAGACTTGACTCAAGACATCCCTGCAAACCTCAAATAGTCTGTGAGTCTGTGAAAGTGAATATCAGCATTGTAACCCTGATCTTCAAGACAGCTGACCTAGGCTTTTTCATGGAAACGCTTGGCAGACTCCTGTGGAAGGTAGCCTTGAAGAACAAAAAAGTTCAGCAGAGTTGGTTGATCCTCAGGGATCATCTATTCAGAGCACAAGTATTGTCCATCCTGATGTGCAGGAAAGCAAGCAAGCCTGACAAAATGTCGGTATGGATGAAGAGGAAACTCTGGACTGAAACAATATAACAATACATTTTGATGTACCCAGTCAGTAAGACAGTGATAGGACAGCAGAGTGCATCCAAGGCTTCTGAAGGGTCTGGCTTATGTGATTAGAGGTGTTCTTCACAGGATAGGAATAAGCTGATGCTATTTAATGTGTTTCTTTAAAAGCCAGGATGACTAGATGGAAAGCACCTTCATTAAGTTTGTGGATGACACCAAACTGGGAGCAATGCTTGATACTTTGAAGGGAAAGGTGACCATCCAAAAGGGATTTCAATGTGCTGGAAAAAAATGGACTAACAGAGACCTCATTATATTTAACAACATGAGTATGGAATAACTCACTGTAAGAGAACAGGCCTAACTGGCTTGAAAGCAGCTTTGAGGGAAAGGTCTTGGAAATACTGGTGGCCAGCAAGTTGATCATGATTCAGCAGTGCGCTCTTGCGGTCGTGAAAGCTAACTGCATATTGAGCAGCGTTACTAAAATCGTTGCCTGTAAAGTGAGAGAAGTGATAATTCCAATGTCTTTGGCACCTGTAACCACACTGTGAGTTCTGCATCAAAATTTAGTCTCCCCAGTATAGGAAAGGCACTCACAAACTGGAGTGAGCCCAATGGAGAACTACCAAGAGGGTTGGAGAATATGCCTTAAAAGACTGAGAAAATTATTGTGGGGTTTGGTTTTTTTTTTTCAGCCTGAGGAAGAAGGCTCAGTGAAGTCTTACTGCTGTCTTCAATTATCTAATGGGTTTTTATAAAGAAGACAAAGTTATGTTCCTTTCAGAAATACACAGACAAAATACAAGACTGGGCAAGATCCTGAGTAATATGATCAAACATTAAACTTAGTCCTGCTTTGAGTAGGACCTTGGATCAGATGACCTTCAGGTATCCTTTCCAATCTGCTTTATTCTGTGATATTAACTTTTACAAAACAATATGTATTTAACAGATCTTAAGGTTCTATGATTCCTGTTACAGCAGTAAGGGCAGAAAAATCAACTTTTAAGAACAGAAAATATTTGAGGAACATTTTCTTTATTTGTTTTTACTTCTAGACTTTTCCAGCTGTGATTTTACGAGCTCATCTAGAGGTTTCAGTTCACTTAAAACATACTATACATAAAATACTGAGAGTTAAATTTCTCTTTCATAAAGGAAATCATGTTCCTCGGAGGCTCAGTTCTACTGAATATCACAAAACTCACATAAAATATGTTTCTTTTCTGCAAGATGGAGCATTTTAAAGCTTAAGGTCTTTGTGCATTGTCTAGCTGCATTGGGCACAGCTTACACCTCATAAAACCATAACAGTGTTGTTTCATTTTTTCCTACCCAGTATGTGTGAATGTGTTCTATTCCTTGGTAAAAGTCCTGTTTTTCCATTCTGCTCCATGGGCACGACTTTGGAAGAAATATTAGTTTAAACCTAAAA
The DNA here is from genome assembly GCF_034315485.1 of Pezoporus occidentalis. Taxonomy (NCBI): domain Eukaryota; kingdom Metazoa; phylum Chordata; class Aves; order Psittaciformes; family Psittacidae; genus Pezoporus; species Pezoporus occidentalis. The sequence goes on from NW_026913531.1 coordinate 7,850,501, forward strand.
TGTAAAGGAGAAAATGATAAAACCAGACCAGCAATAAGCTATAATAATCACTGTAATGTGTGTTATGCTTTCACAGTGCTTCTGGTTTATCAGCCAGTACAGTTATGGAGAGACTAATATCTGTTGTTTTCAATGATGTACTCTGAGGGTACTGCTAAAATGAAGAACGTATACTGAAGAGTAGACAGCAGAATTGGGAGCTGCACATAACAGTGTCTCAGAATACCTATTGCCATTTAACCAACCATTAGCAAATTAATCAATATTCAGATTAAAATCTAACCTGAACTCCTTTTTTCCAGTGAACATTAAAAGGGCATTGACAATGTAGAACTAAAAGCATGTAATAAATATTCACTGTGATGACAGCATATATAATTATACCAATCAAGACTTCAATTCTTAGGCATTTAACTACCTAAATACTACTTTTGAGAAATATAAGCTTGAGAAAGATAGTTATGGAAAGAGAGAAATCTTCATGTCTTTCAGGTTTTGGAACTATCACCTACTGATATTTCTATACATAGTCCTAGAACTTCCAGGTAATCATTTTTTTGCATGTTTGACACAGAAAGAAAGACATTTGTTTGCTTCTTTCACATTTCTCTGTACTTACATTTGCATCCTGCTTCTCCTTTATGTTCTGCCTCCCACTCCTTCCTTGTACCAGATTATCTGGCTCAATTTCCGTGGTTTTTTTTTGGTTTTGTGTTTTTTTTTTTTTGTTTGTTTTGTTTTGTTTTTTTTTTGACAGGAAAATGTATGATAGAACATGATTAATCCCCATTCAAGTGTCAAAACCCAAGAGACCTACTTAAACATTGAAGAATTAAAACAAAGAAAATGTGCATAATAATATATACTGATGTAATCTAAAAAATAATAAAAAATATTTTAAATGGTTTGTATAGTGTTCTCACAGAAATGGAACCAGGATTTTACTCTATGCTTTTGCAAACCTAACATAAGCAAATATTAATATATTTGGATCTTGCCAAAAAGTAATAAGTATGTTTATATAATATAAATTTCACCTTGATTCTGAAAACACTTTAATGAGATACCTTTCGCATGGCACACAGTGACCATAGTCTAAAATCTAAGTAGCATCACTGAACAGTAAAAATGAGTTTGGTACTTAGTAGACGGGAGCGCAATACTCATTAGGGAGTCTGCCAGATGTACCTGTGATCACTTCATTGTGCGTAATCATCTTCTCATAAGGCTATTTGAATTTATTCATCCAGGAAATTTGATTTCAGGGCTTTTGTCAGGGCTGTTGTAATTATTGGAATGGATCTCATGCTGGTAGTTTCACAGCCTGGATGTGCTTTAATTTTCAATACATTAAACTTTATAAGATTGTATTGACCAAAAATTTATTTTGCAACCATACCTCCAGAATTAGTGAATAAACAGCTCCTAGAGTCTTTCTACTTGTTGCAGCTTTCCATAAAAATAAGAACTAAGATGGGGACTTACGCTGGAGAAAAGAAAAATGAAGTGAGAGAAATATGATAGAGGAGTACGAAGCAGCACAAAGGAGGAAAGGTTGGAGGAGTAGAATGGGGAAAAGCAGCATTCAGCTAAACTGAGAAGTGATAGAATTCTTTACAATATATAATTAACCTCTGGAATTCATTCCTAAAGGAAAAATGGCACAGCCTATTAGTCAGGTTGAGAATGTAGCTGACTTTAAATGAATCAGACATTTATGTGAGCCAGGGGACCATCCACAAAATTAAGCATAGGCTGTTCTTTTCTTTTTATTATTATTGTGACAAAGACAGAGTTTCACTGATTCTGAGCATAAGCAGTCACCCAAGAGTGAGAGTTAAAAAACACATTTCTTCTGCGGAAAGCCTGCTCTTTGTCTTCGGTTCTTAGCCTTTCCCCTAAAGTGTGTAGTAGTAGCCACTCGCGGAGAGAGGATATTGGAATTTACAGACTGAATTTCTCTGTTGTGATAGCTTTTCTACTTACGTGACATATTTTCCATAAATCACCCAGAAATGACTTATCCTTGCAAGACCATGGTGTACATCAGCCAGCTCAACCTCTGTATTTGCAAAAACAGTCTTCACATCTAATAGCTAAAAAGAGCTCTGAAGAGCTAACAGTTCACGTATCAATACTCTGGGGATGTGTTTAGATGTGAGTGGTTCCTTTAGGCTAAAAGTCACATTGTGCAGGGTGAAAGGGTAAGCTCAGAGTGGAAATAACTGTGGGAATTACTTCATGAATAGTCTCCCGGTATGAAAGAATGAATGATTCAGTGGCTTCTTGCAACAGACAGGAAACAAATTTGGATAATAAGGTACAAGTGGAGCTGAACTCTGACAGGTGCATGTTTTGCTAGACTGCCTTCTCTATCTGTTTTTATACGGCAGAGGAGTAACAGGAAAAGAAAACACTTAGGATTTAAACATGCAGCTTTAAAGTGCTGACATTAGAGTTTTTTATTTATCAGCCTGGGAGTGAATAGAGATAGAAGCTGAGCAAGAATTTGGACTCTGAAAGTTAGAACAAAAGTGTGCCAGAATTTCACTATTAGGTCAAATCTTATTTAATGAACATGGAAATTATTCAGCTAACTCATCTTCCATACTTAGTTACCAGAGGTGTCCCTAGCACACTTGGAGCATTGTGCAGTGCCTCTCCAGACCATTGAATGACTGCCAGCAGATCACAGGGCAAGCAAAAAGACCGGCATGAAGCAGTGAAGAGGTCCTAGTCTGGCTGCGTCAGGCTACAGGCTCAAAAGAGCTTCCAGGCAGCACTCCACAGTTTCTGCCCACTTGTGGTGGATTGACACTGGCTAGATACCACATGCCCACCAAAGTCATTCTATTACTCTCCCTCCTCAACAGCGGAGAGAAAACATGACAAAAGGCTCTTGGGTTGGGATAAGGGCAGGGAAAGGTCATTCGCCAGTTACCATCACAGGCAGAACAGACTCAACACAGGGAAATTATTTTAATCTATAACCAATCAAATCAGATTAGCGGAACAAGAAATAAAACCAAATCTTAAAATCACCTCCCCCTCACCCCTCCCTTCTTCCTGGGCTTAACTTTACTCCTGAATTCTATACTTACTTCCTTCCAACAGCACAGGGGGAAGGGGAATGGAGGATGTGGTCAGTTTATAACGTTGTTTCTGCCTCTCCTTCCTCCTCCCAGGAGGACTCCCAGAACTAGATGATCTTAAGGTCTTTTCCAACCCGAACTATTCTATGATTCTATGACTCCTCACACATTTTTCCTGCTCTAGTGTGGGGCCCCTCCCACGAGAGACAGTTCTCCATGAACTGCTCCAACACAAGTCCTTCCCACAGGCTGCAGTTCTTCATGAGCTGCTCTAACATGGGTCTCTTCCATTTGGTGCAGTCCTTCAGGACCCCTGCGAAGTCACCAGTCCTGCAGCAAACCTGCTCCAGCCCAGGCTCCTTTCTCCATGTGGCCATGGGCCCTGACAGAAGCCTGCTCCAGCACTGGCTTCCCAAAGGGTCACAGCCTCCTTCGGGTATCCCCCTGCTCCATCGTGGGGTCCTCCAGGGGCTGCAGGTGAATATTTGTTCCACTTTGGAGCAAAGGACCTCCAGGGCTGCAGGGGCATGGCCTGCCTCACCATGGGCTGCACCATGGGCTGCAGAGGAATCTCTGCTCCAGCACCTGGAGCACATCCTGCCCTCTTTCTTCACCGACCTTGGTGCTTCGTGTCTGCAGGGTTGTTTCTTTCACATGTTCTCACTCCTCTCTCCTAGCCACTATTGTGCAGCAGCCTTTCCCCCTTCTTAAATACATTATCCCAGAGGCACTACCACCATTGCTGATTGGCTCAACCTTGACCATCAGTGGGTCAATCTTGGAGCTGATTGACATTGACTTTGTTCGACATGGGGAAGGTTCTGGCAGCTTTTCACAGAAGCCACACCTGTAGTTCCACCTGCTACCAAACACTTGTTATATAAACCCAATATGCCAATGTTTGATACTATTATGAGATGGTCCTCTTCACCATGCCTCTTCCTATCCCTGCTTTGTCCAATATCTGATCCACTGAGGATGGAGTATACGCATAGTCAGCTGTTCATGTGTGACACTGGATGACAAAGGCGTTGCTAAATTGAAGGTACTGTGCCAGACAGTCAATCATCAACCTTAGCTCTGGCAAACACTTTAACAGTGTATTAACTCAAGTTTTATTTCAGCAAATGAAGTTATTTTCTGAGCCCCTGCTCTGCCTTAGGAAATTACTCTTGACTGAGCTTTCAGGTACTAATATGATAAAATTCTTATAGCTTTCTAATTACAAGATTTTTGGGAGGTGGAAATTACTCTAAATTCCTCCCATTAGTCTAAAATATGACTTAAACTACAAATGTAAGGAAAATAATTTAATGGTGGAAAGTTCTGTCATCCTTTGATTACCTAGCAGCAGAGGGAAAACCAACAGAAAACAATGCTTCCATCATTATTACAGGAGGCTGACTCTTACTTCCTGTGAGATATATATAAGTACTGATTATATAATTAGTATATGATGAGCAAATGGTACCCTGAATAAATGTTTTCCTTCTTTTTATAAGATCTTTTATATACATTTTCAAAAATGCCTAATAAAAGTAAGAATTAAAGTAAGTAGAAAAGTTTATTTTGCTGATTTATTTGGGCTTCATGTGCCTGTTGATCCCATCTATGCCACAGCTGTATTGCCTAGTACTGTGAAAATATTTATTTATGATACTCAGTCACTGAAGTTTGTCTTTTTAATTCACTGCACAGAGATAAGGATCGCCATAATTTCCACGTAATCAGAAGCAACATATAAAAAAATTTCAGATGGTCTCTTTTCTCCTTTACTATCCAATAAAACTCTTGTATAAAAGTGTAGTAGCCAGGAATTTTTTTACTGGTTGCTGTGCTTTGGAATATGCTTGAAGGTTCATAGAAATTATTCTTGCACTTAGTTACAAAGATCTAAAAATCAGCTTCAGATAAATTTTTGAATAATATAGTTTGAATTTATCCTGTGTTACAGAAGCTTGCTACAGTCACTCTGATCCATATTTTTGAGCTACAAATCCCAGTGAGCAGTAAACATTTTGTTTATTGGTATCTACTCCATCCTCTAACAGTTCCAAGTAGCTCTTATCTCTGTCAGGCGATGTTCCATCTCTTGTTGTCTTCAAGGCTCACATTTTCCCTTTCAAACCAAGTTGCCACAACAGAAGAAATTAGATTAATTATTTTGAAGAGGTGACCTCTAAATTTTTCTAACAGTTTATTCTCCGAAAAGGTGCCTTATGTTACATCCATTACTTATTGCTCTTCACTGTGATTTAGAAGCTTTTAAATAATTAACAAGAAGAAAATATCAAAGCCAGATTTAATCTCACCAATTTACCCCAGACATATTTTTTTCTGAGGTAGCCATTTGACTGTTGTTATTATCAATGGAAGGAAAGTTACTGTTAACTTATTCCAGATTAATGAATGAATCTAAACCAGGTCAAATGATTCACAATGCAGGAAAGCCTATTTTTCTCCACTGACTATAAGAGGATTCTAGATGACAAACTCAGATGAAGACATTTAAAGTAAATTGAAACCAATCCAACTTGCATCTGTATTTAACTATATATTCACATATACATCTATACAGGCATTTGCAGGTTTGCTTTTGCTAGTGCAATCCAGTTCTGACCAATATTTCACGTCTCTGCAGTTATAACATTATATTTCTTCATGACATTTACACAGTGAAAACTAAATCCATTTTTGGCATGTTTTTGCCAATTCTATTCTTTAGAAATTGTGATGGTTTAGTGGTAGAGTTGTCAGTGTTATGTTTATGGTTGGACTTAGAATCATAGAATCATAGAATAGTTAGGGTTGGAAAGGACCTTAAGATCATCTAGTTCCAAGCCCCTGCCATGGGCAGGGACATCTCCCGCTAAACCATATCACCCAAGGCCTTGTCCAACCTGGTCTCGAACACTGCCAGGGATAGAGCGTTCACAACTTCCTTGGGCAACCCGTTCCAGTGCCTCACCACCCTAACAGGAAAGAATTCCCTCCTTATATCCAATCTAAACTTACCCTGTTTAAGTTTGAACCCATTACCCCTTGTCCTATCACTACAGTCCCTAATGAAGAGTCCCTCCCCAGCATCCTTACAGGCCCCTTCAGATACTGGAAGGCTGCTATGAGGTCTCCACACAGCCTTCTCTTCTCCAGGCTGAACAGCCCCAACTTTCTCAGCCTGTCTTCATACGGGAGGTGCTCCAGTTCCTTGATCATCCTCGTGGCCCTTCTCTGGACTTGTTCCAACAGTTCCGTGTCCTTTTTATGTTGAGGACACCAGAACTGCACACAATACTCCAGGTGAGGTCTCACAAGAGCAGAGTAGAGGGGCAGGATCACCTCCTTCGACCTGCTGGTCACACTCCTTTTGATGCAGCCCAGGATACGGTTGGCTTTCTGGGCAGTGACTGCACGCTGCCAACTCATGTTCATTTTCTCATCGACCAACACCCCCAAGTCCTTCTCTGCAGGGCTGCTCTGAATCTCTTCTCTGCCCAACCTGTAGCTGTGCCTGGGTTTGCTCTGACCCAGGTGTAGGACCTTGCACTTCTCATGGTTAAACTTCATAAGGTTGGCATCAGCCCACCTCACAAGCGTATCGAGGTCCCTCTGGATGGCATTCCTTCCCTCCAGGGTATCAATCAAACCACACAGCTTGGTGTCATCGGCAAACTTACTGAGGGCACACTCAATCCCACTGTCCATGTTAGCGATGAAGATGTTAAACAAGACCGGTCCCAACAATGATCTCTGAGGGACACCACTCTTTACTGGTCTCCAGCCGGATATTGAGCCTTTGATGGTATTAAGGGTCTTTTCCAACCTAAATGATTCTATAATTGTATGTCATTTATGATTTTAAAAGTATTGTTAGGGAAAGTAAAAAATATCATCCCCTAATTCTTGTAAATTAATGTCTAGGAATTTGGTAGCTGTCAAGTGTAAGCTCACATGTGTTGAAGTTTGAGATGATTAAGATAGAAGAAATGTAAGAAATTGCACTGGACAAGTGAGAGGGATGACATTTTTCTGGCTGAGAATGTAATCTACAACATGCTAGACTGACTATAGTCTATGTGTATTCTTCCTTTTGAAAATGTCTTCACTTATGTGGTGAACCCAGATATTATCATCAGCATTCTACTGACAAGAGGTCCAGTGAGACAGTTCCTCTTTCCATTTACACATAAGATTTATTCTGAAAGATCTTGTAATGTAAAATTATGTATTTTCTCTTACTAATACATTCCAAATGGTTTCTTTACACTTTCTATGCTAGCACCTTGGTTTTCTCATCAATACGGCCTTTCTTAAAATATTTTAATAGCTAAATGAAAATAAGATGCTATAGCATAATGTGAGGATAATAAACTTAAGGTTTAAAGGACTCATCAATATAATCTATCCATTTCACTCATCCTGGTGTTTCTCAAGTTGAAATGCTCTTTAGACAGAGAACAATTAGTCTGGGACATCTATTCATTACATTTAGCTCAATTACATTCTTACTGCAAATGCTTTAACTAAGTTAATTATGAACAGGAAAAATCTCTAAAAGGGCTCAGAGGTCTAGCTTGAGGTAATGTGACAGTCAGTGCTAGCTCTCAGACACAGAGTTAAAGAACAAGATATCAATCATATAGGTGGTTTCCTTACATTAATTTATTTGCAAATGAATTCAACAATAAGAGTAACATTAGGAATAATGAAACAAGAAAACTTTTTGTTCTTGTAAATTATTTTGGCTCTGACTTTTTCTCTTAGTTTCCAAAAAGCCTGAAGACAACACCCGTGAGATATAACCACTGTCACTTTGGAAAGATATATGGGACTGACCACCATCACCAGCTCATCAGCAAATTACTAACTTGGACTACATTACCTATTGTTTTTCTTGATGGATGCTGACACACTGTTGGAAGGAGAATAAAAATTATCTGTCCCAATTTAGAAACTCCTTCTTCATCACATTTCTTTATAAAAGGAACATGATAAAACCTCATAAAACCCTCAAAAGAACTTATAAAAGACTGCTTGATTTTGGTCAATAACCCTATGACTGCTGCAAACTAACCTGTTTCAGATGTGCAGAGGTAAGTCTGAAGCTAACAGTCTTTTGGGGGATTAAAACACAGTTCTCTCCAACCATGTGCTGCTAAGGATGCTGTCTGGTTCACTAGTAGCTGCTCATGTCATCCGAGCCCCCTGCTACATGAATTTATGAATTTCCATACTTCAGTGACCTCAATTCCATCTTGAACACCTGAAATGTATTCAGACTGTGGCTTCTTAATTTCCCCTACCAGCAAAAACTTAAGGAATAAACTGTTCCCCATAAGATAAGATTGCTTATAACGCAGCAAGGGAGGTCTTGAAGAGCAAAGAAATAATGTAGCATTGGAGATTGTGAAGTCTTCGTCACTGGAAATATTAAAAGCAGTTTATAAAACTATCTATCTGACACAATATCTGAATGACACAGATATAATCGATTTTGCTTTTTGGTAGATTCGGTAACTTCACAGTGCCTTCCAGCAGCACTTTCTATTACTCTGTGACTGAGGAGTAACCAGACGTTGCTACCTAAGAAAGTTTAATGAAATATTTTATAACATAGGATCCTAATATCGTACCTTTTAACATAATGCATACACTAACACTGCTGCATAGAATGTTTTTTAATTTGTCAGTCTCAAGCAAATAATCTCAAAAAATGATTGACATTAAACCTTTATTTTTTTTCTTATCACTGAAGAAGCAATATGATTATTAGTAGTGAGATTTGCAAACAAAGCCTCTTGGATATATAATGCATAGAGAATGGAGGGTTACATATGTACTGGCATGATATATGTGGTTTTGAAAGAATACATTTATGTCCATGGGCACTGATCAGTTTAAAACTCATAGAGTTTTAATATGTTGTGTCACTGTAACAACAGCTGTGTGACATTAATTGTTCATTATGCAGCTGCAATGTCATAGAATCACAGAATAGTTAGGGTTGGAAAGGACCTTAAGATCATCTAGTTCCAGCCCCCCTGCCATGGGCAAGGACATCAGCTTTTTCACAGCCAAAAGCTTCTGCACTGATATTGTTGGTGCAGCTACAAGGAATCTCTCAGATTATTCTGCATTGTCCCAGCTTGATATAATACTAATAATCTCATTTATAAAGTTATTATCTTCCTTTGTCCCTTCAAAACACTGAGGATGTGACTAGCATGATAAACAATGACAGCATCAGAATTCTCAAACAGAGACATACAGACAAACATAAGTCTGTATGTGAGATAAACAGAATGACAATGATAACCCAGAAAATAGCAAAAGGACAGAGAGATGAAAGACCATGTAAACTGAAACAGAAGCAGGGTAAATTAGAATCTGTCTTAAGACTGAGAATCATAGAACAGATCTTCCATTATGTTGTTGATTATACTGACTTTGCTGTTCACTCATTTTTATTTGTAATGAAATTTTATACTACTGTTTCAAAATGTGTCCATGAAGAAGTGCTAAAATATATAGTCAACGAATCAACATTCTTATTACTTTTACTTATGTTGAGATATAATGAGAAATCTCATTTCTTAATATCTTCTTTTTTTGTTTGAAAAAGTAATAAAAGGCATTTTGTATCTATTTACATGTAAGTGACTTTCCAAGGGACAGAGATGACTGTAATCACAAGTTGTCACAGCTTCTCATACACAGGTATTAGGCTTTGTGGATCAAGATGATATCCCATACTGACTGTGATGATTGCCTTCATTCTTGTCATCCATTTGGAAAACTTTTAACAGGCTTAGTGACAAAACTGACAAGCAAATGCTTTTCCAGTGTTTTAATCTTTGAAATTTGGGTTGTCAAAAAGAACCACAAATGACAACTGTTTTCCATTAACAGAATAGAAAACAAAACAATGTATGAGTGGCTCTTTTTTTCGTATGTTTTTGATTGTTATTATTGCTATTGTATCTATTACAATACCATCTAGAAACACAGATACATTCAAGACAGTCTTTTTCAAGGTTCTGCACATTCTCAGTGTAAGGAATTGTCTTTTGCTCTGGAGATCTTACTGTGTAAAGTCTTATCTTTTCCTCCACTGTAGTGTTTTAATTTAAATGGATTTAGATTCTGTGTCTGGACTCTGTCATACTGCTATAAAACTGATTTACTGGGGTTTAGCTTATAGTGGAAAATTTGTATTGAAGAATTACATTGCTGTTATATCAGTACAACTTTCCGAATCAGGGGAAGGGATGAGCGGGGAAAGAAGGGAGAGAATTAGGCAGGAGAGTTTGCCTTATTTGCCACAGTTCACTCGCTATATTTAGTCTGAAAGGGAAGCATATGTTTGGTGAAGCAAGGATGGTTGTGTTAGGATTGTCATACAGGGCAGTCCGGTGGCTACTGGGAGCAGGGATCTCACAGGTTTGTGTAATGTCAGCTGCAGCAAATCAAAATAATGTGACACCAAGACATGAAGGCTGTGGATCAAATGTGTATCCCTTGCTTCTGCAAAGGGGTTATCTTTGCCCATCTGTTGCACATTAACCTCTCTGACATTTCACTGAAGAAAGTTGCCACCACTTTGGTCTTTTGCTTTTGCTCTTGCCCGGTGATTAAGAAGTCAGCCTGTCAACAGTCTTGAGTCTACCTACTGCCAAAGAAATAAGTGTGAATGGATGTGTTAAGAATGCATTTGTTTATGATTTCTTTTGTCAATGTGTTTCTCAAATGTTGCTAGCTAATTGTCTGTGTTCCCAGCCCTCATAAATGGAAGAGGTCTCATGATACTTAGTTTTCTCATAAAGCCACTGCAGCTGGAATTAAGAGATTGCAGGTGATCTTTATTTTAGAAGACAAGCTTCAAGTTTAATGTTTGTTTATAAAACCTTGACAAAATGAAACAAGTAATCTGTAAGATCTCAAAAAGGAAAGGACTAGTAACTAAATTTTTTTTAACTGTTCTATTTTTAGGCCAATCCTGATTATCTGAGGTCTGGCTCATGATTTTAGATGGTTGAAATAGGCAGTAATGCCAAAATAGAAATCTTTCCACTTTCAAAACTCATGTTCTGTTTTCCAAAGTGTTTTCCAAGACAGTCAGTCTGTTTTGATCTTTACTCAAAAATGTTTACTTACTTATCTACTCCATTGCATTTTATAAACAGTAGTAAAATATGCCACGTTTTCTCATTCCTTTATTTTTGTGCATGGTCAGATTACTAGATTTTGGTTAGGAATAATATTACCTGTGTCCCTTTTCTTAATAGACTGCCATTACTGCTATGTGAGAATGGGAGAATTTCAAGAGATTCAGATGTTCTGTTGATAGGAATTTGATATCAGTACTTTTGGTTGTTTGAAAGTTGTTGACATTTTTCATAGGATCCATGTGTCAACATAACTTTACCTATAAAAGAATTATACGTCTAGTTATCTATTCAATAACCCTAGCTTGCTCTTGATGTTCCTTAATTTCCTTACCTTGGTGAAAATATGTCTTAGTTTAATGAAAATCAGAATACTACACTGGGTAGCATACGCATCATTTAAATGCAAAAGAGCAATGAGAGATGAGAGATCTTTCTCTACTCTTTCCCCTATTGTATCTGAGATACTGAAAGAATCCAGGGAGAAGTGTGTGCAACATGTAAGTCATGGGGAGGACTGGCCTTATTGTGTTCAGCTGGCAGTGATGGTTGTCATGGTGGAGATAACAGTCTCAAGAAACTAGACATTTTACAACAAAATAATTTATATCAATTTCAGGAATGGTCTAGACATCAGGATATTAACAGCATTCATGGAATTAGTTGCTTAGACAATACTTGTTTATAGTCATATGCAAAAGACATATTTTAAGTCAGCCTGAGACAGTTAATAGCTGACCAAAGCACAGGACTTTTGCCTTAAATTGACCTGTAATACTTCTTTTTCTTTCATTTTATCCTACTCTTTAACTACAGCAACAGACTGTCAATTAACCTGCACAGCATGGCTATACCAGACCATGCCTGCAAATAAATGATTATTTCTAAATGACTGTGAGGTGTCTACGTTGTAAATTAGAGTCTATTGACAGTCAATTTGTTCTTTATATGAAATCAGGAAAAAACCTATTCTGTTTAGGTATCTGCAGGAAGATATATTTATCCATTAAGATTTTAGTGCTTCATAGATTTTAATTAGTATTTTTCTTTTTGTTTAATAAAAAAATTAGGTTTAAAAAAAACAACACCTTGAAAACATGTATGCTTGAGCAAATAACAAATGCTTTGGCTCATTAACTGGCTTCTCATGCTTTTCCCATAATAAATCATTGTCAGCAGATGGTTCTTTTCGGAGAGATAGATTAAAGTTAGAAAGGACAGTTTACATTTAGAAAGAACATTATTCACAGCTACATTTAGCTTTTTACAAAAATTAGGAATAGGAAGGTAGAAGTGGAGGACACGAACACTGAACAGTTTAATCTCACTTGGCTCTCTGCAACAAGGGGCTGCATCAATTGAAAATAACATCTCCTTTTATAATTAATTTGATTGAACTGTATGTGACATTAAGTAGTTTCCACTATATTTAACCTCATGTCACTTTCAAAAAAAGGACTTTTACACTACTTAATTAAAAAAAAATGGCTATGACATTTCTACCCTGAAATGGGGTTACAAAATCAGAGGTACATAGTTTGGAAGTATGTAATTTGAAGTAGAATATTAATATTAAAAATATGATTTGATACACTATGAAGTCAGCAATAAGGTGTCAAGTCTTGTTCTAATGAACACTGTTAGTTTTAGTTTAAAGTGGTAATATATTAATAGGGTATCCTCTATCATTCCTAATTTAACAAGCCAATAGCACCTTGCAGACATACTCATGGGTGACAAACAATTTTATTGTCTAGACTTTACTCCTAGATTTCACCATAAAACAAAGTTACTTTTAAAAAATATAAGGGAAGTAACTTTGCTGGTGGTAGGCTAAATGGCCAAGACAAAAAGTAAAACTCATAGTACACATTTAAAAATGTTCCAAGTTCTGGAATTTTACATTGCATTATTTTGTATTTCATTAAGGAGGCAGTACATGATTTTACCAAACATTCACATCAGAGATTCTCTTTAATAAGATCAGGTAGTTTGACATTGTAATGCCAACTGTAAATGTTTATATCAAATGGAAACCTGCAATAATTTAAAATGGCTGAGGCAGGTAGATTTTGATGGGGCACCAATGAGTTGAAAAAGCAGACTAATAATCCATGGGCAGGGACACCTCACACTAAACCATGCCACCCAAGGCTCTGTCCAACCTGGCCTTGAACACTGCCAGGGATGGAGCATTCACAACCTCCCTGGGCAACCCATTCCAGTGCCTCACCACCCTCACAGGAAAGAACTTTTTCCTTATATCCAATCTAAACTTCCCCTGTTTAAACTTTAATCCATTACCTTGTCCTATCACTACAGTCTCAAATGAAGAATCCTTCCCCAGCATCCTTACAGGCCCCCTTCAGATACTGGAAGGCTGCTATGAGGTCTCCACGCAGCCTTCTCTTCTCCAGGCTGAACAGCCCCAACTTCCTCAGCCTGTCTTCATACGGGAGGGGCTTCAGTCCCCTGATCATCCTCATGGCTCTCCTCTGGACTTGTTCCAACAGTTCCATGTCCTTTTTATGCTGAGGACACCAGAACTGCACACAATACTCCAAGTGAGGTCTCACAAGAGCAGAGTAGAGGGGCAGGATCACCTCCTTCGACCTGCTGGTCATGCTCCTTTTGATGCAGCCCAGGATATGGTTGGCTTTCTGGGCAGTGACTGCACACTGCCGGCTCATGTTCATTTTCTCATCGACCAACACCCCCAAGTCCTTTTCTGCAGGGCTGCTCTGAATCTCTTCTCTGCCCAGCCTGTTGCTGTGCCTGGGATTGCTCCAACCCAGGTGTACGACCTTGCACTTGTGTCCTGGGTTCAGCAGTAGCAGTCATTTTTCCCCTTCTTGGTAGCTGATGAAGTGCAGTATTTTGACTTTCGGCCTGGGAACAGAGCTGATAGCAATGTTTTGGTTTGGCCAAGGACTTCGTGAGCCTCATGCTCTGCCAGGGAGGAGGGGAAGCCAGGAGGAAGCAGAGACAGGACACCTGACCCAAACTGACCAAAGAGGTATTCCATACCACAGCACGTCATGCCCAGGAGGTAACTGGGAGTGAGCCGGAAGGGCTGTGAGACTGCAGGGTTGGAGGAGGTATCGGTCGGTGCTTGGTCGGGGCTGAGGGGGCAAGTTGTCGGTCAGCTGGTGGTGAGGTGTTGTATTCTCTTCCTTTGTTATTTCCTTTATCATTATTATCATTGGTGGTAGCAGTAGTGATTTGTGTTATACCTTAGTTACTAAACTGTTCTTATCTCAACCCGTGGGAGTTGCATTCTTTTCGATTCTCCTCTCCGTCCCTCCAGGAGTAGGGGGAAGGAAAGAAGGGGGGAAGTGAGTGAACGAGTTACCTGACTGGGTTTAAACCACGACAACTTGGCATGGTTAAACTTCATAAGGTTGGCATCAGCCCACCTCATAAGCTTGTCGAGGTCCCTCTGGATGGCATTCCACACAGCTTGGTGTCATCAGCAAACTTGCTGAGGGCACACTCAATCCCATTGTCCATGTCACCGACAAAGATGTTGAACAAAATTGGTCCCAACAACGATACCTGAGAGACACCACTCATTACCGGTCTGCAGCTGGACATAGAGCCATTGACCACAACTCCTTGCATGCAGCCATCCAGCCAGGTCTTTATCCACCAAGTGGTCCATCCATCAAATTGATGTCTCTCCAATTTAGAGACAAGGATGTTGTGTGGGACAGTGTCGAACGCTTTACACAAGTCCAGGTAGATGACATCAACTGCTCTACCCCTGTCCATCAGTTCCATAGTCCCATCATAGAAGGCCACCAAATTGGTCAGGCAGGATTTCCCTTAGTGAAGTCATGCTGGCTGTCACCAAGCACTTTGTTGATTTTCATGTGCCTTAGCATGCCTTCCAGGAGAATGTGCTCCAAGATTTTGCCAGGCACAGAGGTGAGACTGACTGGTCTGTAATTCCCCCGGTCATCCATTTTCCCCTTGTCAAATATGGGGGTTATATTTCCCTTTTTCCCATTGTCGGGAACTTCACCTGACTGCCATGATTTCTCAAATGCGATGGCCAGCGGCTTAGCAACTTCATTCCCCAGCTCCTTCAGGACCCGCGGATGGATTTCATCAGGTCCCATGGACTTGTGCACGTTCAGGTTCTTAAGATGGTCTCGAACCAGCTCCTCTCCTACAGTGGGCCTGAGGTCTTCATTCTCACAGTCCCTGCATCTGCCTTCGAAGACTTGGGTGGTGTGGTCAGAGCCTTTGCCAGTGAAGACTGAGGCAAAGAAGTCATTCAGAACCTCAGCCTTCTCCAAAGCCAGGTTAGCCAGTTCTCCTGATAGCTTCCAGAGGGGGCCTACGTTGTCCCTAATCTGTCTTTCGGGCCCCCCTTCCCTCTAGGGCACACATCTCTAATTCCTCTTGTTCCCCATGCTACTGGCATTGGTATAGAGGCATCTGAACCGAGCTCCAAATGAAGCCGGCTCATTGGCTGGAGCATCTGGAATATCTCTACATTGCTCCTACCATTTATTATAGGTGCTGGCAACTGACTGGCTGTGTTGGGATGGAATGATGCCTCCCTCCTCCGATATATCTAGTTTAAAGCTTCCTTGACCTATATTAAATGCACTGAATTAGATCCTTATGTTCTGCAGGAATACAATTTCTTTATCAGTTTCACTATTCAAAAGCTGATAGACCAAGGCACTGAGCCCATCTATATTGTGTGCAGGTGCCCAGCAGGTCTGCACAGGCCTTGTGAGGAGACGCTGGCACTGCCCTGTGGTTCCAACCAGTTCCGGCACTGGATGAAATTGTTCCAATCTATTTAATCTTCTTCAAGAACTTGTAGGAAGCTATCCTCTTTTCCTCATTTATGCAGGGTGTAACTGTTTGAATAGAGCTAAACACAGGTATAGATTCAATAATATCCTCCTACTTGATAGTAGAGAAAATAAAAAAAGCCTTAGTACCATCATCTACATGAATTTGTAGTTATCAAACTAATTGTTAAGATAACCATAGGCTCTGGAAGTGTTCCATTTAGAAATGGTCTTGTACATAAAAATAAACCGCACGTTGTTACATGCAGGGCAATTACTTTGCTATTTTGTTGGGTGAATTACTGAGTTTGAAAGCGGAATATGGGGGAAAAAGCTGTCTGATGTCACATTTCCCCTTCAAACAGCCCTGGAGGATGTGACCTGTCTAAAAGGTTGACCAAACCCTCACTGCTGTGTTAATTATTCTGTGTGTAGCTCTACTTCACTTCTACTTCACCTTGTTTGCAATGTATTTCAGAAGTGGAAGTCTAGACCCAGGAGTAACCACAGAGAAAGCAAAGACAAGTTTTTATGTTTATGTTTTCCTTCTGTTTATTTCATGTGAAAAAATAGAAGAGTTGGAAATTTCAAGTAACTTCTTTCAAAGAGCATGGTGTTAGTTCTCTACAAGGAACTACCACAATAAAAGGGCATTGTTTAAGAAAGGCTAATTAGAACCAGAAAGAGTTAGTAAGAGTCAGTTTAACCAGTTCATCTATACACCATTTTTACACCAAATGCTGCAAAGAAGAGCAGAAAAACAGAAACAGGAAAAGCATAAGTATGGCAGGAATTTGAGAACCAGTAACTTATGACAAGACAGAACACTGGAACAGGCTGCCCAGGGAGGTTGTGGAGTCTCCTTCCCTGGAGACTTTCAAAGCCCGCCTGGACACATTCCTGTGTGACATTATCTAGGTGTTCCTGCTCCGGCAGGGGGATTGGACTAGATGATCTTTTGAGGTCCCTTCCAATCTCTAGCATACTGTGTGATACTGTGATTTTGCCTTGTGGTAAGTGGTCATTCAAGATGAGATTTGGGACAGTAATTAACTAAAGCAAGCAAGAAGATAAAAACCTAGACCATCAAACATTGATGTACTGGTTAACTGAAATGTTTCTTATCTAAAATTTTGTCACAGCCAGGGATTAATCAATTGAATGCTTTAAAACTCTGCCATGCAGGATAAGGGCAGTTCAAATAGAGGAGAGGACATTCTGTTACCACACAGATTATCAGACAGCAGTGGGTAGGTTTATCCAGCCTCAGTTTCAAAGTTTTAAGAAGGATAAATAAATGAAAAAAAAACCATCAATTTTCTATGACTTTCTCAAGCAGAAGGTCAATTCATGTTAGGTTTCAACTACTTCTTATTTCTAGGTACAATTTAGGAAATCTTGCTATTTTTTTTTCCCCCTTAAGAGGTGATGTAATTTCCCAACTTTTTGGAAAAACTATTCTTTCAAAATTACCACAAAAGTGCTGTTGTGTGGCCATCAAAGATCTAACCACATATGTTCAACTGCAATTTCTAAAAGATGTTTTTGCTATTTATGATTTAACTGCATTCACAAATGGATCCAAATATGCTCATATCTGCGTGGAATGGGATGATCCAGGTGGTAAGTCCTATTATTTATTGTATGATGTTTTTGCAGAAACCCCACAATATTACTCAGATTTTGGAGCTGCTGGCAATACATGACCCTTGTAACTCTGAACATTGAAAGAAAACTCTTTACTAGTCATGAATGTGGAATTTGATTATAATTGTTTAGCTTTTTTTTGTTTCTATCATTTAGTTTATGATAACTCAAGACTGAAATGCCACTTGAGAAATGAATAGAGTTAATTCATGGAAGAGATTAATAAAAAATCAAATAAGGAAAAATTTAAAAATGAGGAAAGACTTGACCTTGGTTTAGAATTTTACAGGTTAAACAGGGAATCTGCTGTCTTAAAAGGGATTATACCAATAGCATGAAAAACTCTAGTGAAGAAATGACACAGAATATAGAACTGTCATCACGCATTTGCGGGAATTTTCCAGGTTGAACATGGAATCTGCTGTCTTATAACCAGTTTTGCCCTCCCCATGGTGTGTGTAGGCTGTGTGTTTGGTTTTATAATGGAAGAGCATGTGTTGTTCTACTGTCTTTAAATATTATTTATGACATGTTTAAAGAATTCAAACTCCTGTGTTGTAGACATGACTATGAAATAGAAATGGCAGTAATGAAAAAAATAACCAACACAGTCCCTCAAACTTTAATTATAGCTCAGTCATTTTAGTGAGATATCTTTGTAAATATAGCAGTTTCTCACTGTAGATTGAGACTTCATATAGGTATATAAAAAAAAAATCAGACTTATAGGCATGGATTCAAGTTCATCGAAAATAGGAAGTCAAAACTTCAGAAACAAGAAGTTATAATACTTTTACAGGGAAGTGTGATCAAGAATTATGAAATTGTTATTATTTATTAAAGTATGACAAGCAATCATTCTATATATTTAATGATTATGAAAATGAGCCTGGCATATGTAGATATCAAGTTATGCTCCACAAAACCCTCATAAACCCCAGCAACAATAAAGAAATCAATCAATCAACCAAACAAACAAAACCCCCAAACCCACAAACTCAGAACTGAAAACTATGCTAACAGAGGTTGATCTTTCAGTCATTTGAAAGTCTTAAGCAAGCAGCAAAGCTAGCTTCCTTAAAAACAATCAAATAAAAATGTAATCTTAACCTACAGTTTTGCCTAGATTTTTAAATGTATATCATAGAAAGGAAATTAAAGCTAAATATATGCTGGGGTTTTTAATATATTTTTTGGTCAAGGAAATTTACTTTCCATTCAAATGAAATAAAAATGGAAAAGAGGTCATCAGGGTAATTTGTTCCATAGTGTTCAATACTCTAGATGAAAGATAAAATACCAGCATTTTTAGAGACACAGAAAGAGACAATAAAAACATTTTCTTTCAGCTGCATATCAGTATTTAATAACAGATCAGAAATTATAATGAGCTGAATTCGACCAAACTCCTTTGACCTAGCAGGAGAGGTATCAAAACAAAACTGGGACCCTCTGTTAAAGTAAAAGAAATGCTGAGGCAGAGCACTGCAGTTGAAAACCCATAACAGGCTTCTGAGCATATCTGAAAAACTTCAGGCTTGCTTTAACTTATTTGAGATGAGAATCTGAGACACTTAGATGATTGTAGGCTCAAAATGTAAAAGTATTAGGTCAAAAGTTAAATGTCTTGAATGTTAAATTTCTTCTTAGATCTTTAGTAAAGTTACAAAGGATTAGGATTCTTTGTATGCTAGTGAAACTGTTCCTAAGTGTTTGGTTTTGCTTGGACCTAATTTAAATTCCTCTTCATTCTAACCATAAACTATAAACCTAGTCTGATAGAAAAAAGCTGTTGGCTGCTCTTTTCTTTGTTTCTTTCTTTGTTTCTTTTCTTTCTTTCTCTTTCTTCCTTTCTCTCTTTCTCTTTCTTTCGTTCGTTCTTCCTTCCTCCCTCCCTCCCTCCCTCCCTCCCTCCCTCCCTCCCTCCCTCCCTCCCTCCCTCCCTCCCTCCCTCCCTCCCTCCCTCCCTCCCTCCCTCCCTCCCTCCCTCCCTCCCTCCCTTCCCTCCTTCCTTCCCTTTCCTTCCCTCTTTCTTTTCCTTCCTTCCTTCCTTCGTTCCTTCGTTCTTTCTTCCTTCCTTCCCTCCCTCCCTCCCTCCCTCCCTCCCTCCCTCCCTCCCTCCCTCCCTCCCTCCCTCCCTCCCTCCCTCCCTCCCTCCCTCCCTCCCTCCCTCCCTCCCTCCCTTCCTTCCTTCCTTCCTTCCTTCCTTCCTTCCTTCCTTCCTTCCTTCCTTCCTTCCTTCCTTCAAATATCTTTTTATTTAATGCATGGAGAAGACATTGGGAGAATTCACACATTAAGTGACATGTTTAAGTGTGCGGCCAGGGAGAAATTTTCTGAACACAATGATGATTAACAAGATTTGTCATAACCTCACAAAGGTTACAGGGATCAAGCCACAGAATTCAGACAAAAAAGCAGGCAGGTCCTGTAGCAACAAAAAAAAAAAGCTGGCAGATCATCATCAGGAATATTTTATTCCAGACATATACTCTCTTCTGTACAGTTGAAGCAAAACACCAACAGCTGTTGCAGAAGATAATGTAAGACCTTGCCTTGTTTAGAATAACAGGTGGCTGCTAAGAAAATGTTCACTTCCTATATGTTAAGGAAAAACTGAAAGTAAGGAAATTAACAATTAAAGAGGAATAGTAAAAGCCTCTTCTTCATTATGTACTACTATTTCAAAATAGTACATAATAAGTATATTTTCATACTTGTAAATTTGACTTTATTTTTATTAGGACTTTTGCTACCTTTTGTTGCAGAAATTTGGCTGATTCTTAAACTGAGACTGAGAGATTATATATTTCTTTTGCATTTCCCCTGAGATGAAAATAACAACAGGTGAACATCTGTGTCAAAGAAGTCCAGGCAAGTGACAAATGCAAAGCTGTTATCATTACTGGAAGATCAGAAACTCATCATGCAAGGTTCATTAACATAGGACAGGAAACCTTTCATGAATTCTCTTGGCAATAATTGGCAAAAACATCTCTGTTCTACCTTGTAGGGATTTTTTTTTTTCCTGAAAGCATAATGTCTGAAACAGATGCTTCTATTTGTGACTTCTCTTGAAGTTGCTAATCTTGTGATTATGATAATTCAGATAATGAGAAGACACATAAGGCACTACAGACAGGTTTATTCCAGGTGCTGAATAAGTAGTAGACTACACATGAGCTCCTAAAAAATCCATCCATTTTGCATCAAAAGAAGCTACAAGAAGACTAAAACATAGGACATATGAACATTTATTTTACAGCTAAAGTTGTTGCTTTGGGTTTTTTTTTGTCTCACAGTAAACCGCCATGGCCTTTATAGAGAACGTTTGCTTAATTTCATATATTCTTTTTTCCATTTACATCAAATGAATTATGTTCAATAAAGCCAGAGAAATCTGATAACAAAATAATCAGAACATGGGACAAAACATCATTTACCTGGTTATATAAAAAAAAAATAAATTAATATCATGATGTGCAAAAGACTTAATGGCAGCCAATTGCCAGTGAAGAGCTACTTCAGACAATTAATGGCTATCTAGTATATTATACAGACGTTAGGAAGTACTACAGTGTTTGAGACTGGAATAAATTTGAGAGTGAAGAGAAATAACTAATGGAATACTGAAAAAAGCTTTAGCTAGATACAGATAGGCAAATTCATTTATTTTAATCCCCTTGAAAATTCTGGGCTCCAGTGCTTGAGCTTGAGTGATTGGTTTGTGCTTTTAAGGGAAGACTGAAATAAAAGGAGGAATGACAGATAAAAAGCTAAGGAATGTTGTGAGAGCTGGAAAAGATAGTAGGCACAGTAAAGTAAGGATATGGATGAGTTTTAAAGGCTTGTAAATGAGAAAATTCTGCACAGAACAGTATTTGTGAAAGCATTAGAGTCCTCCTAAACTGAGCTTGACACTAGTTCATTTACATGCTCACCTCTGCCCCACCTTTCCTCCAGCGAAATCAAGCCATTTTTCCAGATATTTATGAAGGTAGCATATAGCAAATGGATTTAAACTGAGTTTCACACAAAGCAAGCCTCCTTTATTGTATAGTTCTGTTATTGTGTAAGGGCATCTAGGTAGTTGACTCATATATGCATGTTAATTTGTGCTGCTGCTCTCAGGAGACAGCAAGGGCAATCTGTTTCCCAACAGACGAAACGAGGGCCAAGGGTGACAGCAGGGCAGGAAAGGCAACTAGCTCCTTGACAGAACTGCCATCACATAATGCCTACACAAGGAGAGGAGGCCCAGTGACAATAACCAGCTTCAGCTGAGTCTAGTGAGTGCCCGACAAGTCCTTGATGATAAGACATATATAAGCTTGAGCCTGGATGCCAACCATAGTCATACTTAACACATGCTTCATGCTATAGCTATGGACCAAGTGAAGCAACCTGAAGTTAAAATGTAGCTCTCAAACGAAGAGGGTGAAACTCCAATAAGCTACAATTCATTCTCACAGCTCTTTCTCACACTACCCTATGTAGTCTGACATAGGGTTTCACAACTGCACCACTGTAGGCAGCTGCAGGGAAGAGATTGCAGAGACTGACGGTGTGCTCATCTCTATGGTGCTTGCTCATATGGTTGAAAGTGTAAGTTAAAGCCAAAAATTTATTGTATCCACTCCTTTATACAATTAGGAAGTTAAATCTCTTGAAACTGAATAATTGTCAGGAATTATGGGAAGAAAATCTGATAAGAGGTAGACAGCTTCTTCCACATTCCTTACATGCATATAGAAAATAAACCTTAGAACAGCTTAGAAAAAAGTGCAGTGGACAATAACATAGGGAGATGGGCTACAGCTACAGTTTAGGTTGCTCTTACAATTCAGTTTTGTGGCTTCTCACATATTCCAGGCTTTGTACATTGATCCTGAGGTCTTTCTGTTCCTAGTATAGCATAAGGAGTTTATAAAATTGTTCAACAGCTTGCTTCCTTCCTTCCTTTTTTTTTTTCCTTCTTTCTTCCTTTTTTCTTTTTTTTTCTCTTCCCCCCCAAAAGAGGCGGTTTAACTATTTTTTCTTTAATATGAGTTGCTTATGTTTCTGTACTTCTTATCCAGTTTGGGTTAGATAGACCCGTAGCTGCAGCTCCTGCATCTCAGCTCTTCACAAAATATTTGCAGGAATTAGAAGCTAACACTGATTAGGCATTCGAGTGAATCAGCCAAAAATCTTGACTTTACCCTAAAAAGCTTTAATTACAATTTGTCCAAATTTCCAATTGGATGCAAAGATTTAATTTGATTACAAAAGATTACAGTTTTGGCTGAAGTAAATCTTGTAATTTCCACAATTTTTTCTTTAAGGATTCTTTCAGTCTTCATGATTCTATCTCTTCTAAATGAGACAATGATTTATGTTGACTGCATCATATACTTCAGTATTTTGGGTCTTCTTTGCATCATCAGATACTAATTGGTCGATTTTGTTCATCTTGAAGCTGAAATGCTGTGTAACTGAGTTAGTAGAAGAATCTAAAGGAAGTGACTCAGCTACAGAAAAGGAAGTGAGTAATGGACTTAGTTTATGTCCAAAATGTATTCATATATTCCAATATATATGTCACAGAACATAATATTCTGCAACATTCTAAGGGTATATTTGTGTTTCTACACTTCAGGTTCAGTTTCTATTTCTTCAGGTCTCTGATTATAAACATATAGACACTTTTCATATACACAAACATATAAAATGCACAAAATAATTTCATGCATTCCAAATTGGAGATATGGGGGTGTTTTGAGATACATCTGTTGACTAAAAGCCAGTTTATTTTTGCTATGACCTATCAAATTTCTAGAAAATATTTCCTGTCTTTTCTTTGAGTAACAATCCTATGAAGATGTGGCTCTAAAAAAAAGCCAAAAACCAAACCCAAAAGCATTGATATGTCTATGATAATAGTTAAGTGAATTTGACAGGTATTGTTACCAGACTATTTTAACTCTCTTTTCCTATGGAAAAAAATGCTTATGCAGTCATGTTATTACTGTGTGCATCCAGTACGTGTGAACCCATTTGCCAGTTTCAGTTCACATGTGGCAGAGCGGGGGGAACTCAAACATAAAGAAAATCTTGCAAGTTTGGGGAAACTGGATAACTAAAGGAAAGAAACCTTATTAAGGCCCCCATAATGAGGAGAAGCTATAACATGATCTCTCACTGGGGAGTTCAGATACAAAGCAGAGACTTGTGTAAGAAAAGTTTCAACTGAAGCTCATACTTTATTAAAATCTCACAAAATTAATTCATCCCAAGGTAATTAATTAATTTGCCCAAGGAAATAATTATTCATTCATTGACAGAATGATTTGTTTAGGCAAGGTTTGGACTTACACAGTACTTTGGTTTGCTGTGCTGATGCTTTGCATCAGTTTATTATCTAAATGTATTTGTCAACATTAATTTTTTTGTTTTTCTTTCCCTTCAGTATTCTCCATTTCTATCCCACATCTTTTCTTGTTTTCTCTGAATAGGTCTGAGACAACTTTCTATGCCTCATGTGTGAAAATCCCCCCCCCCCCCCCAAGCCTTCTGGGCTACAAGGAGCCATTTACAGGCTCAGTGACTATTATAACTTCCTTGAAGCTGCCATGACCTATTCAGTAGCTTTCCGCAGAGTCAAATGACTGGAGGAACAGCAGGAGGAAGCAGGATAGGAAAAGTGGCTTATCAAGTTTTCAATAGTTGGAGTTAAGAAGGGTCAGCCACTCAAAAAGTCATTTAAGAAGTGCTTAGCTTCCCTTTCTGCCTAGCATAGTACCCCAGATGTTATCCCTTATTACCCAACCCTAAAGAAATACACTCTTGAAAAAATAACACCATTTAGATCCTTTTCAAGGGAGTTCAAAGACATGGGATCTACCTCTTACTCAGGTGTTTTGGAATGGAAACTAGTATGTTCTAGAGGGTACTGAAAGACTGTATGTGCAGACCAACGTCACCTGGGACCTGCCTGTAAATTTCAGGGCTCCATTTAGGATGAGGTCTGGACACCCCACCTTGCCTAAGTGATGCTGTAAGTACATGTGGGCCTAGTCCTGCTACGTACTGTTCTGCCCTCCTGGATGGAATTGTTGGGTGGAACTTGGACTCAGCTTATGTAGAGGCTTATCTTTACTCCTGCCTCTAGCCCAGAAGCCTGCCATTTTATACTGGTCTGGCTGGACCAAGATTTTTGGTACTTTTTACTGGCTGAGCTGAGGACCTTATTAATTTCCTTGCTTTGCCTGGGTTGGTCTCTGGGCCCTGTTGCTAGCACCACCCCTGATCCGGTACCATGGGACTGCACCCTGTAGGAGCCACACTGCCCAGCCTGGAGTGCTGGGGTCATCATAGCTTCTGGCTCATCTCTGTCCCAGAGCAGCCCCATTCCTGAAGCTCACTCACAGCCATAGTTTTTCTGAGTAAACATTTTATAATTAAACATATATAAATAAAATAAAATAAACAAATGTACTTTTTAAAAATCTGCTAATGTTAGTAGCAGTTTCACTGAAATATTTAATATGAGAAGTGCTTAGGCATTAAAAGAACTAATTAGTGGGTATGTATTGTGGGGTTTTGGTTTTTTATGTTACTGAAATGCTCTGATGGCAATGGAGCAAAAGCAGCTGTTCTAACTATGAACTTTTTCTGCATTTGCAATGAAGCTTAAAAGCAGCCAGCCAGATTGCTTGCGTAAGTGTTTTGAACAAAACCATCAGTACCTGCTAGGATAAGCCTCAGATTAAGTTTCTCATAACATCTGGCCAAGAAACACAGTAAAATATCATTTAGAAAGAAAGTGCTAATCTAGTGCAGTGTTTACTTTCACAACTTTCACAGGGCATCAGATGCATAATTCTGTCATTGAGAAAAATGAATATGAAAATATAGAATTTATATATGACTAAGTTTGGCTTATTTAAACTTCAGGTTCATTAACATGGGAATGTAAAAATGAGATACTCAAAGTGATTGATACAGTGAGTTCCAGGAAAAACTCAAAAACTATCCAGAAGCCACATTATTTTCCAGTACCTGGTAATTCTTATTACTAGGTGATTAAAGATTCAGCATTCTGCATTTTTACTTTCAGGAATACTGAGGTGAAATCAAGACTGGGTCTCATTTCTGTCATGGTTATGGCATCAGTTGTTGTCTGTTAGTTCCAGGATCACTGACTCAGGTGTCCTGCTGTCTGTATCAGACTGAAGTGTTTGGCTGGGATCTAAATCCACCACCTAAGTTAGAAATGAGTATTCAATAGCTGTTGTGAGAAAAAATAGTGTTATATGGTCTGGGGTCAGAGTCACTGGGATGCACATTTTAAGAACAGAATTTTACTGGAATCTCAGGTTAAGAGGTAAATATTTGAAAATCTAGTTTATGTTTAATGCTTGCCATGTCTTTTTTCCCTCTCTTCCCCTTTACCCTTTCTGCTTTTCAAATTTAAAATATCTCTAGTTGGCTAAGATGGGAAGCAGAAGTGCTGAAATATCTAATCTTGTAAGACTTCCAGCCCAGCTGTGGAGAATCAAGTGGTTTCAGCCAGTTGGAATAAAGTTTAAAAGAGCATCCACAGTTTCTGGTGTTTGTCCAAGTGTTGAGTTACTTTGTGGTTTACCCATCGCTCTTTGTAATGCATTAGAAAGTAAACATACTCCATCAATGTATAGAAATTATATGAAAGTAAATCTGCTCCTGACCTTGCTGTCCAGTTGCAGGCATGACAGACTTTAATGGGAGTTTCATATAGGGAATGCCTTCATGATTAGACATCTGTACCACAAATAAGATAATATGTACTAATGTGTGTGTTTTCTCTCTGGAATAAATTACAAGCGAGAAAAGAAAACTGTGAATATAAAAACTTTCCCATAGACTGAGCTGTACAACTACTACCACTTGTCTATGCAGTGCAATTCTAGAAGTAAGCATAGCAGAAGAAAAGCAAAATTAAAAGGTATGGACAAATGAAACACACCCCTTTTCATATGATATTTGAAACTAGAAGATGGGGCATGTGATACAAAAAGCTTTTTTTTCCTTCAATTACAGAACCTGTTAGAGGGTCTGAGAACAACACCCTTAGACTGCCTTAGAAGCAACCTGTAAGAAAAGCTACTGAGGTTTTGGAAAAAAAAAAAAAAAAAGAAACAGGCTTTTCCTGCCTGGTACAGTGGAAGACAAATGACCTCTTTCAGCCTCATGCCACACATATAATGAAAGAAAGGTCGTTATGGGTGTAATGGCTCTATGATGCTGTGCAAAAGTGGTCCCAAGATTGTGTGAAAAAATTATTTGCTATTAAGGATCTGGAGAGACCAATTTCTACATTTGGAACGACCAAATTTTTACTTCCAGAGAGGAAACTCCCGAATTATTGTAAGCTTCACAGGTCAGTGAATGGTCAGATCTGTGTCATGTGCTTCCTCCAGCACTCTGCAGTTTATCTCTTCCTCTGTGGTGCCCACTTTGAAGGTGGCATCTTCCTTGGTAGTCTGGGTGAGAAGAACTGCTTGTTGGAGGGGGCTGAAAAGGGCGGAGGCAACTCTATGGCACCCAGTGCTAGCTTCCCTTAAAACTCCTTCAATCATGCTGGGTCTACAGCAGCAGGGAGGAGCTGGAGATTTCCCCTCATCTTGCCCTTTATAATCCTTGATTGAGCTGAAATCTTTGCACAGAGGGATGCAGTGAAAATGGCTAATCAACATGTGAAGAGAGAAGTGTATTGTTCTTGATGTGTCTGGTTGCTCCTAGGTATAACATTCTTAGTCAGGGACAAGATAAAACTAGCCTTGTTTTTTCCTGATGAATATCTTATCTGAGGACAACTGTGAGTTGGACTTGGCAGTCATGGGGTAATAGTTGATGATCTTAAAGGTCTTTTCCCACCTATTTGATTCTACGATTCTATGAGGTATGGCCATTTTGGCTAATGTATCATTTGTGGGAAGTCCCGGTTTCTCCCCACTCCCCAACAGAGAATAAAATCTTTGCTCTTCATTGAACTTTCCAAAATGTCAGAAGTTTCTACCAACTTTACTAGAAAAAGAAGCAATGCAGATATAGGACTGGAGGTGAGTGTAAAAGCTGAGTTGAATCCTAGTTAGTGAGAAGACAGAGTGGTAGATGACCATTTAGACATAGCAGGTGAAAGATGCCTCTTTAGAATTAAATGTTGGGGATTTATATATATATATTGGAAATACTGTAATTACAACAAACTAGAAAAAGTTTCTGAAAGGTGAATCTAAATTCAGGAATGATAGAAAGGTGCTTTAGTGTCTTGCATACATCTTCATATGTAAGCACATGCTACATGTTCCCAGTAAGGATCTTCATAGCCCTCATCTCACTACCTCCCCCGCCCCCAATAGAGCAGACTGAGAATGCTCTGGAAGTACTGGAGATCTTTCAGAATAAATTAAATCTGCCAAGAATGAGATAAGAATAATCAGTCCTTTGCTGGCATCTCTTGACCTTTTTGGTGTTGCTATTGTTTTTGCTACTCCTTGAATCCCTTCCAGTTCCCAGCTTCACTGATTCATGAATCTCATGAGCAGCCATGAACAATGCCTCCAGGAATGTTAGCTCATGTAAAGCAATTTTGTGTAATGAGAGACTTAATATACCTGTTCACTCACTTACATGCAAACTCCAGGAACTAGTATATTGCAGCTTTCAACAGTTTTGGAGTTGTTGCGTGACAGTATTTGAAGACTGAGTAGCAAGTCTCTCCTTCCAAATCTGCTGTGGAACAGTTGTGTCCTGAAGTGGGCTTTTTTCAGAGTTGCGTGGTCACTGCTATAATAATAGGACAATCTTCTTTCCCCTCTCATGCACACAGAGGCATTGAGGTACCCTCTTGCATACATTTTTCTCCAATTTCATGTATACCAAGAAATCTTAATCATATCTCCTTGCCCCAGGTTTGTGTTCTGAAAGAAGTCTTGACCCTCTCTGCACTCCATGAATTGTGTGCACATGAAAACTGAAGAGGGGATTAAAAGTAAATTGTAATGACTTGGAGACTCCGTTCTTAAGTGTTTCTGTCCAAAGTTAATTTAGAATTTCATCACTAAATTGTACTAAGTACAGAAGTTTGACAAGTCATAGCTCTGACGTTTTGAACAACGTAATAGTTCTTAATATCAAAAGTAATTAAACCTATGCCAGTTTAAAACCAGCTTAATCTGCTCAATAAGGTACAGCTTGATTCACATCTGGAAGTACTTTTTTTTTTTTTTTCCCCTTAAGCATAAAGTAGAATTCTAGAAATGGTCTTGCCTTGTTATTAAATGTGTTTTTCTTTCTGTTCAAAATATGTTCATGACTGATAAAGTTCTTATCCATGAGGAGACTGAAAGAACTTTCCCTTTACTACAGTTAAAATTTGATTTGGGTCAGAATTTAAATTCAGATAATATAACTAGTAGTTTATACTGAAACTAAAGTCAAGTGCAGTTAACAAAGAGCACTCATTTCTTCCCAAAAATGAAATAATATAGATATAGTAGATAGCTAATATTTGGATCAAAGGGTGGAAAAGTGTTTAATATTGTTTACAAAGTTATTTCAGTGTTATGGTGCAAGGTTGGGTATTATTTCACTTTTTTTAATCCTCTACTTTTTAGATTACAGTTTACTGCTAAAGACATGGCAGTAGGTAAAAAGTAACATAAAAGCTGTCTTATGAAGATGCTTGGATTGCCAGACTTTCCTAATGCATTGCTACTGAATTGAAACAAGATAATTAAATGGATCAGGGAGCTAAGCCTGCAGGAAGGGAGGGAGGTTGGCACAAAGCGTTATTTTAATTTAATTCTATTGCAGTATTTTACAGAATCTGCAAGTGACATTTATCAACAGTGACAAATTTACAGACTGAAAGTCTTATTTTTGAGTGTATTAATTACCTTTCATTTGAATATATAACAGGTATTTACAGTTTGAACACTTATCTGTTGAACTGGAGCTTTGGTTGAAATGATGGGACACCTCAAAGTGACCCATCTTATTTACATAATTGGAATACTTATAGAATATTGTAACATAATGCTGACTTGAGTCGTCTGTGGTTAATGCTCTGATGTAATTAACCAGCTGTAGAGGACAATACTGTTCAGTGATGGCTTTTATGATGGCACCTCTTTTTGGCTACTAGGAGTCAATTATGTTGTTGCTGTTGTTCTATGATTCTATGATTCTATAACTCTATATGTTTATGCAAAAAAGTATGCTGCACAGATTAATGCTCATTGCAGAAGATGAGCAAATATTCTAATAAAAAATGAGAATATATATATTAAAATGAAATCAGATTTGCAATGAATTTTGCTAATTTTGGTGATTAAAGCTAGGCTTTCAAAGTTGCTTGCAATGAACAGCAACAAATATCTAAATAAGGTCTGTGAACATCTCATTACTGTAGTGCCTAATGGTCACAATTTTTATTTTGTAATAGCCCATGAAATTGCCCAGTTTTCTTGTTTTTCATAGGATATGGTTAAGGTACATCAATAATGATCTGTCACAAAGTAACATGAATTCCGTTGAAGATGGACTGAGTCTTCCTTCATCTAAAATCAAAATAAAATCAAACAACTTCCTATTTGTGTATGATATATAACTGTTTGAACAGTTCTTCAGAACAAACCTTATGGATGTGAAACTGAATGTTTCAAGGCCCAGAAATATTGCCAGTCATATATTTTTCAAAAGCCAGTTGCAAATATGGAATGATACAAATATCAGTGGAAGTGAATAACTTACAAGTCACGTCCCAGAAGAAATGAATTTTAGATAGTTGGGACTTTTCAATGAAAATAATCAGTCCATCAATATTGAATGATTACCTGGAAACACAAGTGTCATTTTAATGATACCATTAGAAGAAAAGTCTTCATTTCATTCCTTGCCTAAGAGTTAGGTTCTAGTGTGAGTGAGATGCCATAGGATAGTCAGTGGTTTGGATGCTGCTAGACATATGCAGAAACATCTTGAATCTTCATTTCTAACCCTCTGCATCTTCCTGTGCCTCATCTCCTACATTTTCCCATGGCTGTGGTAATTCTAGGGTGAGCTTTAATGAATTTCTCCTCTGGAAGCATTTTTGCTGATGATAATAATTAAATGTTCAGTAGACCTGAGAATTATTGTGATTGAGTTTGGGTTGGGGTTACTGAGTATTCTGTTACCTTCTTTCCACATAGAGTGTAAAAAAACTTTTTTCTAAGGCTTAAGACACAGGTACAAAATACCTGACAGGGAGGCAATTTCCCACACAGATTCAAAATTAGAAAGTTATGAAATGAAAACTGATAAATAATTTATTAAAGTTTATTTGCACACATATTTATTAGCTTATTTATGAACAGAGGGTAGCAGCATTGCTGACATATTAGCTGTGCAGAAATTGCCAGATCTTAAGAGTATACCTGTCTTTCTACCTCCTGACCTTTTCCCCACCTCTGGATTTCTCTATGCTGTTTACTCTCTTCCACCTGAGTAAACCTTCAGGTTTTTTCTACCTTTAAAGAATTCTTCTCAAACGCAGAAAGCAGGAGGATAATCTCAGAGTGAGCTGTATTCTCAGCTTCTATACACAAACTAAGATTCAGTCCTTTTTAGCCATCTTACAGAATTAAAAACTCACAACTTTGGCAACTGGTCAGAAAGTGAGCTAAATGAGGAAATAGCACAAAGTAACTCAGTGGATTTGCCTAAACATCTTTCTTCCTTTGAAAGGATTTAATTTTACTTCAAATATAAATGAGAAACTTTTGAGATATCCCAGGTCTCAGGGGAGAAAAAAAAACTAGAGAATAAAGCTAACATATCTTTTAATACCGTTGGCAATATCTGCAAGGACAATGCCAGGAATGGTTATATTTGGAGACTGAATCAGCCTTTCACCACAGGAAAGGTTTACAGTTTATTGGTATTGCGCTGTTAGGGAGTCACAGCTAAAAAGCATAGCATCATATCATACTTAGCCAAGGAATAAAATACTTTTCTTCTTATGTTATCAATCTATCTTGTTTCACAGGCTTTCATTTAAAGCAAATGTCACTTGTTAAATTTAAATTAACAAATTGTTTTGCCTGGTCTCAGTATGTCGTAATATTACTTAAAAATGAAAAAAAAAGGAAGTAAATTGAGACAAAAATGCAAGTTGTATTTACAAAAGCAAATTAAGCCACAGAAAATATTTTTTTCATGTAAGATACAGTAAATATAGTTGATTCTATTGTTGATATTTTTAGAGAATGACAAATAAAATGCAGTCTAAGTTGTGTAATAGTGGAAAAGGGGCATACTAGAATTGGGGAGTGATGACTTCACTGGTGGAATGAAAAAATACAGCAGCAGATGATGGTGAAGGAAGTTGCTACTGTAGTAAATCCTTAAGAATCAATACTGAGGTTTACTTCATTTTGAATTTTATTGGCCATTAACCATAAGGGTAAAATGTATGTACCTGAAGGGTTGCCTTCTTAGAATACCCTTTCAGTAGTGAACTTTACTGATGGAACACAGTTGGCAGATGTTATCAGTGACATCATCACAGAGACTCAAGAAAATAGGTAGAAAGAACTAAATGACCTTAAGTTCCAGAGGAAGAGAAATGGGATGTAGTGTAAAGAAACAAATTGGAGAGGCATGTACCTGGAGACTAACCCACTGTTGGTTCAAAATTTAAATTATTTTAAGAATAGCCTCCTTTTACAAATGTAATTGTGATTTCAGTATAACATTGTAGGAGGTATTGGTGAACCCTCACAGATAAAAATTAGTAGATCTCCAAGCCAGCTGAGTGATGTTCCATAATATTTTTCTACTGGGAATACTAGGATCAAACTAGCTAATTGGTTTTTAGGATGGAGCTTAACTAATTCATAACTGAGGTTACTCGAAGAAAATCTGAGATGAAGTTCTTGTCAGCTCACTGACTGTCCCATCTGAAACTGAGTGCACGGCTTCTAGACCAGGCCTGGATTATGCCTGCCTAACTTTTCACAAAGTAGCTGATATGAATGTCTCTGTACCCACATTTACAGATGTAACTCAGTAACTCCTCCATGCGTCTGGATTTGTGGTTTTTTTTGGTTTGTCTTTGGTTTTTTTTGGTTTTGTTTTGTTGGGTTTTTGCTTTGGTGGGTTGTTGTTTTTTTTTTGTTTGCTTGTTTGTTTGTCACTAGTAGCTTGTAGGCTTTGGGTTAGGTTCACAAGAATATTAAAGTTCATAAGGATGAAGTCAGGAGACTACTGGAAAGTACCAAATATATTTAGGCATCTAACTGAATAGCCACTGACTATAGCAGTCCAGATAGTCATCATAGAATGGTTTATGTTGGAAGGGAATGTAAAGATCATCTAGTTACATCCCTCTGCCATAAGCAGGGACACCTCCCAATAGACCAGGCTGCTCAAAGCCCCATCCAACCTGGTTTTGAACATTTCCAAAGATGGGGCAGCCACAGCTTCTCTGGGCAAACTGTGCCAGTGCCTCACCATCTTCAGAATAAATAACATCTTCCTAATATCTTCCACCAAATTTGTCAGGCATAGTTTGCCCGTAGTGAAGCCTTGTTTTCCTTAGTTTTCATTGTTTTTATCTCCTTATTTTCTATATACCTTAGCATAGTTTCCACGAGGAAACTATCTGCTCCATGATCTTTCCAGGCATCAAGGCGAGGCTGACCAGCCTGTAGCTCTTCCTTTTTTTACATTTTTAGAAATGCAGGTTATATTTCCCATTTTCCAGTCTATGGTAACTTCACTGGACTGCCATGACTTCTCAAATATGATGAAGAGTGGCTTAGGCACTTAATCGACCAGTTCCCTCAGGACCTGAAGATGCAGCCCATCAGGTCCCACGGACTTGCGCACTTTTTATGTTCCTTAGATACGTCAAACCTTATCTTCTCCAACAGCGGTTGGTTCTTCATTCTCCCCATCCCTGCTTCTGTTTTCTGTGATTTGGGCAGTGTGGCTGGTGCTTTCACCAGTAAAGACTAAGGCAAAAAGTCATTGAGTATCTGTCCTTCTCCATACCCTGTATAACCAGGTCTCCCATTTCCTTCTGGAGAAGGCTCAAATGTCACCTAATCTTCCTTTTATCACCTGTAGAAGCTTTTCTTGTTACTGTGGACATCCCTGACTAGATATAATTCTATCAGGGCTTTGGCTTTCCTGACCAGACCCCTGGCTTCATGGGAAATTTCTCTGTATTCCTCACTGTCCTTGCTTCCACCTCTGTAGGTTTCTTTTTTGTGTTGGGGTTTGTCCAGGAGTTGCTGTTCATCCACGCAGGCCTCCTGACAGTTTTGCCTGACTTCTTTGTTGGGATTCATCACTCCTGAGTTTGGAGGAGGTGATCCTTGAATATTAACCAGTTTTCTTGGGCCCTTCTTCCCTCCAGGGCTTTATCCCATAGTCCTCTACCAAGAAGATCCTTGAAGAAGCCAAAGTCTGCTCTCATGAAGTCAAGGGTAGAGAGCTTGCTGTGCACCCTCCTTGTTGTCTTAAGGATATTGAACTCCACCATTTCACGGTCACTATAGCCAAGACTGTCCTTGGGCTTCACCCTCCCCTATTTGCTGGTGAGAACAAAGTTCAGCATAGCACAACCCCTCATTGGCTTCACTTGGAGAAGCAAGTTTCATCAGTGCATTCAAAGAACTTCTGGGATTGCTTATGCCCTGCTGTGCTGTCCTTCCAGCAGAGACTGGGGTTATTGAAGTCCCCCATGAGGAGCAGAGCTTGTAAATATGGGGATGCTCCTATTTGTTTATAGAGGGCCTCATCCACTCAGTCTTTCTGGTGGGGCAGCCTGTAGCAGACAGGATTTTTTTTTTTACGGCAATATGCCTATTTGCTGTGATCAGACCAGTGTGGTTAGTGGTTGTTCTGTTTTTCATTAAAATCTTTTGTTAATTTGGTGCAGGAGGTAAGGAAGAATTGCAGATAGAAGTGCAGTTTGATATATCTTTAAAAGCAGCAGTTTTTAAAATGATTGCAGGCCATGTGTTTGTTTGAGTCACAATAGTGAGAGCCAAAGCTGATGACATATTAGTTTAACATTACCCTTGCCAACAATTTACAGAGCTTTAGTTGTTGAAATGTTATTCCCCGCAAGGCTTCAGACATTAATTTTAAAAATCAGGCTGTTACAATATCACATATAATACAATACTTGGTAGCTCTTGAATTCAATTTTGGATTATCAGTAGGATGAAGAAAGTTTTTTTTCCTGTCTCATTAATGCAGGTTTGGTTATTACATACTTGGCTGAAAAGAACATCAAAACCTACTTCTTTGCTGTAACTGAGATGAGAATATACTTATATTAACTGGGGTTTATTTGGAATATTTTACCTGTTTTTTTCCATATCTCTCAAATGTACAGCATATTAAAACTGGAATGCAGCTTTCTTTTGGTGTTTGGGTGGTTTTTTTTCAGTTTGAGCCATTGTATGTTCCATACTTCTGAGCATAAAATGATGAAATAACTAAAAAATTATAAGAATTATCAACCCAGGCTGGCAATTTCATTATTATTATTATTACTATTATTATTATTAATTATTATGCCTCCAGGTAACATTTGGTCTTATTCTACATGTCTATAATGTCTTTCTGGTATCTAGACTAAATTTAGCCTCTTTCAAAAACCATTAGTCTTTGTCTTTTTGCTTACAGACACTGCTAAAAAAAGTTCGTTCCCATCTTACAAGATCTTTTTAAGTATTGAAAGGCTGTTAAAAGGTTTCCTCAGAGCCTTCAACTCTCAAGGCTGAACAATCCCAGCCCTCTCAGCCTGTCTCCATAGAATAGGTGTTCCATCCCTCTGATCATCTTCATGGCACTCCTCTGGACTCACTTCAACAGGCCTATGTCCTTCTTATGCAGGGGTTCCAGAGCTGAGCACACTGCTCCATAGTGGGGTTTTAAAAGAGTGAAATAGAGGTAGAAGGGAGAATAATCTCCCTTGACTTGCTGGTCACACTCCTTTTGATGTAGCCACATGGGCTTTCTGGGCTGCAAG
This sequence comes from Pezoporus occidentalis, assembly GCF_034315485.1. Classification (NCBI taxonomy): domain Eukaryota; kingdom Metazoa; phylum Chordata; class Aves; order Psittaciformes; family Psittacidae; genus Pezoporus; species Pezoporus occidentalis. Next base: position 7,886,271 of record NW_026913531.1, read on the forward strand.
TGCACGCTGTCAGCTCATGTCTAATTTTTCAATCAGCTTGTAAAGCCAAGGAAAGAAAAATTTGTGCAATGCATTCTTTAGGCTAAATAATATGCTCTCTGGCACTAATAGTAGCAGGATGGAAGAACACAACCTGATTTTGGAATGACAAAGGCTTATTTACAACATTCGCTCACTAAAAGTTAATATTTCATCTGTGATGGGGGTTTTGCCATCTATTTCTTCCTCTTTCACTTAAAACATTTCTTTCACTTACAGCTTACGACGAAGTTATTTTCAGATAAATTGCATTATATCAGCCAAGATATTACTGCTTTTCCTATGGATGATTAGTTCCAGCCAATTCTAAATGTAGGTGAGATGGGATCCAGCTTAGTACTTCATGATTTGCTGCATCCTTATTCCATAACTTAACTTTCTTCTGTCATGTCAGAATCATTTCTCATTAAACATCCCTTTTCTTCTCACAAGTACATTTGTCCTAGCTTAGAAAAACCCTAGGCATTTTCAGAAAATTGTATTGAATGAAATGCTCAGTGGGGAAGAGATGAATGGGGAAGCCACAGACACGTGGTTTTCCCTCCAGCTTGCTGGATCCAACTTTAACTAAATCAGTATATATATGATCCATGAACAGGATTGTTTTCTACCTGATAATCTACCTGAAACTTTAGAGTTGATATTGACAATTCACATTTATCTGAGATAAACAGATATTAATTTATAAGCTTTCCAAGTAGTGTGTTTAGTATTTCTATGCCTGACTAAAGCACAGACATCTAAAGGCAGAAGTTTCAGGTCTAACTAGAAGTTTGATGGGGTTTGCCAGCTGAGGCTTTTAAGCTCATTTAAAAAATATTGGAATGGATGAAGCTATTGCCCTCTTGGGAGGAATTCTTTATTAAAGGAAAAATATCATACAATTAAATTCCATTGAATGAAATACACATTATCAACTAATAAACATTTACTACAGTTTTCATGCACTTCAGTGATCAGGAACTGGTTCATATAAAAGAACATGTCTGGTACTAAGATGATTAGTTTATATGCGTATATATGTACCTCCATTAGAGACATGGAGTGGAAACAAGAACTACAAGTATTTTTGAGTAATTCTTGAACACCAACTGAAAAGTTTTATTAACTACAACATGTACATATTATAAGAAGTTTTACTGCAGAAAACCACAAGTGCAGTTTTATTATTCACTATCCTTATGTAATACCGTAGTGAGGCCTCATTCTAATATACCCTGAAGTTCTAGGAAAGTGCATGGGTTATTTTGATGCTTACTGGCCAGCACAACAGAAATCTGCAAAGCAGAAGAGTTTTATATAAAAGCTAACAAACAATAACTGTCTGCAGCTGGCAGCTTGTAAGACTGTTTCCTCAAGAACAATATCAAAAGTATAAGGTTTGGAAGCATTGCTCTTAGCAGCATGTTTTATAGACACAAGTGCATCAGTAAATATGCATAAGTGCTATTTATGTAACATTTAAATACTGTTTTGTTAAGAATTTTTAACAAATAAAGAGTAAGCATTGTTTCATTGCAAAGGAAATTGATTATGAATCAGAATACTTGAAAGAGCATTGCAATGACTTAATTTGGATGTATTTGTTGTCCAGAGCTTTTCCTGCTGCAAGGTAAGAGTTTTTTGGCATAAACCTTAGTTAAGTAGCCAACAGAGAACTCTCATCCAGAGGTTTAGGCGTTCTTAGGGATGTATGAGGCTGTTGTAACTTTACATTGAGTTTTAGTATTATTAGTATAGCAGAAACCTTTAACTTTCTGCCTTATAAACTTTATGAAGTCACCCAGGTAGAAGGTACATAACCACTGAAATTTAGTTGGCATTTTGATTCAGTCTGTGGTTTTTGATAGTTTTTTACTCAAAATTGATTTTTTATTTAGTAGTTATACATCAGTATACTCTAAGTAGTTATATTTTCTTTACAGTATTTTAAAGAAAATTACACTGATAAAAGTTACCAGAACATGTAAACCACAATGCTTATATCAGGACCCGTTCTGCCGACAGAGACTGGGAACTGGTAAAATCTCACTGCAAATATACTGTACTGAATAACTCCAGAGTAGACCGGTTACGTCCCACAGAAAATATGCTAATATCTGACAGTGTTAGTCTGTCAAACTGAACCCGTACTCAGGAAGGTTTCTCATCTTTATGTTGTAATCCTCTGAGAAAAGAGAGAGATCTTCTAGTGACAGTCTATAGTGGAAAATCAACTTGGAGTTTGTGGACTTGGATTACCTACCAATTCTAAAGCCACAAAGTCAATAAAACAGGGATTTAGAGGTGGACCTCATTTTGACCTTCTTGCCTCCTGCCTATTGTGTGCACAGTTGACTCCATCTGCAATATAGAAAGAATATCTCTATCTGCAATAAAGAAAACAAGAAACAAACCAAACACAAAACAACAAAACCAACCAACCAACCAACCAAAAAAAGTAATAGGGGAAAAGTCTTGATCTTTTGAAGATGAGAGAGGATCCATTATCACAGCTCTGCCTTCCAGCTCTAGGAGGTGTCTTAAAATTCTATAAATTCTCTCTCTGAAAAAACTTTACTGAAGTGACTGTTCCAAAAATAATAATATTAACCTAAAAACAGGACTTCACTTTGTTCACTGAAGCTATTGTAACTGGTGAGAAAACACATTTCCAAACCAGGTTCCCCTGTACAATCTGTCCCTTTTAGAAAAGTATAAAAAATAAGTGGACAATTTTCAGTAGCAAAAGCTAATAAACATCTGTTATAAATTAAGTGGCAGTGGAAGATCAAGTAATGGGTGGGAAGCAATCAATACTTTGAAACCAATGTGTATATTTCTTCTTAGGCGTGGATGGCACTACTTTAAATTAATAAAAAAAAAAAAAAAAAGAAAAAGAAAGGAGTAGGTGTGCAGACTGTGCACACAAAGGTGACCCACACTGTTACTGTTACCTCAGCCTTGGTTAATGATGTCATTTTCATATATACCTTTACTCAGATATATTGACTTGTGCTGCAATAACAGAACTAGAAATTATTATCTTGCTTAAGTGATAAATTGACTTCAGTTCTCTAAATAAATTTTAGCTTATGAAAGTACAGCTAAACTGTTTTATGTATCTAACACAAAGCAACTTTACTTGTGACTTGGGGTCTGTGCAGTACAAACAATTAATCATTATATACGCACTTCAGGTAGATTGGATGGTCTTGCCCCATGCCTATAGTTCAATTTTAATTAGAAAATGTCAGTTTCAAGACAACAAATCTTCTTACGGAAACATTCTGAGGTTGTTTTGTTGTTTCTGTAAATTTCTTAAATCTATGATAGATTTATTTTATTTTACTGTATTTTTTAAGTGATTAAGACATAGATACATTTAGGAAGGCTAGTATTTTAAGTTCCTTTGTATCCTGATTTGAATTTGACTTTTCTCTTTTGACAGGTAAAGTGGTAGGCATCAGGCTGTTGGCTGTTGGAGTTAATTATGCATCTTATTTAATGTATGGATACTGGAATTGGTGTGAAAGGGGAAGCATACAAAATTTAGAAATTATAATGTTGATCCTATGCAAAGTAGAAAAAAAACTGTTTATGCTGGTTTATTAGCCAGATCTTACTGCAACTTTTTCTCTATGTAATTCGCTCTTGTTAAGTCTATAGAATGGCTTATTTTTCATATTTGTCTTTCAGTATAGACTTTCATCCTTCCTGAAGGTTACAATATGGCGTTTAGTTTTTGTTTCGCACAGCATATTTTAAGCAGTACACCTAATAAAGACATACACTCTCCTGGTCTCTGGTCTATTTAGATAGTGGTAGTTCATTAAATTGATGTTGAGAAAATCTGTGCCATGGGGACTCTTTTCTATTCCTGATCAGGGATTTAGTAGCTGCTGACAATTTTTCTGTTAATTAAGATCCATATCTAAGCCTGAATGAACTGTTAACAGAGAACTGCTTACTCAGTATGAGGAGGCAAACGGGAAAGAAGAGAAATAAAAAGAAATTAATACTGTTGCATCAAAGCAAACTCTAAAAATAAGAAAAGGATATAAAGAGTTTTGTCATGGGATGTCTTTATCTCAGTTAAAACTGCAGGTTTTTCTTTCTTTAATGTGAAAAAAAAAAAGGATATAAGCAAATCAGCTTGTATTAAACACACTCTGACAGAAATAATTGCCTCGCAGCACTCAGGTAGGTAACTGAATGCCTAAAAGCATAACTTTTTTTTTTCCTCACTTTTTAGAAATGTGGTATATGTGGAACTTTAATTTGTTTTAATATAAGGATTCTGTTAATATCTTCTTTTTTTGTGATTAATCTAGATGTGGACGGCCATATTTAAAAAAAATATAATTGGGCTTTTTGATTAGATTTTAGAAGGTGCTGAGACTCTCAACTCCAGTTAGAACTGTCTGATTTGATTGCACAAAACAAAATCATTTCTGTCTAATAGTTTCTAAAGACAGATGTTACCACCAGGGGAAGAATAGTAGGACCTGTCTGGCAAAAACTGTAATGCTTATACTGAGGCGCAGCTGCCTTCAAGTCCTGGATCAGGTCTTGTCTGTTCTTGAGCATCGTTACTCCTGTGCTCAAGTGTAACAGCTTCCAGATTTTGGTGAATTCTCTTGCAAATCAGAGGCAGAATATAATAGAACACGCAAAGGGGAAGTTTATGGTCAAGTACAAACTCCTCCCAGTCCAGTGATACATATAGAATGCTGCATTTCACCCAGGGACCATTCAGTTCTTATTCCTCAGGAGTGTTTTTGAAGAAGAAACTCCAATCTTTCAGGTATTCTCTCTTGAAAAAGAGGTTGGAGAAAAAAAAGGAATAAAGATATCTCAAAGTAGTGAACATTATTTTAATTAGCTATTAAAAAAATGCAGGAAAATTTATTTTTCTTCTCCTCTCATTCATTTGTCCACAGTGACCATTTTCTCTCACAGAACAGCCCTATTGATACTATTTAGAGACTTTTCATATTTTCGTTCTTTAATGTCCATAAAATGCTGTATAAAGATCTCATTACCATATCACATTTTGTTTCTCTGGTTTATGTTCTGATTATTTGTCTGAATATCCTCCTGTGTATGGAACTCTCAGATTACCTCAATTCTACACATTATAATTTTTAAATCAGCTGATGGAAAGATTTCACTGACTACACATAAACTGTTCAGTTTTGGATTTAGTGATTGTCTTTTAGTACAGTCTCATGCTGGACATTTAGAAAATCTATTTTCTCATCTGGAATAAAGCTGATGTGATTACTAACATCTGCACTGGCTCAGGTGAGTGCCATATAATATATTTTTTTTTCTATGAAGATGGATCTCTTTCCAAATATCACATCAGCCCAAGTCATGTCTTTGAGATCTTTTAAGCAGCTGTTAAGGTCCTAATAATGAGAACCTGCTTTTTGTGCTTCCAGTTCTGCACAGATGCTGTGGACAACTGCTTTGGAAGTAGGAAAAAAAATCCTTAAAACTGCTGAAAGTCAAATCTACAGGGTAGTGAGGAGCTAAAACTTCATGGGATAACTGCTGACATAGCATATGTAAGCAGTTCATGAAACACAGACATGTAGACTATTATATTACCCTCCTCCATTGACTTCTAAAATCTTTCTTATGATCCCCTTTCACTGAAATATCCACTGACTAACAAAATAGGCAGCAGGCTAAGTTCCAAGTAGCAAATCCATGCAAACTCCAAATCTATTTGTTTAGCTATTCTTTCTTTTCCCTCCCAAGTTCATAACCTATTCTAGTAAGGAGCTGTGAATTCAAAGTATTAGTCATTGATTAGTCCTCTGTCTGCTACAAAACTTAATTCCAGGCAACTCGTGATTTTGCTTCCTCATATTGCTTCTTGAACAAGGGCATTCCACTTCAGCAGTTGGGTAATCTCTCTGCAGTCAAAGGTAACTTACTACAGTACCACACAGTGAAGTGTCCCATATTTGAAGACAGAAAACAAACATGAACACAATTTGGTGTTGTGTGACCAATGTCCAACAAAATTGCTGAGTGCATACAAAATCATTTTGTTATAGCATCCTGAATAGATGGTCCCTTGAAGTTTTGTGATTTAGTATGGTCTTAATAGAAAACAAAAGAATCTTTGTAGACAAAACCTATGATCTACCACGTGAATCAGATCAAAAATTCTGCAAAAATGGTAAAGCTATGCAAGGTTCTAAACAGGTCTAAAATTTGTTTCACTCAACTTTTATTGGTGTATTTTTTGCATCAGTAATTTACTGAATGTGTGCTTTGAGCATAGATATGTGCAATAAGTACACAAAGTTTTTACTATGTAACTCTGATACTGATATATTGTACCTTTTATAAACTATGCTGTAAAACATACATATTGGAAGCATTTCAGCTAATAAAAGCCACAGTAAAGAAGAATTTCTAAGGAAAACAGGAAAATTGTGCATCAAGAGAAGGAAAACTTAAGTAAAACAATGCAGAAGGGAATAAGACTGCAGCTCAACTATCAACTAGGAATTCATACTAAATTTCATAAACATGTTAAAATTGTTTTTTAGGGAAGAAAAAAGAAGAAAAGGCAGTCAACAGCATCATCTACAAACTAGCATCATCTGTCAAGAAACCTTGTAGGCTGCCCAGTGGCACGGATGTAGCTTGTGGCTCATGGTGTACACAGAGTGAGTTCCTAATGCCATCAGCCTTACCTCAACCCAACTTAAGTATCACAGAAAAGGACTGGGATGAGTCAAGGTGTTGAGGTATAGGAGCACTTGAACAGGTAAAGACCCATAGCACATTTTCCTCCTAGATTCTGAATGACAGACCATGTCTCTACTTCATCTGTTTTGGCTCAAACAGGGAAATTCTTTGCATCACGGCTATGTTTCCAATATCAGGAGTGACATGTCACACAGGACTTAGAGTGCTGGAAACGTATTTGAACTGCAAGGTTCACAGGGAACGTGGTCCATTTCTTTTTTGGTCTGAATAGAGAGTACACTATCCATCTTCATTTTTCTACTAAAACCACAAAAGATTAAAAAAATAAACCTGCTCATATTCTATTTTTCTATTTACTAGTAAAAGAGATATTTGTCTACTATATATATATATCTATTATTTTACTCAAAAATTCAGTAAAAATCAAAGTTTTTACATCAGTTCAGAATTATGGCATTCTTATACCAATATTTCAGTTTTATATATTGTCCTCCGTGCTCCTCAGTGGCAAAAATCATGTTCTGTAGCATTTAGAAACTACTGACACTGCAAACTTTTGACCTTAATCCACAATTAAGCCCCTGAGCCACAGCCAGATCAATAACAGGGTTTGCAGTACTCATGACATACTAAATGCAGCATTCCACGGGGGAAAGGCAGGAAGAGGGAGGTCAGAACTGATAGCTTTGTTTTGGTTTGGTTTGTTTCTTTTCTAATGTGGTGACTGTGATCACACAAAGTAATGTTTCATGTAACTGTTCAAAGAGATTAAACTCGGGAAGCTGGAGCACCCTTATTCCACTGCAGAGTCTCCCAGTATATTTCTGTTAGAACAGAGTGATTGCTGGACATAATCAGCTTTAAAATGGTTTTACATTGCAAAAAAAAAAAAAAAAGGTGCTTAAAAATTTCAGCTGTTGGCATAATTTCCTGCGAGTAGAATTTGTAAACACTTTCTGTAGTCTCCTATATAACTGTATGCACAGAAACCTGGTATAAGGATTTCCATGACTGACAGCTACTGATTTGGATTCAAATCTCTGTATCTAAATCAAGATGGGATATAACCTCTATAATAATATTCAGTTAATGGTTCCAGTTCTTCCATGTGTAGAATCTGATGCAAGCTTGTGTGCACTACCCTGGAATGGTGTGTATTCCAGGTATGTGTTATGCTGAAACACTTTTCTGCTTTTGGCCCTAGAGATTCAGCACTTGTTAGTAAAGGAGGTATACTGTATATAGGGGCCCTCCCTTTTACTGAGTAGAAAACAATTTGTGCATTAGCATTCTAACCAAGACACATTCTTGCTTTTACTCCAAAACTAGAGCAGACACATCTGAAACATGATGTTCCCTGGTCAGGACAACTTCCTTGAAACCTCATCAGGAATAATGCAGGGTACTTGAATGTATTATACTTGGAGCTCCATCACCCTATGATTATAGTAAAGAGCATGTAATATATATCTAGATAGCCATTGGAGATAATCTATTCCACATTTGAAAGCTTTGTAATGTTTTTAAAGGCAAAGATTTCAGCTCAAGATTGAGGAAAGAAAAAAAAAATATATCCTAGGAATTTTCATCCAGCTTGAAACAATTTTATAGCTCTGATTTTTAAAAAATGCCAACCTGAAAGGTCTCTCAGCATATATCCCATAAATATAAGCACCTAAAGCCACTTGGGAAAAACCTGACATTGGTCCCTACACTGTCAACTTCTCTTGAAATCAGATGACTAACAGAAAAAAAGTATAAAACCTCAGGCTCTAATTACTATTTTAATACACATTTTTTTGTTGATATATTTCACAACCATGCCTGAGTATTGATACTCTATTCTGTAAAGTTTCTTAGACGGTGTGGTAAAAGACACAGTAACTTATAATAATAATGACATATATTATTATACATAGTGTATATATACAACTTATAATAATAACTGTAATGCATGTAAATGCTACTTCTTTATTATTCTTTTCATTTTTGTCCTTATGTTCTCCTTATTTTCTCATTAAAATTGGCTTTCATACAGATTTTTCTCTCATTTCCATGGGATTTTGTTAATTTTCAAAGGATAAAAGTTTGGAAAATAGGAAAATTCTAGGGGGCGGGGGGAAATATGCAAACCATTCCTGAAATAGTAATAAAAACTATTAAGGATTTTCTGGAGGGGCCTTGAAAAGAAGCCTTTAATCCCAACTAAATAATGACGTTATTGAAACAATATTACAGAAACTGTTTAAAATCTCTTTATGACTCCTTCCAATTTAAACTAAAAACATGTTTTATGCAATTTAATTTCTAGAATGCAATTTTTTCTTGCTAATTGTGAAAGTCTTAGCCACAACTAGGAGCGTCTGTATGGCTCCTACTGCAATGTAAAATTTATGAAAATAAATACTAATATATACTTGTAGGTCTTCATTAAAAGTGTATTAAGCCAAATTTTATTTAAATAACTTTAAAGTTGAATAAGAATATGATATAGATAATTAATTGAGTTTAACTAAGCTACTATGAAATTAATTAATTTTTGTGACTAATTCCATTAAAACAGTCCTCATGGAAAGTGTCAGGATGTAACCAACACTGGTATTGCCTTTGAATTTTAGTCATTTCTTGGGGAAAAATATAAATTGCTACCAGAACAAAACTTTGCAGTGGATAGCTCTGCAGTCGTAAAACACAGAGTACATTCTGAAAAACTGGTAAAGTGTATTTCACTTTTAAGAATGTCACACATTCCTGATAGTGTAATTATTATTTTTTTTTTTTACTACTATTTGAAGAACTTTGAAGAATTTGTATCCAACTAATGGGATACATGCACATGGTCACAGTGATTTTTTTTCAAAGAACTGAGGGTGACATCTGTGGTGACAACACGGTTATTCCCTAGCAGCATGATTTATGAGACTGTGGTACATCAATTGTAAGGGTGGTTGATTCAGCTGCAGTCTGGAAAGATTTAATCCCACAAAAGAACAGGTGGCATCTGAACTCCTATGTTTAAACAGCTTGTGCTTGAAAGGTGCATTTTTCAAACGCACCTGCATATAGGCCCTAATTTAAAAGGCATGCTGAGCTGCTGTAGTACTTGATAGATGTTGCTCATGTTCTCTTCTTTATCCCTTTTGACTTTACAGTTTGGTGTTTCAGGTATTTGCAGATGCTTTGTTTTCTGATTGTTTTATTGCTTCAAGAGGAAATCTCTTTCTATAATAATCAGGCAGTCCTGAAGCATATAATCTCCACAGCAGCCCAACCTATACTATAACAACAGGTAATACACCCAGGGAAACCACAGAAGTGACTGCATGTTTTACTGAAACCATAGGAAAAGGAGACTCCCCACCCTAATAAATCACCATATAAACCAAATAAAGCCCAACATTACTCCAACCAATTCCAAACACTTGGAGTGCAAAGGGGAAGGGGGAAGCAGTTCTCCTAACCCCAGAGCTGACTGACCCTGGAGAATACTCTAATGCATGTGGTGTTGGGCTGAAAACAATATGCCTGTGCTGTGCTTCTCTGTGACCAATTTAGTTCACAGCTATAGAAGTCATCTGTATCTGTGTGAGAGAGACATATAAAGATGACAGTTGAATATGATGCAAGCTATTTTTCTATTTGGAAAGCACACAAAACACTGCAGCTATACTGCTAAGGAAGAAAAAAGAAGGCAAAAACAGAATAGGCAAGACAAAATATTTAAGGCAACATTTTCTACTTCATGCTTGTCTTAACACATTTTTATTTTCAGATTGGCTAGGATTACTTATTTGATTGTATGATAAACTAGATATGAAATGACTGATGTTATATATATACAAATTTTCTACCCAATTTCTTACCTGTCATGTAAAAAAGTCACAATAGATTCATACATTTTAAAAATCATATATCTATATTAATGCAAATGGAGGTTTAGGGTGTGGAAAGGGTGTATAATATCATTATTTTCTTCTTCAAAACCAACACAAACAGCTTTACTAATAAGTATTCCACTTTGCTTATTAAGTAGCTGCTGTTTACAGAGGCGAAAGAAGGATTATTTAAAGAGAGAGAGAAGTCTTTACCAGGACTAATACATTTAACAAGATGAGATTCTGTGAAGAAGGCTCAAAATGTGGTGGTCAAAAATAAAATCACTCTATTTGCCATAATTTATTGCACATAGTAAGTAAATGACTGTATTTAACTGATGAAGACACATTTTGTGCACTACTGAGAGTAGATGTAAAAGAGTCAGAAAGGATGTCTCTTTGGACTATGAGTCTGTGGATATGCTAACATGCACCAGGTGTGCCCAGGAATGCTCACTGGTGCTCAGGCCAGTTGGCCTAAAACAGCCTATCATGGTGTTAATAATCTATCTTGGCCTCCAAAACAGTGTGAGCGCATTGAAACTGCCTGCTGGGAATGGCCTCTGCAATGTTGTAGCTGTATTTGGAAACTGCTGGGAGAATAATGGCTGATACAGGCCAGAAGTCTGCTAAGGACTATGCTATTAATTTAAAACTACAGATGATCAGATTCCAGGGCTAGATGACATTTCTATTTGCTATTTAATATATTAATACAAATACAGCCTCAAGGTCCCTACTCACAGTTCATACTCTTAAATAAGATAGAAATCTTCCATGAGGCTAGCTGTACAAAAGACCTTCTGGGTTCATAAAGTTATTTCTATAAAACAATGTGCTTGTCTTGGAAAAGCAAAAGAACATGCAGATGTCAACCATTCAGGATAGGATTTTCAGCAAAGAATATATATGGAAACTCCACTGTACCTGCAAAGATTATTATATTTTTGTTTTCCCAGTTTAGTTTTCTAACAATCCAAAACACTTTTTTTTTTTTCCCAGATATTCTTCCTACACTGAAAGACGAGCATCCCTGTAAAACATGTGCATGTATGTGAAATATTAAATGCAGGCACACATACCAACACATACACACACCCACACTATATTCTTTGAATGACAAGTATCTTTTATTATTGTCATTAATATTGTGAGATTTTTGTATATATGTGGTTTTGTTTTGTTATTTTTCCTGAAGATAAGGACTGATTAAATATTTGTCCTTTAGTTCCTTTCTACTCTGTATGTCCATGCTGCAACAATGTTGGGAGTTTATTGCACATTTAAGGGATCTTTTTCAACTGCCTTTAATTTTGTCATAAAGAGTAACCACTTAAAATACACTGCACTTTAAAAAAACCTGCATTCTATTTCATTAGTAGCAAATTCAAAAAATGTAAAAAAACCTCGCTTCTGTTTAGATTCAATAAATTTAATAGTGATTGTAAGAATAAAATTATAAAACATTTTTACAGAAATTAATAATATATCAGAAATATAAGGACAAATGGATATTTTAATATTATTTTTGCAAAATTATTTTATTGTAAAATTATTTCAATAATTTCATTTGTTCATTTGAAAAAATATTTAGGTGTGGAACTACTATCAAAAGTGATATGAACATTTTCAAACCCTGAATTTTTGTGATGTTACTCTAGTTCATGTGAATAGCAATGTTTATGTTTCTATTTGTGTCATAGATTAAAAGACAACAAAATTAATCAAGTTCCAGCAAAAATGCTGTAGATCTTCCTTGTGTATTTCAATAATGTGTGAACAGGAGTTGGGATGATTAACACAGTTTTCTGGGTTTTCATCTAAATAAAGAATGTAAGTCAGTGCTTGGTCTACATTAGTATCTGGAATGCTTCCTTAGCTATAAAATCTATCAGAGAATTTTGACTCTGTGATGTGTGCTGCATTGCCTAATCAAGTAATTCAGAATTCATTAAACACTGTATAGAGCTTTCAACAATTTAGTTATGTAGAAGTAATTTACTTTGTTCTTCAAACAATTGAAATACTTTAAAACAAAAAGCAGTATAAATGCTGTAAGACATTATTTACTCTTTTACTCTGTTTGCCATTATAGTTCTATTGTTAGAATTTTACACAATGGAAATACGTCATAATAAAGGAACAGAGGATCAGAACACTATGTCACTGTGTAAAATAAGGAACAAAGTAAGCTTTAAGCTAAACATCTCTTGATAGAGTAGAAGTTCTTAACCTTTGGAGTCTGAACTTATGACAGTTAACATTTCAGGGAGGGCTTTTTAATACATATTTGGCAATAGAATGACCTATTTTCATAGCATCCCTAGTGCAAATTACATGCCTGTAGTGGTTTTGGTCTGAATCCAGACTTCAGATTTCATGACTTAACTTTCAACACCTCTCACAGTAATAACTCATAATAGGCAGTGAAGAAATTACTTATAATGCACAAAAACAAGACCCTGAGTCATGGAGACACCACAAAAATCTAGATGTTTCTACATCTGAGGAACAAAACAAGTATTTTTGAGATTGCAAATTCATGCTAGCAAATGGTGGGCTAGCAACACTACAAAAAAACAGCTCTGTTGTACAATGAAGTCCACTAAGTTCTTTTCACCGTGGCTAAATTTGGCAAGTTAATATGAAACACTGAATACTCAATGTGAAAAAAATCTCAAAGGACACAAATCCCAAAGTTATTACAATTATTCACCACAGCACTGTTTTGGGAAATTAAAAATAAATTTTAAAGACTAAACTTCTTGGAAGATATAATGTGGAAAATAATTTAACATACAAATATTACATTCTATAAAGAATCCTAATTCTCACACAGCTGAAATGGGTTTTGTATCTCTTCCGTATCTTTGGATTTGAAGGTAGATTGTATAAATGAAGAAGATATGTCAGAGGCATCAAAATGTATGTAATTAGGCTGATGGAGGTGATAATTATCAAACCCTGTATTTGGTTTAATAAGTCTTTTATATGCATGTTCCTATAGATGACTGCTTCTTGCTTTTGATGTTTGCTTCAGGAGCAGGTGGGAGACCAGGAGAAAAAATGGAAAACAAAATAAACAAAAACAGGCGAAGCAAAATAAATACAAAGGAATAAGAAGTGGAACAAACCTAAAAGGAATAAACAAATACTTCCTAAAGCAATAAGAGAAAAAGAATAGCATTTTTATTTTAATTAATTGAGAAATATTGAAAAGAAACATCCTTTGTCACCAAAGGTACAGAGTGTTTTTTACCTATAAAATTATTGATCCAAAGAGATGAAAAAAGGATAAAAATACAGATTTTTATTGCATTGGGTGAGTGAGGGAGACAAGTTGATTGAAAATCTTGTCCTCTACCTCTTTTCATCATTAAAGACTTACTCCTCAGAGGACATTTCCAGTAGTAGTAAAGGAAGGAAAATGGTGTGTATAGGAGAAGAAACACAGGCAGCATTTTCCTAGGATTAGGGAAATATAAGACTTACAGTATTAGGGATTTCAGACTGTGTAAACAAACAGTGCAAGACAGACATTCCAGTGAAGGTTCACAAGATGACTATGGGACCTGAGCATCTGACACACAAGGAAATGCTGAGAGAGTTGAGTCTGTAAAAGAGAACAGGAAAAATAGAAGACTAAGGGGGATCATGTCAGTGATGCACAGTGAACCGGCAAGGCAATGGCACTCTTGTCTAAAACTGAAACACATGAAATGCTGTTTAAACAAAAGCAGAAACATTTATGCTCTGAGGGTGATCAAACCTTGGACCACATTGCCCTGGTAATGACAGGCTGTGAATCTCTATCCTGGGAGACACTCATAATCCAACTGGACACTGCCCTGAGCCACCTGCTGTATTGACCCTGCCTTGAGCAGGGGGCTGAGCTCCAACCTCATCCATTCTGTAACTCGGTATGAAGTATTTCCCCTACTACTAAAAAAAGAATGAAGAAAGTAAAAAGTTTTCATTTCTGGATAACTTCCTTTGCTCAAATAATCTAGAAATCAAATCTGGTTTCAAAACAGAATGTTTTAGAAAATAATTGGTTTTATTTTTGGTTGCCTTTTTTACAGGTATGTTTCACTAAAAGCAAGTCTTATTCAATCTTAACAGCCAAATAAACAAAAGACACTGTAAAACATTTGACTAGCTGTATAGCTACGTTTGATCTATCATCTCTTTTATTTTCAAAATAATAAAAAAGATCTTTTTCATAAACAAATTCAGAGACTTCTTTTATATTTCCTCCTGAAACCCCTTTTGCTGAATCTTCTTTGCTGAGTAAGTGGAGGCTCATGACCCAGATGTAAACTATTAAATATTTCAGTTAGAAGGTCTTTTTGTGGTAATGCCTGAAAGATACAGTGGAACCAGGAAGCTGTAACCTAGCATTTGGTATTTAGAGGCAAACTTTTTTTCAGTCTATAAAGAGGTAGTGCACTGGTACTACTGTGAATCAAACAGATGGAGAATAAATTATAAATAACTGTATTTTTATTTCTTTTTGACTAATTGAGACTTAGGGTCTTGGTTTAAACCCAGTCAGCCACACAGTTTCTACTCCCCCCCTTCTTTCTTTCCTTCCCCCCCCCCCCAGTCCTGGAGGGATGGGGAGGAGAATTGAAAGAATGTAACTCCCACGGGTTGAGATAAGAACAGCCCAGTAACTAAGGTATAACACAAACCATTACTGTTGCCACCAACAATAATAATGGTAAGAGAAATAACAAGGGAAGAGAATACGATACCAACCTGCCGAAACAAGCCCAACCAAGAAGAGAGTGCCTTTCTGGGTAACTCTCAGTTAACCCCCAGGCATGATGTGCTGTAGTATGGAATACCTCTTTGGTCAGTTTGGGTCAGGTGTCCTGTCTCTGCTTCCTCCCAGCTTCCCCTCCTCCCTGGCAGAGCATGAGACTCACAAAGTCCTATGGCCAGTCTAAACATTTGAGCAGTAATTAAAAACATTGGTGTTAGCGATGTTCCCAGGCGGAAAGTCAAAAACACAGTGCTGCACCAGCTACTAAGAAGGAGAAAAAAATGACTGCTACTGCTAAATCCAGGACACTTAGTTGTAGCAATCACAATGATGCTGTGAAAATAATTATTAAATGAAGACAGCTGAATTAAATAAATAAACAACTATATACATTATACAGCTCAGAAAATAGAAAAAAAGAGCAAGACATACCTGTTTTATTAGCAATAAAAGGCAAAACAAACAGGCAAAAATAATTGCACAGTATTCAGCAAATAGAACTCTCATTTTAATTGTTACTTTGAAAAGGTGTATGAAAAACATTTTCGTAGTAACATATTGTTAATTCTTATTTATATATTCTCATTTATAAGACAGTAGGCATCAAAAAGATGCCTGTGTTGGGATGACATCTAAAAGGAGAAATAAATATATTTGCATTTGAAAGCTGCCCTCCAGGGATGGATATTTTCATAAGGGACATCCTTTGTAAAATAAAGTAAGGGGGCACATTTACTTCTATTGTACAATAACTTCCAATAGCTGCAAATCAGAAAATGACAAACCTGTCAGGTGAAAGTACCACATAGTTGCACTTTGTTTTCCTGTTGAAAAATATATTCTTTCCCCAATATCCCCCTGGTCTTGAATAAAACCTTTTTATGTGGGATCAAAAGAAATTTCTGAAAGGACCCAACAGACTGAAAACATTTTTCTTATTAGAAAGTAATCTTATGCTTCTGCAGAGAAAAACTAACAAACAAAACGCATAATTTTAATTAATGTTAGAGAATACTTTGAGGATGATGTGATAATATTTATGTGTTCATTGATTTTAAGACACAAGTTCATGCTTGTTAAAACTTTTTCTAAAGTCTGTTTTCTAATGTTGTGTGAGTAGAAATTAGGGAAAAGGAGAAAAATATTGGCAAGACAAGCAACAACACATAGTTAAGAAGAAGAGGTAAAAAAATTATAGTTATATTTAATTAGTAATGGTATAGAACAACTAATCAAAATTCAAAGTTGGAGCTAGTTGTCCCTGCTTTGAGCAGATGGCAGGTGACCCCAAAAGACCGTTGATTTGACCTACATGACACAGAAGGAAAATACAGAGAGTTTTTCTAATCACTGGAAAGGTGCTGTTCCTACAGCTTTTGTTGTTGCTTTTGTTGTTTGCAAATAGCTGAGGCTATACTTTATTCTACATGTTTTCTTTTTTCATGCTTTTTGTGATACTATCATTTTAATTTAATAAGCAGTATGGAATGCTGGTTGATATTGAATTTCCTGGAAGCTTTTGATGTGGGTATCAGAAGATAGAGTGTATTATTTTTATAGTTTAATAGAAAACAGCTATTTTCCTTATATAAACACATTACCAATGCAGGAAAGATTTTTAATATAAATTTCATACAAATTATGCAAAGGATCTACAAGACAGGGGTGAAACTCTGAGAAAGAGCACACATGCCTCTGGGCATCTTTTATTATCCTGATAATATTTTATATATTTATTCTGTAACTACATTTATGGATTTATACAGGGAATAGTTTTGTTCTAGAAGTATTGAATTTGCTGATTGATGTTTGGAGGAAACAATACCTAGATCTTTAAAAGTATAAATAGATATATGCATCACATATTAAAATAATATTGCTTCACAGCTCAGGTATTTGGACGCAAGATGAAGAACAAAAAATAATCCTATAATAGCTGTCAAAATTAATTAAAATCACAAATTCTTACACTTATTTGCAACTCCTATTATCTGTCTTTGATTATTTGGTCATTTGTCCATAACAAAATATAACTATGAAAGGAACAAGAACATAAAATAATTCTGAAATCTAACTACCCCTGTAGATGTGCACACATCTCTAATTCCTCTTGTTTGTTCCCTCTATACAAATGCTACGGGCATTTCTATAGAGGCATCTGAGCCGAGCTCCAACTGAAGCCTGCTCATTGGCTGGAGCAGCTGGGATATCTCTACAGTGCTCCAAGCATTTATTATAGGTTCTGGCAACTGACTGGGTGTGTTGGGATGGAATGATGCCCCCCTCCCCTAACTCATCTAGTTTAGGGCCTCCTTGACCAGTCTGGCAAGCCTCCTACCAAAACTGCTCTTTCCCTTCTTTATCAGACCAGCTCTACCAGCCCCCAGTAGACCTGGACTACTAACTTGGGTCCCGTGTTCAAGACACCCAAACCCCTGACTATGTCACCACCCATTTAACCATTTATTAACCTGGCTAATCCTCCTAGCTTTTTTTAGGTCCTCCCCTGTATCCTGGAGAATTGATGAAAAGACAGTCTGAGCTCCAGAGCCCGTAGCCAGCTCTCCCAGGGCTCTGTAGTTCTTCTTCATGTTCCCCAGGCTACTACTATCTATATCTGTAGCACCCACATCTATCACCAGGAGTGGGTAATAGTCTGTGGGAATTACTAGAGCAGGCAGCCTCTCTGCCACATCCCTAACCCGTGCCCCCAGTAGGCAACACACCTCCCTTGAGACGGGGTCTGGCCGGCAGACAAGTGCTTCTGTTCCTTTCAGTGTAGAGTCCCCTACTACTACAACCCACCGCTTTTTCCTGGAAGCAGAGAGCATCTTTACCAGTGCATCAGCCGACTGTTTCTGGCTCGAGTGCAATTCCTCATTAGCAGGACAGCAAACCGGTTCTGCGTGGGGACAGGGGATTTAGGAGGGAGCTCCTTGCTTTTAATTGTCCTTTTCCTTTTGTTTTTTTTTTTGTCACTAATTCCCAGCTTCCCAGGTTAACGGCCTCCTTCTTGCCTTCATGAGGTAAAGGGGAAGCTCGAGGCCCCTGCACAGTTTGGGCCAGGAGCAAACATTCCTGCTTCCTCTCAGCTTCCCTGACGGTTTGCAGCCTATTGACAGCATCCCGCAGCTCAGCCCCCGTTGCAGGAGCACCTCCACCAGGGAGCACCGAGTGCAGCCCTGCCCATTGCGCACCCTCCCCTCACCAGACCAGTGCAGGCACTCTCTACACTCCGAGCTCTGCACTGCAGCCTCCCCTCTCATCGGCTCTGTCTGGGTGCCTACGCTGGCCACCGCCGGGGCAGGCAGGGCAGAGCTCCCAGACCGGGCCCCGGTCACACGACGAGCGCTCACATCCCGCGCGAACCGCCTCGACCCGCGCTCGCTCTGTTCGACGGGCTCATAGCTGCTCGCGCTCCCTGGGCAGGTTTTTACCCAGTCAGGGCTGGTGCCGCTGCTCCTGGCTCCGCCCCGTGTGAGTCAGCTGCTCGCTCTCGTCAGCTGAGCTGCCGGCTCCTGGGCAGGTCCTGTCGAGGACTTGAGGCTCCCTCGGTGGCTCTTGTCGCTCTGAGTTGAGGCTCCTGGACGCTGATCTCCCCCCCGCTCCGGTGTTGAAGGCGCCCTCTCTCGAGCTACTCACCTCAGCAATTTAATGGGATTAAAAGTCTTTGTTTCCATCTCCCTCAAGAAAAGTTCTAATAGTTAAAATTCTTAACTGATATAGATGCTATTTAGAGGGAAGAGCACCAAGATTTTCAACTTGTCTTTCTGTGAGAGACGTTTTACCATTTTTACCATTCCAACTAATGGTGGCCTGATGGGAGGCTACTATAATTGACCTATAGTCACTATAAGTGGTAGACCACTATAAGTGATCTTGTCAAGTGCATACTAGCTCCCCGGAAAGCAATAGCATTAGAAAGCTGGAGCTACTTTTCAGTGGAGTAGAAGCCAGACTGATTACGTGTAAAAGAATTAAAAGAGAATCAGAGTCTGAGATAGTTTAATTGCTGCCTTTCACATAAAACATATCTAGGAAAAAAAATCTGAAAGAAACCAAGAAGCATTAGTAAGTGGTTGTAAGTGATAAATTTAAAATGGCATAATTAATAGCTCATTTGTATACTCAAGAAAACTCATTGCACAATGGCTTCTGTCCCAGCCAGAATAAATTTCAACTTTGAAATGCAAAAAGACGTTAGATTTTAGTATGTTATGCTTTAAAAGCCAAGGAGTCTCTCTCACTTTGTTGGATTCACCTGACTCTCAAGAGAATGAAGCCACTACTTTTTAAAATCTAAATAAATCAAATGGAATCAAATGATTCTATTCTATGATTCTATGATTCTAAATAGAATGAAATCAAGTTGAATTGCACAGAATAGAATAGAGAATTTTCAGTTGAGACATTAAATGAACATCTAGTCCAACTACCTGAACACCTCAGGGCTGATCAAATGTTAAAGCATGTTATTAAGGGCATCGTCCAAGTGCCTCCGAAACACTGACAAGCTTGAGGCATCAACCACTTCTCTAAGAAGCCTGTTCCAGTGGTTTACCTCCTTCTTAGTGAAGAAATGTTTCCTTATAAGTATTTCCTCAGTGCACGTAACATTTGGTTTGTGAAAAGGTAGGGGGAAAGAAGAGCAACTTTCTTTCATTTTCCTACAGAATCCTTTTGTTAAATTTTCTACTATCCCAGTTTAATAGATAGGAGGTTTAGTTATTTTTTTCCTACATTTATTTTCGTTAAAGTTGTCTGTAAGCTTTCTCATGGAATGGTTTGTTCCAGAAAATGATCTTGTGGGAATTCCTTGATATTTTGTTTTCTCCTTGTGAAATAAGGTCTTTTTTGCTACTTCATGATATCAAAATATTTTGATCAATTTATAATGTATTATTTCATTTTTTTATTAAATAAGGAAATAATTCAGGGTATTCAAGGATTTTAGTCTTGTCTTACAAAAGATTGAAAATGTAATCTTAGAATCTCTCGCTAATGAGAGTCAGATTTTAACCACATTTACAAATTGTGTTTTGTGTATACGTGCAATTTCTCTTTGTATTTTTCCAACATAATACAATCTTAACTATTTTTCCATTTATTTTAATATGATAAATCTTTATATAGCATGTGGTAAGAACTTTGAATTTTACCAATCCAATTTTTAACCTATGAATTCAATAGCTATTAATGTTTGAGTATGCTCAAACCAGCTGTTTTATTGTCATTGCTGTTTTCTTGCTGTCTTGGTTGCATGCGATTCACAATACAATTGCTCAGCACCAGCTGACCAATATCCAGCTAATCTCAGCAGCCATATGGCCCTTCCAGTGACTCCCCCAGTTTATACACTGGGTGTGACGTGCTGTGGTACGGAATACCCCTTTGGAGAGTTTGGTTCAGGTGTTCTGTCTCTGGTTCCTCCCTGCTTCTTGTGCCTCTCCTCACTGGCAGAGCGTGAGAAAATGAAAAACCCTTGATCAATGTTAAGTGCTGCTTAGCAAAAACTAAAACATCAGTGTGTTATCAGTATTGTTTTCAGACTAAAGCCAAAACACAGCACTGCACCAGCTGCTAGGAAGAAAAATAACTTCTACAGCCTAAATGAGGACACTTGTCATATAAAGTTTTAATTATGAGACATATTTCTTTTATATTGTGGATATCAAGCATCCTTAAGATCTCCTTGTGAATGACTTTATTAGAATATTTCCTTAAGTTTAAACAAATTAATCCATTTAAGTAAGCTCTGCCTACTGCTCCAAGAGTCAGGAAGACATAGCCCTATAAGAAGATGTGCATTTTTCTGTTTAGAAATGTGAAGCCTAGAGTTGGATAAACACTAAAAGTGTGCTGCAACTTTCTTTGAATTCTTACACTTAATTATTTTAACCGTGTGTGCTCTTCCTTATAACCCTTTGTGAAGTTCCTAACAATGAATTTAATATTGGTAAGAAATAACAGTATGGTAATTGTCTTCTTAGGCTGCTTTTTCAAAGTAGAAGACTTTCTAAGTTTTTGCCTTTTTGGAAATTAGTAACTTGCTATTTGAACCGTGTCCAGTTTACATGAATGTAAACAGCACAACGCTAACCTTTTTGTCAAATACTTCAACATGAATTGCTGCCTGACAAACGCCCTTAATTTTGTCTCTGAGGCTCAATTTGTAGCAGTTCTGTTGATGCAAGGGAGCCATAAATCACCTGGAGCTGTCCCCAGAGTTAAATCATAGGCAGTACGGAGTGAAAGGGACAAAGCCTGCACTAAACACTTTCCTGGATCAGCCTGCAGGGTGCTGGAACATGACCAAAGTAGAAGGTGGCAAAGGAGAAGGTGTTACAGCAGTATGCCTATGCTCCAACTGTTCCTGGCTGCTGCAGTTGTCCTTTGCAGTTGAACATAAGTTATGAAAGTGTTTTTCTTGCCCTAATTTCTACCAGGGACCAGCCTGTTTTTGAAGCAGCCTGGACATATATTTTATGCCTGTGACTCCTCATTGTTGTGGCATTGTATTCCACAGAAAAACAGCAGTACATTGTAATCGATGATGAAAACCAGAGGATTTATTTAAGCTAAGTGCAACTTTTAGGATGAACAGTTTGCTGACATAGCGCATTTCTCCAACTTGTCATTTGTAAGTTTCAGCTTCCCCAAAATACACACTTCTGATTTACAGTAAGCTCAAGTATTTGATCTGGCAAGGAACGGAAATTTAAAAAGACAAACACGATAGTCTAATATTTAATATAACATAAAACACATTTTTCCTCAGCTGTCACAGAAAATTGCAATGGATTTTAGGGAAGGTGGAGTGAGTCAGAGCATTTCCCAGAGAAAAAAAGAGGTTCATCTGGGGCAACTCTAACAAACAACTTGCAATAGGGACTTCCAAGCACCATTTACTTTGAATAAATATGTTTAGAACTTATGGAATGTTTTAAACTTTTGATCAAAACCGCAAAGATTAGTATTGTGGAAATTATGCCCCCTTACACTGCTTACTGCTTTCTAATGATAAGCCTGGCTATTCTGTATTTTCAAAATGATAGCCATTTCCACATGCTTCTGAGCTCTGTCCAGGTTTCCATGACTTCTCTATTTTCTCTCCTAAGTACTAATAATTTGAAATATCTATGGACAAGAGATATTCTCCCAGACTAAACAATAGTCTCTTATATCTTTCTGCATCTTAGATTGGACTTAACACTTCCTGTTCCTATCTTCTCCTGCTTTGGACTTAGAAATGCAAAACTGTGATATGTAAAATATGGCTGTGGGGGTTGTGAGTTAGAGTGGCAATAAGATCTAGTTATGAAGCCAATGGTTAAATAGCTCCAGTGGGGCCTCTTTAACTTAGTGGGAGCTCTGATAATGAAAACGAAATGAGTCTTCTGACCTTGAGGAAGGGGAGACCAAAGACTGAATATAACTGGAGAAACTTAAATCCATACAGCACAGAGGAAGGCATCTAATTCTAGACAGGACTGCAGCTTAAGACTCAGACTCATGCTTTGCCCTTTGCATTATTTTAGGCAGTTCCTTCCTCAGAATGCTGGTTGTATCAATTACGTTTTTGAGATCCTAAAACCATGACAAGTGCGAGGTCCTACACCTGGGACGGAGCAATCCCAGGCACAGCTATATGTTGAGCAGAGAAGAAATTCAGAGCAGCCCTGCAGAGAAGGACTTGGAGGTGTTGGTCGATGAGAAAATGAACATGAGCTGGCTTCAGTGTGCGCTTGCAGCCCAGAAAGTCAACTGTATCCTGGGCTGCATCAAAAGGAGCGTGACCAGCAGGTCAAAGGAGGTGATCCTGCCCCTCTACTCTGTTCTCGTGAGACCTCACCTGGAGTATTGTGTGCAGTTCTGGTGTCGTCAACATATGAAGGACATGGAACTGTTGGAACAAGTCCAGAGAAGGGCCATGAGGATGATCAGGGGACTGGAGCACCTCCTTTATGAAGACAGGCTGAGGAAGTTGGGGCTGTTCAGCCTGGAGAAGAGAAGGCTGCGTGGAGACCTCATAGCAGCCTTCCAGCATCTGAAGGGGGCCTATAAGGATGCTGGGGAAGGACTCTTCATTAGGGACTGTAGTGACCGGACAAGGGGTAATGGGTTAAAACTTAAACAGGGGAAGTTTAGATTGGACATAAGGAAGAAGTTCTTTACTGTAAGGGGGGTGAGGCACTGGAATAGGTTGCCCAGGGAGGTTGTGAATGCTCCATCCCTGGCAGTGTTCAAGGCCACGTTGGACAGAGCCTTGGGTGATATGGCTTAGTTGGAGATGTCCCTGCCCATGGCAGGGGGGTTGGAACTAGATGATCTTAAGGTCCTTTCCAACCCTAACTGTTCTATGATTCTACGATTTATGAACATAAAATTTTTCTAGCCACAAGAAATAGGAGCAGATATTTGTCAGAGCCTTGAGTGCACAGATAAGCCTTAATTTTTCTGAGCACCCACACCTCTTCTCATGGGCCCAGGAGCCTCATTTCAGCTCACACCTTACCAAGCAAACCTTCCATGACCAGTCAGAACTGTTCCTGCTTCCAGCCTTTTGGTGAATCTTGGACCTATACTGCATCTGCTATAATCCTGTCTCCCACTCCTGCTGTTTAGATGCCCTGGGTGGACCCTGGAGGGTTGGTGGACTTGAGTCATCCCCTCACCCTTTCTGGGGCTGTCATTCAGTCCTTATCACCAGCAACCAGCTTTGTTTGCAGTGCCCAGGCTATGTATTGATAGTGAAGGCACAACCTGTGCATGGGCCACCCTTGTTTCCTGCTTTGTCCCCATCTTGAAGCAGAGCTGCGGATATTGAACTAGGGGAAAACTATAGAAAAAGAAATAAACTGCACATCCTAAACTGTTCTTGCTTATTGCCAACACTTTGTTTTCACATGTTGACATGACGCATTGTTGATAATTATACATATGCAATAAAATCAAGACTGGCAAAAGAGCTTTGAAAAATCCTTTGAAAAAACATGTGTTTGTCCCTTTTCTGCTGTGACTCTCAAGGATATAATTACAGACAGTGTAAGGGGCAGAGGGGTGACTCTTCAGAGTAGTAGAACCAGAACCTTAAATGTAAAAGCCGTATCATACCAGCTGAAGTATGATGTACAAACATCAGCCATGCAGGTTTATGTGTAGAATCATGACCCTAAGCTTCAAAGAATATCAACCCTGCCATGTCAGTCTGAAGTAGGCAAACCCAACTCACTTGCAGATTCAATCGTATAAGAAAACTTGAACAATTACTACATTTAACTGAGCCAGTGTAACTCATGAGTTTGTCTTAGACCTGGGGAAAACTTGCCTGTATAAATTCTGTCAATTAGATTTTAATTAACAACAGGTTGTGGTTAGATGCAGAGATATTGAACTAATGGAAAGTAAATTGCTAAAATGGCAAAAAATAGTGATGTGAACACAAACTTGATTTCTAGAGATAAAAATGTGCAAGAAAAATTTAACATAGAGAGTAGAAACTTATTCTCTTTTATCTTGCTAATTAAGACCTATTTCACATATTTTAGTCACACCCAGGTGTTTTTTTTGTGCTGTAACAAAGTATAAAGGGCTCTTTCAAAAGATAGACATTTTAGTTATGCCTTTGCATGGGAATAAAGCCCCAAAGTATAACAGTATGATCAGTGGAAGGTACTTAGAAGTTCATAAAGTATTAGATCTAGCTGATCACTGGCACTTTTTTAAAGTATTTTTTTAGTTGTAGAATTTGACAAATCTCAAGAGCTGCAATTAAGTCTCAGAGGTCCTCCTAGGATTAATCACTTGACATAAAAAGAGATGCAGACTCCTGTTGCTGTTAGAAACAGCACTTACATCCACTGGTAAATCCCCTACAGACAGATCATAAATTTCAGAACACATAACCACATGGACCTCTGAAGGTC
Source organism: Pezoporus occidentalis (assembly GCF_034315485.1). Classification (NCBI taxonomy): domain Eukaryota; kingdom Metazoa; phylum Chordata; class Aves; order Psittaciformes; family Psittacidae; genus Pezoporus; species Pezoporus occidentalis. The sequence continues at coordinate 7,911,593 of NW_026913531.1, forward strand.
ATCTGGTCTAAATATCCACCCCCCACCATCAGTAACTTGGTTTTTATCCTCTTTAAAACTTTTAATTTAAAGAAAGATATCAAGAAGTGTAGTATCTCCCACAGGGTTTGTAACAAAGCAACTATTTATGTATACAAAACTGAGGGTCCTCTACCCTAGGTAAGTTCTGTACCTAATGTAAGACTCCTAGTCCTAGTTATATCTGGAGAGCTGCCAAGCTCTGAAGACACATTTAAAGCTGTTATCTTTAGAAATTTCAACCCTAAAACTTGGGGCAAAAGAAAATGCTTGACAGTGCTTTTGGCCCAACTTTGATTTTGATGATTTATACATTACTCCTATTTTGGCAAGTGTTCTGAGCAGTAATGGAAAGATTGGGAATTACATGTAAGTTTCAAATACCAAGGGACAGGCTTGGAATAGAAGCTTTGCTTTTGGTTACTGAACAATTGCCAAAGATAATATGTTATGGGTTTCTCAAGCCAAAAAGAAAGAGGACAGTGGGAAGTGACATGTACAGAGGAAATTAGTGTGAGAGATGATTTTTGTTTTAGTGCTAGTTTCAGGGATACCTTAAGTTCCTCAACTCTGTGCACAGCATGAACAAGTACAGAAGTGAAACTGTTAAAAACTATTTTAGAAGAATTGTTGATTTAATGGAAAAAACTCCAACATGGTTACAAAGAAAAAGAGCTGCAAATTTAAGTTGCAGGCATCTTGCCTCACAGTATTTGCAATATACTAAACTAGATAATATTATAGGAAAGAATGTGACGTTACTTTGTTCCTATCTTTATTTAAAAAAAAAAAAAAGATTTCTAGCCTCATGAATGTGCAACTGGTTGCTTTTCTTTAGGCATCTGTTGTACGTAGAATGATATTTTGCACTTCCTTTGTATGTGAGAAACTGTGGCTAATTCTCCTTGCCATGTTCCTACATGAATGAATTAAAAGCATTGAGTAGACTGGTATCTATGAATGTCTAGAGTGGTAATAGCCATAACATCTACATCAACTCCTATCATTGGGGTACTTACCTGTATCGAAGAGTGAATCAGTTCAGATTGAAAGAGAGTAAATGTATGTATATACACCTTAGAACAGCAAACTGGAGCAAAATACTGTACACATAAGGAAAAAAATAATCAAATTCCACTGCAAATGCCTATCAGTGATCCTATTTTTATTCAAGTTTTTAGTATATATACTAAACCAATTAACATTTTTTTAATGAAAGTGAAATTTATTTTAATTTAAAAATACAAATAATCCCACTTTAAAGATGTTTTCATCTTCTATTCATGGGAGTAGTTTAAGACAGTACTACAAAATTTAATTGTGTCAGTGAAAGTACCATCAGTGATACTGACAGGTTTTGGAACAGGCTTCTAGCCTCAAGCGATAAACATCAAAATAACTATTTGAAACATTGCTTTTTATTGGTTTTAGTAGTAGTTGGAAGAAAGAAAATTTTTTTGAAAAGTTTTAAATTTCCTTGTTTTCAGATTTGGCTTTTGTTTGACTTTTTTTTTTTTTTGGCAACCTTGAATACCACAGTTCTTCATTGAAATGCTTCCTCCTGGCTGTCTTAGCAGTAATGAAACTAGGAAGAATATGCTGTTCCATTAAAAGAATACATTTTTTCAGTGGAAAGAGAGGCACATCCATAGCTAACTTCGGGTTTTTAGGACTCACTGAAACCCCAAGCATATGATTCTTTGAATGCCATGAAAGCTACCCCCCTCGACACTGCCAAACCAAACAACCCTCCCAGAAAACCCAGTCTACTAGGTTATTGAAACAAAACATTTAGTCCTCAAACATAATGAATTTGCCTGAAAGTGTTTACACTAGAATATTTTCAAGCAACCCCATTCTGAATCAATGAGACTAACATCAAGAAAATTGTCAGAAACTGAGAAGTGAATCCATGGGTAAACTCAGCTATACTTTCTCAAAAGACATCCATAGCACATAAGATCATATAGGCCTTTTTCTATGTACTGTTTTTTATAAGTATTTGAGGGCCAATTTTAAAAATGTAGTTGTACTAGGAAAGATCACAGAATCAGAGCATGCATTTCTTTTTAGGTTGCATTTGATCTTTTCAGCCAAAATAATTAGAGATGACATTAAAACCACCCTAATCAAAGCCTAGGCACATATAAAAAATGCTACATATTTCTGATATTTCAAGATCCTTTATTAAACAAACAAACAAAAAAATGTTTCTTGAAAAAATGATAAAGTGAAAAACACTGTATTATTTGACTTTTTGAAAAACACTGTATTATTTGACTTTTCTGAATCAGACTTTCTACATCAGAATTCCAACACTGAAATTTCACTAGTTAATCATTAGGATGACTAATAATTGAAGCTCCTGCCTGTCTTCAGCTTTTTATCTCATAGCCTGTTTCTCTCACAAATATTGGCATGAAGAATGCCCTCTAATTGAAAGAATAGTGCAACTACTTTAATTTAAACTTCAAGTAAATGTGTCCTTTCTATTACATCTTTTCAATGCATTATTCATATATTGCTTCTATTGATTGAATTAATGTTTTTCTAAACAATTATTAAACAGAATATTCTAGAAACTCTTTACCAAAATAGTCTCACAGCAACAGACATGAATATGTAAAGTCTGCAAATTTCCTTTAATTTTATTTTAGAAGCTTCTCTTTTATGCTGTCTTTAAAAGACACTTCATTTAAAGCTTTAGTGACGTTATTCTCTTAAAATTGTGACCCTATCAAAATTCATTCATTTCTTCTATCCTTTCATGATATACTGAGTTTCCAGTATTAACTGGAGTGTTTATTTTAACCCTAATGTCGTCTTTCACTGTGAAAGTTTAATTGTGTTATGCAGAGAAAATAACCTCCAATGGGAGAGAAAGCAGTAGTGCAGTGCAACGAAGACCTGGATTTCATTCCACTAATTTAATTCCATCTACAGATTCAACCAGAAGTGAACTTTTGCATGTACTTGGTGTTTAGGGCTGGACGTATTTTCATTGGACTTTTGGTCTGGAGTCAGAAAATGCAAAAAAATTTTTAATGCCAAATATTCTCAATCTATCAGTTTATGGGAAGCAATTTACAAAATTAGTGTATGTCTACTTCTAGAGTGCAGTGCCATTAGTTATATCAAATTTCATATCTCCTGTATAAAAGACAATGCAAAAAGACTATATAAATATTAATATTAACCTGCTTGAAGTAGAGGAAGATTCTCAGGCTTAGTAAAATAGCTTTGATCCCAAATAACTCTGTGGCACAGAGGATTTGTTCTAAAGAGTTGTTCTGATTTTGGGTTTGTTTTCCTTTTTTTCAGATAGAGGACATTAGTGAGCAGCAATATGGGGTGTAACTTACTGTAAATAAAACAATTCACAACAAAAGACCACACAAGAATGCATAAACAGCTTAATATTTATCTGGTCATGTAAAACCTCAACCAGCTGAATACAATAAACATACTTGTTTAATATGACTTAGTGAAGCATATAGACAAAATTGTTCTCCTCACTAGTGAGATTTACATTGTCCTTCATCTCCAAGTAAAATTTATTTTACTCTATTTTTACACAAATACAATAGGATATTTTGAAAATTGGCAGTGCAGAGCAGCTCCTGTTTAGGAAGGGAACTCTTCCTGAAGTCAGGTTTCTAAATCTCTATTTTTCTGACTAGTTGCTATATGTTGAAATAGCTGGTTTCTTGACAGAGGAAGAGGGTAGTTATGAAACAGGTCAAAAGGCTGTATGAATCCACACACTTTGCCTCAGGATGTGTGTATATTGCTGGACAAACGACACTTGAGCTGGACACAACTGAATTCCCTCAGGAACTGGAGGAAGTGTAAGTAAGCAATATAGATCAACACATTGCTGAGAATCAGCTAATTAGCGCTGCCTTGAGATGGAGATAAGTAGCCTGGCTACGAACGACCATGCTAATAGAGTTTAACTGTGACCCACATTTGTGTCCATACCCTTGACTTCCCCATACTGCTTCACAGGGATATCTTTAGCATGACACTACATTGTGCAGTGTAGACATGTCCAAAAGTGTGATTTTAAGAAACAAACCCTATAAAATATAATTTATAGCCAAAAATGAATTAAAGAGCTAATTAAGGGTCCTGGAATTAAGGAACAAAAATATTTTTTCAGGCAAAAAATTACTAACATATGTCATGCCAGTGAAGTCTTAACAGTGGGGCAGTCCAGGAGAGTGAATTTCTTTAGACGATATAAAGCACCAGTTACTATAACAAATGTTTTCTTTCATTAAAAAGAAGTGGAAAAGCTGAGATATATATGAAATGCAGAAGTAAATCTGTATTGAGTTTACACTAAAATCTCTTCAATAATCACAGAAGATAATGGAACCAGACCAAGAAGTAATTGAACAGGAGGGATGCCCATTTAATAATAAAAGGTGGGAATTAGTAGCTTTATGAACTCATGTAGCCAAGGTACAATGTTCAGCTTATTTGGCCAGATTCCTGGCCCAGCTACAAGTGCTGAAGAAGGAAGCCATGTCTAAACAAGCCACACTACCCAGACCCAGACTAAGGCAGCTACTTACATCTGAATGTTTTGTAATATCAATAAAATGATAAAAAATGAGCTTAAAAAATCCTGCCCTGCTGCTGTGTTGGTCTTGATGCTTTTATAATCAGCATAATTTAAAAAAAAAAAGAAAAAGAAAATGCAAAAAAAAATCATAAATCCCCCAGATGATTGCCAAATTCCATTTCTCCTGTGATCTCCAAGCACGTAAGCAAGGGCAGCTTCTTATCTCATTTACATGGTGTGTGTTATGTGTTTGCAAGTTTATATCTTTCCATATACAGTAGGGTCCTTTTGCCATTTTTCTGCCATTGTAACACTCTCGATGGTGAAATTTCCAACTGACATATATCCGTAACAGTTCCAATCAGTCTTGTGTTAAGAGGGTTTCAAACTTACATGTTTACGACTGGTGTCTTGGATTTCATAAGGAGCTTTCGGTAAATCTTAATGACAGCGTATAATTGTATAGGTAATGGACAAGAATTTCCTGGGGACTACACTCATAATCCAGTTTAGACCTTATGTCAACATACACTGTTTGACCAGTTACATTTGAAGGTAAAATCCTATAAGCAAAGCCTGTTTACAAAAAAATCCATTCCTGTCAGCTATTCTGTTAATACTGTCATTCTACAAAATAAAAATATGAAGATGCATGCTTTGATCCACTCAAAACTGCAGAAACATGGCAAGGTCAACAAATTTGAAATTTGGCATAAAGTGAGGGATATTCTACACTTATCTTGTTAGATACCAATAACAATTTAAGTGAGAACAGCCCTTTAAAGATTTTGCCATTGTTAAAACCTAAATGTAATGTTTTGATACATTTGTAGTTCTCAGTAACCAGATCCTTCCAGTGGCTCAATGAGAAGTGAATGTCTCATGTATACCTTTGCGGTACCTCTACATCATGTAGCTTTATGGGAGAAGAAACTGAACTTCAGAAAGACTGATTTGATCAAGACTTCAGAAGAACTGAAGAAATGTGACTTTTTATCTCTAGAATTAGTTCAATCATATCTTTTTCCTGCCATCTGTAATCACAGTTTCTTTCACTTACTCTCATGCAACCATCTCGGGTTTGCTCTCCCACTGATTATGCTGTACTTCCATCTGTTGGGAGGATGTAAATATTACAGTCCTATTTTTGCTTTAAAACCTAATAACTTTCTTACACATTCACTGAAAGCTTAAAAAAACACACCTTTTTTCTTCTGTTTGTTTTCCCCAGTCCTCCATGCATTTCTGTGGAGACAAATCTCTGCAGTAATCACATTGAGAAGGGGCAAGGTCTCCGGATATTGAATAATTTCAGTATTCAAGACATTGACTGTGGTTATGTGTTTATGACTGGTTTAATTTATTTTCTTGTTTGCTTGTTTGGTCACTTGATTTTTAAATGTTTTAAATACATTCCCTTGAACTTGGGAAATTGAAATTGGGTCAGCTTAATGAATCTTCTGACCTTTAAAAAGAGTTTGGCACAGTTTTTCTGTGATTTTATAAAATTCTTGAAAGAACTAATGAAGAAAAAGGGGTAGGAGAAGGCCATGAAGACACAAGACTGTGGTAAAGAGTTAAGCAAGAGGAAAAATAAAGTATTCCTGAATTCTCCTTTCTGCCATAGATTGTCTGTTTCCCATTTGGTAATGTGCAATTGTTTACAAGTTTAAAAGCTCCCAATACTTAAAAAGTAAAAATAAGAGACCATTCTTAATTCTTTAGAAGGACAGTGATAAATAACCACAAGTTCACGTAGCACTATTGGTGCTTGAATTTGATTGCCTAGTTTATGTTCTTTTCATTATTTTAAACTGATTTAGGTAATGGTCTGTATTAAATTAAAAAAAAAAAATCCATTATTTGGATGTGGTGATATGAACTTGTAGCCCATAGTCTAGTAAAGGTAATTTTAAAAGAAAGTCTTTTGTTTGTTGTTTTGGAATTGCTAAAGATCGTAAACCCCTGGGTAAATGTTAGGGGTTATTCCTAAAAAAAAAAAAAAAGTTGAAAAATCACTTCACTAAGCAATAGCATTCTTAGTACAAAAAACTGAAAGCAGTGGTGAAGCACGTAATACACAGACAGTAGTGCCTACTCAGTGGCTAATATGGAATCTGTTAAGTAACATCTGTCTCAAGCTTTGTCTACAGTAACTGTCGTTGCACACAGCTGCAAAGACAATGAGAGCCTTTGTGAAAGTAGCTAATCTGTGTAATATATTTCAGAGTTATGAAATTATTTGCTTAACTTAGGTTGCACCATAATAAAAACGTGCTTACAAGACTGTTAGTAAGAAAATTATCTTTACGCACCATGTGTCCAGCACTTTGTCTACTGTGGGTACTAGTATACTTGCCTATACTATAGAAGGCAATTACTCTGATTCTTTATCTGTCATATTAATAATTAGAATTTTATGCACTTCATATTATGTAAAATTTCTGAGTCCAATGAAACTCAAAACACCATTCCACATTTTCTATGTGGAATCTCTGGCCAATAGTACTTTCTTTAGGTAAGTTAAATGTATAAGATATTATTTGTTATTTTTGTTCTTAGTTGTGCTATGGGGAGGTATAAGATACTTTGTATAGGCCTTTGCAAATTATTAATTGTTAAGATTATGCTCAGTTATGTGACCATTTTATAATGAGCTGCTGTCATTTTTATAAGCACTAATACTTTAATTAGGTCTATATATCATTCCTAATTATATAAGGCAATTATTGATAGTGAAAAGAATTTCTCAGCATATATATACATAAAATATATGATCAGTTTAAAAATAGCAATCCATTTAATTTTACAAATGAAAATTTTGTTTTGTCATAATTCTAAAGTAATTCTTCTTTAAATAATTAACTGATAACATAGTTTTAGAAATACAAACTAATCTAAAATACAGTTTCCATACAACCATGGTTAACACAATATATAACTAATAATTTTAAATCTAGTTCTCAAATTTCATTCTGCCTGGTCAAAAATGGACAAATACAGAAAAGTATTTTATGTAAGCTCATTAAACCACAAGTTCAGTGGGATGTCTGGTTTACTTTTCTCTTTAATTGGCTTTTGCAGGGAAGGGAAAGGAAAGGAAGGGAATCTGTGTTAAAATGCTATTAACCATCTTCTGAGCAGGGTCTCTTAATGCAGTCTGTGACTTTGCAAAATCTGCATGGTAACCCAGTGGGTGTCCTGAAGTGCAGTATAGACTCATCCAGAAAAATTTGAATTAGAGAATTCTAGAAGGAGGAGAATAATTAATGTTCTCAGTGGTGTACACAGTTACTGTTTAAAATGTAGTGGATGCACCTGTATCCCTACTATTCTGTCACATTCTTCCAAGAAGAAAATTTTGCCACCATTCCTGGATGTCCAGTATTACAGTCTAAAACAACTGTTGTAATTTTTGTTGCATACATTCTTTGTTTCATGGGGAAAACCACAGAGGAATCATCTGGCAGTCAGTAGAATATATCTTGTCTTTGTGTTTGGTGAAGAAAAAGCCCTATTGTGTACCTCAAGCTCATTACCCTTTACTGATATAACATTTCCTGTACTCAGATAAGAACACTTTTGCTGCACAGAAGAGTAATTGGCAAGCTCACCATTCTCTTTTCTGTTTGCTGCTGACATACAACAATTTGGGATAAATGGTGAAAAGAACAAAAGGAACACGCAAGCAGATCTCAGTTGCTAAGGAGTTCATTCAGCTTTTATAGCAACTTTATAGCAGTGAGTGATACACAGGGTAGCTGTTACATTAGTTTTGATATAACTGTGAGTCTGACATGTGAGTCTTCACTCCAGATAGCAGTGTCACTGTGTTTTCTCTGCTTTTACCAGGGTGAAAATCTATGTGCTTGAATGAAATTTTTGGGTTTTTTTTTGGTATTTTTTTAACTTGAAAAAGAGTTCACATAATGCTTCATGCGGTTTACTAATAAAACCACAATCTGTGAGGTTTTATTTTAGAAATTTGTATTAAAAAAGTATTAATCAAGATCTAAGTAACATAATCTACATCTGCTATTTTGTGAAGTTATTTGTTTACACTACTTCAATTTACAACTATACTCACAATCTGAAGATTTTTCCTTATGCTGTCTGGGTAAAAATAACATAATTTTACAATATAACAAAAAGGTCATGCTCTTAAGAATAAACTCATTACTGTGCAGGTCCTAGTTGACCCCACAAGCCTTGATCCAGTGTTAAACATTTCAAAATACGCAGTTCATTAGTGTATTTCTAAAGGAAGAAATGTTACTCTACTAACCAGTGTACTTTTAAAATAGAGTGACCTATTTTAGAAAAAAAAAAAAAAGAAAAACAAAAGCCCCTATCAGTTAGATGATAAAAAAATATAGTGAGGATTTTACTGTTTTGAGTAACACAAACACGCAGCTTTAAAGGTATGCCCATAAGTGCTGGATGCCCACTGTTTAGAAGCTCTGTTAAACATTGTATCATGGTAGGCCTCCAAAGTTTATGGACCATTGATCCTCAAGTTTGGTATGTCTTCTTGCATATACAAATCCAATTAAATGTTTTATCAATACAGAATTTGTATGGATTTTTTTTTTTTTTCCTCACTGGTGACCTTTATAGGCATTTATTTTATTTTATTCTTATTTGTTAACTTTATAACTTTTAGGGACAATGGGGGAGAGGATGTACTGATTTCAATTACTTCTTTTACAAAAGATCATGTTAAAAAAGAAAAAAACCCAGACCCTCCTGAATTTTGCTCTCCAGCCATGTCTATAGTCACTAGTTGGCCATTACTCTGTTATTCTTACAGAGGTTCTTTGTGTCTGTAATTTTAGATTTGTTATTGCTTTACTTTTTCTATTGAAACTCCTTTCCAAAAATTATACAGTATTCATTCATTAGCCTTCAGTCTTTCTTTGGGGAAGTTTTCTGTTGGTGTTGGCTTTACATAGGCCTTTATAAAATTTTCCTCAACTGTTATAAGTATCTTCGCTGCTCACATCCCAGTTGACTGTCATTCCACTGCACTGATTTTTCTTACAAGCAGAAAGTTTTCAGTCTTTCAACACCCGACATGTGGCACAAGCACTTGTGAGAGATCAAGGTTTAAACAGTGATGCACTGTTAATTATTATGAGAAATAGGCTTTCCAGTTCATAAATTCCCATAAGCCTTATATATTTTCCAAGCAACAGTTCTCATTCTTTGACTTATTTAGAAACTGACTGGTAAGTTGCTGCACTATTGGCTGTAAAACTGCTCCTGGGACCATCCTGGGGCCAGGTTGTTGTGGGGCTGGCAAGGCTTCCTTATATCATCCTGAATGATTTTTATTTCAGGTCATATTGGTATCTGAGGAATTTCTACATGGATTTATATAGGCAAATAAGGCCTTGTACAAATTCCACTGCTGAGATAGCATATAGTTTCAAGTATAGATCTAATATATTACATACAAACTATTCCTCTGATCTTCCATGTCACCCCCAGTCCTGACTATGGTATGAGAACTAAATCTATGTAGTCAAGTTACATAGCTCAAGATTTCTTCCATAAGAATGTAGCAAAGTTCTCTTTCTTCAAAGTTCTAAAGGGAGTTCTAGAAGTCCCCCACAAAACTTATCTAGAAACACCATATTTCATTTGTTTTGTTTGTTTTGGGGATTTTAATTATTTATTTATTAATTCATTTTCTTTTATTTTTTCTTTTTAGGAAACTCACTCAGTTTGCTCATGAAGATTACTGGAAAGAGATGCGCCAAGCTAACAGAAAATATTTCAAATAACCAGCAGGCATCACTTACAGATAGGCAATGACTGACAGAAAGATTAACTTTTTTTACCGAGAATGATATTTCTGTAAACAACATAAACCTTTTTAACAGATATAGTCATAATTATTTTTTAATTTTTATACTGTACAATGCAAATAAAAGACAGACTAGGGACAACATGAACCCTCTCCGGAAGCTATCAGGAGACTACCTGGCTACCCTGGATTTGGAGAAGGCTGAGGTTCTGAATGACTTCTTTGCCTCAGTCTTCACTGGCAGCACACTGACCACAGCACCCAAGTCTTGGAAGGCAGATGCAGGGACTGTGAGAATGAAGACCCCAAGCCCATTGTAGGAGAGGATCTGATTCAAGACCATTTTAAGAACCTGAATGTGAACAAGTCCATGGGACCTGATGAAATCCATCCGCGGGTCCTGAAGGAGCTGGGGAATGAAGTTGCTAAGCCACTGGCTATTATATTTGAAAAATCATGGCAGTCAGGTGAAGTTCCCGATGACTGGAAAAAGGGAAATATAACCCCCATTTTCAAGAAGGGGAAAATGGATGACCCAAGGCACCACAGACCAGTCAGTCTCACTTCTGTGCCTGGCAAAATCTTGGAGCACATTCTCCTGGAAGGCACGCTAAGGCACATGAAAAACAACAAGGTGCTTGGTGACAGCCAGCATGGCTTCACTAACGGAAAATCCTGCCTGACCAGTCTGGTGGCCTTCTGTGATGGGGCTATGGAACTGATGCACAGGGGTAGAGCAGTTGATGTCATCTACCTGGACTTGTATAAAGCGTTCGACACTGTCCCGCGTGACATCCTTGTCTCTAAATTGGAGAGACATCAATTCGACAGGTGGACCACTAGGTGGATAAAGAACTGACTGAATGGCCGCACACAAAGAGTTGTGGTCAATGGCTCAATGTCCAGCTGGAGACCAGTAACGAGTGGTGTCCCTCAGGGATCGGAGTTGGGACCAGTCTTGTTCAACATCTTTGTCGGTGACATGGACCGTGAGATTGAGTGTGCCCTCAGCAAGTTTGCTGACGACACCAAGCTGTGTGGTTTTATTGATAAGCTAGAGGGAAGCAATGCCATCCAGAGGGACCTTGACTTGCTGGTGAGGTGGGCTGATGCCAACCTCATGAAGTTTAACCCTGACAAGTGCAAGGTCCTACACCTGGGTGGGAGCAATCCCAGGCTCAGCTGCAGAGAAGGACTTGGGGGTGTTGGTTGATGAGAAAATGAGCATGAGCTGGCTTCAGTCTGTGCTCACAGCCCAGAAAGCCAACCATATCCAGGGCTGCATCAAAAGGAGCATGACCAGCAGGTCAAAGGAGGTGATCCTGCCCCTCTACTCTGCTCTTGTGAGACCTCACCTGGAGTATTGTGTGCAGTTCTGGTGTCGTCAACATATAAAGGACATGGAACTGTTGGAACAAGTCCAGAGAAGGGCCACGAGGATGATCAGGGGACTGGAGCACCTCTTGTATGAAGACAGGCTGAGGAAGTTGGGGCTGTTCAGCCTGGAGAAGAGAAGGCTGCTTGAAGACCTCATAGCAGCCTTCCAGTATCTGAAGGGGGGCTATAAGGATGCTGGGGAGTGACTCTTCATTAGGGACTGTAATGACAGGACAAGGGGTAACGGGTTAAAACTTAAACAGGGTAAGTTTATGATTGGATATAAGGAAGAAGTTCTTTATTGTGAGGGTGATGAGGCACTGGAATGGGTTGGCCAAGGAGGTTGCGAATGCTCCATCACTGGTGGTGTTCAAGTCCAGGTTGGACAGAGCCTTGGGTGGCATGGTTTAGTGTGAAGTGTCCCTGCCCATGGCAGGGGGGTTGGAACTGGATGATCTTAAGGTCCTTTCCAACCCTAACTATTCTATGATTTTATGATTCTATATTCCTGTGATATTGAATTTATTTATTTCATTTGCTGTGAATTAGTACGTCTTTTATTTACACATCATTAAGCTTTTCAGATCTCCTTTTTTAACAGCATAGTTTCATAGATTATCTCAGGTTGGAAGGACCCATAAGGGTGAAGTCCACCTCCCTACTCCTCACAGGACTATCTAAAAGTAAAACATATGACTTAGAGTGTTGTGTAGCATGAGCATGGTATTTGAAGATCACAATTCAAAGTGGACTCTTACCCCTGTTGCACAGTATTAAATATTTTTTTGTTCCTTCGTAAGTAATCTGTTAGTGTCAGTATTAGCTTTTCAGTGTATGTCTCAGAAACAGTTTGCTTTTTTCTGATAGTCGCTGAATTGTATTAATATAATAATAGACAAGACTTCATAATACTTCTTTTTATGTAGTCTGACCATAACTGGGTCATGACAGCATCTAAGGAACAATTCTGTAACCTGACAGTGAATTATGTAAGAAAAAAAGGCTTAGGCAGAAGGGTTTTTCCACCTGAACGGGCTGTTTTGTTTTGGTTGCATAGTGTAGCTACCAAACCAAAATACAGCTGAAGTTCCAAAAAAACAATACTCCACTTGAGCATGGCTAATGATGTAAATGCCTTTTCTAGCTCAGAAATCTTTGCATCCTGCAGTAGAGTTTAGTTCACACATGCCCATAGGGTATAAGCACCTTATATTCTAGTTTCATTCACTTCGTAGTGGCCCATCAGGTAAGTTCTATTCTGCCTTCTTTATAAAGGCTTTGCTTAGACACCAAATAAGAACTGATGACACACCTAGTCACAAAGTCTTAGTAGTAAAGTGGCGTAATGCCAACTTGTTAGGCGTCTTCCCCTTAAGGTAGAAACGCAATTTCCCTGTATTTTTTTGCATTATGTTATATTCCCAATTATATTGGAAGCAACTGAAGAAGTCACACAATTTTAAAGAAATATTTGTTGCTAGATATTAGGGAAAGTTTATTTTTATGTTCTTGCCTCCTTTTCAGAGAAAACATGTTTACGATTTCTTTTTAGTTTGAGCACTAACTCTTACAACACAGCAAGATTAAGGGAACTGAACTGTCATCTGGTAAAGTGTATGTATACTAGTCACAAGACTCTACTGTAAATAAACAAATAACCATGTGAGTAACATAAACAAACACATACCAACAAACTTCCCTCAACCAACAAACTAAACAAAAAAAAAAGCAACAAAACACCACTGAAGAATTAAAAAAACAATTATTTCCAACAGAAAAAGATATGGTTGAACTATGTGGATTACTGAACGTGACTGAAAGCTAAAATCATATTATGATGAAACTAATTTTTAGTTGCTCCAACCTAACGAGAAGCAATTGGACAAAGATGGATTTTGTTTTCTTACATACGTATAGCAGTTCATTCTAAGATTACACTGAGGTGACACAAACTAAAGAGAAAAAATAATATAAGAAATAAAAACACAGTAGAGAGAACTCTAGCTTGTGTGAATTTTTCAGAACTTAGCAAACCTTAATGTAATTGGAAATGCTACTTACAATGAGGTGCATGCTACTATAACAACAAAATATCTTTTAAAATATGTTTAATAGGGGAAATATTTATATTTATTTACATAATTTTCCAACAATAACATTAATTAAACTAAATGAACAGATGAGGCAGTTATTAAACTCTTATCCAGGAACAGTATCTTGGCAGTACATAAGAAAATTCTTTAACGGACAGTTTCTTTACTTATCACACTAATTGCTTCCTCTTTTGGCCAGCTGTTATAGAGTTATCTCCCAAATTATGTAGTAGAGAAAAATTGCTGTATTAGCAAGTCAGTGTACATGTGTAGTAGCAGACTCCTATGTTTTTTCCTTTTTAACACTGTGGGAAACCACAAGTCAGGCAAAATTTAAGAGTTTTTCAAGTGCTACTAAAAATTATCTGAATTTTGAAAGCTTGACCAGTTGTAAGTTCTCTATATATTCTGCTCATTGATGTAGACTTTTCCGTGTTTGTGTCCTTTCTAGTTGCAAATAACATATTAAATATATTGGTTTTAGTGGAAGCTATTATGGCTTTGGAACTTGAAGGTAATTAAATGTATAGCTTCAATTGTACAGATAATACTAGCAAATTATCTACCTCTCTTAAAAAGCAGTTAGAAATTATTACAAACTTACAGCACATGAAGTAGCTATTTTGGCATGCTGGCTGTAAAAGCCAACAAAACATTTCATTTTTGAAGTAATTTTATAGGAAGCTATTATGGATTATTGTTCATTATATGAAATCAAGTCTTTCATGTTAAATCTCTGGCACAATTCTTTCACAGTGTGCAACTTTACACTGGACCACTCCTGACAGATGCTGACACCATCCTCAACAAGATAGAAATTAAGTAAACTTCTCAAAGAGTTATTTCTGAAACTAGTCCCAGCAGAAAATAATGGCTAAAGTCACTTCTCAGAGGCCTTTAACTAAGTTTTATATTAGTTTCTTTGGAACAAATCTCCCATAACCACAAAAATAGTATGTTAAAAAGAATAAAAAATAGTTTGTACCCACATTGCCGAAGTTAGAAACACAACTGAGACACAGAAATCTTATTTCAGATACTTTCTTAGGTAAATTTGCAGAATGTTACATTTGCTGTTTATTTATCCATGGTCTGTGTATGATAAGCTGCTGGAATATTTGCTGAATCACCTTAATTGTGTCTAGATAAAGAAAACCAACCAACGAGATTAAAAAATATCAGCCTAAGATATTTAAGAAAAACTAATTTATAAGTGGTCCAGCCCAAATCCTGTCCACAAAACTAGTGTCTTCTCTGTTTCATTTAAAAATCTGCACTAACTTTTTGTGGCTATACTTACTTGACCCTGTAATGCCTTGGAAGCAAGGACAAGTGTTCTCAGAGCTGGTTAGGACATACCAGCTACTTGTACCAGCCTGCTACACAGACGCTCCAGGAGAAAGCACAAACTGAAAAAAAAGACCCTTATTTAATGGGATCTTTTGCATAAAGGTGATTCTCATGAACAGATCTGGATCATTTGAGCAGGGTGGTGGGTTGCTATCTATGTGTCCAAAGTTTCTCAAGCAAAATTTTCTCAAGCTGGATGTGATAAGAGTCCCTGAACCTCAGGTCTGCTAAATTCATGTGCCCAGCTGATCAGCAGTCCCACCTGCTTACTCACACACGTGCACAATGCCTGCTACTGACTCTCTTAAACTACATACAAACATCTATGTGATCATTCCAGAGCCTACAGTGTGCAGTTTCTACTGCCTGTTTATAAGTACCTCATCTGTGTACATTTTAGTCAATCCTACACAGGAACCACCTGGGACAGCTTCTGGGATGGCCAGGCTCTTCACTCTTGACATACTGTTCATTTCCAGTTCAAGCAACTTGAAGACTATACTGTGCAGTCTCAGGCCAAGGAGGGTCAATAGATACTGCATCAGAAACCAGAGTTTACACTACAGCTGCAGGAACAGGAAAAGCAGCAGAGCACAGGCTTCAGCCTAAATATGCTGAATTATCTCACCTGAATAAAAAAAATATTTGACAAATGATTAGTCAGACACATAATATAAACATAAACTAAAAGATGTAAATCTCTTTCCTGTGTTTTGTCTTTTGTTTTCTTCTGAATGCCTTATTTCTGTTATTCATTCAGTAACAATAACTGAAAGTGAATTTAGTGTCAGCATGCATTTGGATGGGAAAATCTTTATTGTCTTTTCCTAAATAAGCTTATTAAGGCATCAGATGAAGCTGGCTTTCTGCCTGCTTTTTGGTGAACAGATGCACAGAACAAGGGAAACAACATGTATAAATTAAAACATTAGATGTGAATGTTTTCTGTAGCCTAAAATTTTACATGTGTTATGCAAGTACTGTTTTTTTGGGGAGAGGATTGATTTTTAAGTTTTCCTTTTCTTAGCCTGGACAATTAAGTTAATCTTTCTTGTCAAGAAGAGAAAATAAAGTATGAATTATTTCTTGACCAAGTTTTAAATAAATATAGCTTACTAGATGATCAATAAATCAGAAAGTTTAAGCAAATCTCTCTTCTCAGCCCAGCTACTTTCAGGAGCAATGAATAGATAGATTGCAATTGTATTTTGGACCGATCTGAAATTTATTTTTAGCAGTACCAATGCATAATAACATTAGGTCTGAATCATGATGTATGATAACAAAACAACTAAACGGTCAAGTGCAGGCTATCAATAACAAATCAGTCCTGCATTCACGCACAAAAACATAAAGTAGAAGGAACACTACATCTACTGAGCAACAATAAATATTTAAGTAATAATGGGTTATCAAACATCTTATGTCTGAAAAGAACTTAACACCATGGACCATAATCAGCATCTCTCCCCAAATGCAAGGAAATACATCAGAGAATTGGACACAGTAAGCGAGCCAGGTACTGTTTTCATTACTTATGCAACCAGAACAAAAGCAGTCTTACACATTCCCTGCTGGAGATACTGATATGGAAGGAATGAAATATCAGGGTTAAATGGCAGAAAAAAATGAAAGTGCATACCCCTTTTTGTTAATGGAAAGATATATTTATGAACAGATAAACTGTAGGTCTGAGATTGCACTTCCTGACTGAGAGATAATTTATCAAACGTTAAACTGAGTAAAAAGGGTTATAACATAAAATCTCCAGAGAATGTCTTCTAGAATTTTTGATAGCTACCAAAACAAATATGCACATAGAATCATAGAATCATAGAATGGTTAGTGTTGGAAAGGACCTCAAGATCATCTAGTTCCAACCTCCCCTGCCATGGGCAGGGATGACTCACACTAGGCGATTTTGCCCAGGTAGCATATCCTCTAGTACAAACCAAAACAATTTCTAGGAGTCAGGTTTGTAAGCGCTATGCTTTTATTCTTAAAAAAGGACAGGTAAAAGTAGAATCTTTTCAGGACTGTTCATGAGAATATTAGTGCTATCATCAAAACAACTACTTGCAGGTGTCTAGGGAAAAAATGTGACATCCTAAAGATAAAGTCTATGAAATATTAAAATATAAATAATCTATCAATATCAATACAAAGAATAATCAGAATATATTACAGGGTTCTGTAGTGAAAATTCGCGTTTTGTGACTTGTTTTTGTAGATTAACAGACAGTGAAAGAAGTAAACATTTTCATTAAAACCTAGACTTGTGGAAGCCTGATGATTAACAGACTATAGACATGGATAATAATATCCTTTAATCTTGAATAAAGACACTGCTGGAAATTAGCAAGAAGTACTTACTAGGAGACTCTCAAAGGGGGAAAAAAAAACAATTAAAAAAATCCCTTATTATTGACACTTTAAGGATGCAATTGAGCTGCATAAGTTGTTCTAAGACCTTTTAGTATCATGAAGAGGTTCCTATGTGGAGAAAATTTCCAACTGAAGGAATGCATAAGAGGTACTTTAAACAAGTTGTCTTTCTGAAAACAGCACAGAAGGTTCTGCACAATAATAGATGGTTTAGAATTATTTTGAAAACTCTTCCATTCCTATCTGATGAAAAACAAAAGAAAACATTGAACAAAACAATAGAACAGTGTAACAACTCACATCTGTGTGCTAATAATGTCACCAGATGTAAGGGAATGAAATATAATTCAGTTTATTCAAATACAAAGAGAGAGGAGTACAGAAGACAGGGAGTGGAAACACTTTTTTTTCTTTTCCAATTAAGTAATTTTTTTTTTGGTAACCTAATGTATGGGGCACTTGTTCAAAATAGGGAAAACATAGTTCATTTTCTTTCAGTAAACTAAATTTTAAAATGACAGTGCCCTTTTTCCTGAGTTCAGAAAAATCTTTTAAAAAGCTATCCTGTTTCCATGCAATGTTCATGCAACAACCTAGGGATGCATGTTGTTGGAGTTCTCTAAGATGTGCCCAAATGCAGAAGAAGTAAGCAAATTTTTGTTTCTGTCCTGGGTTCAGCAGTAGCAGTCATTTTTCTCCTTCTTGGTAGCTGGTGCAGTGCAGTGTTTTGACTTTCGGCTCGGGAACAGAGCTGATAACAATGATGTTTTGGTTTGGCCAAGGACTTTGTGAGCCTCATGCTCTGCCAGGGAGGAGGGGAAGCCAGGAGGAAGCAGAGACAGCACACCTGACCCAAACTGACCAAAGAGGTATTCCATACCACAGCACGTCATGACCGGGATGTAACTGAGAGTTAGCCGGAAGGGCTGTGAGACTGCAGGGTTGGAGGAGGTATCGGTCGGTGCTTGGTCGGGCTGGGGGGGGCGAGTTATCGGTCAGCTGGTGGTGAGGTGTTGTATTCTCTTCCCTTGTTATTTCCTTTATCATTGTTATCATTGGTGGTAGCAGCAGTGATTTGTGTTATACCTTAGTTACTAAACTGTTCTTATCTCAACCCATGGGAGTTGCATTCTTTTGATTCTCCTCTCTGTCCCTCCGGGAGTAGGGGGAGGGAAAGAAGGGGGGGAGTGAGTGAACGAGTTACCTGACTGGGTTTAAACCACGACAGTTTCTTTTCCAATTTTTCCTAAATGCACAATTTAGGTGAAGCCAGCAGACCATCACTTGTTTCTTATGTGAGGGAAATAATTACAGCTCACCACTTCTTTTGATTTTATTGCCAGTTCTCTAAAAGGCAAAATTCATATTAAAAAAGTGATGTTTTATTGTGTGTTTTTTATTTTTTTGGTTGGTTGGATGTTTTATTTTCCTTTTTTTTTATTCTGTCTTGAAAATATTTCTTCCTTCCATACAAAAAAAGATTACGAAAACAATGGAAATGTTTCTAGTTTTGCATATTCTCAGCTGAAAAGTATTTTTGAAATCTCAGTTTTGTTACTAATATATAAACTTAGAAACTAGAAATGTCACAAGCTGAGGAGAGGACAGAGCAAATGAAAACAGATGACTCTACTGCTGCAGATTGAATGCCCAATATAAAAAATATTGTGGAAAGAGCTACAAAGAGAATACTAACAATGGAAAAAACTTTACAGCCTTATGGAATCTTAGTACTGTGCTAAAAAAGTATAATCTGATTCCCATCTATAGTAGAAGGTATATAGTCACAATAGATGATTATATGAATCCAAGGAAATGGGGCTAACAGGAGGCCATACATGAAAAAGCTGTGACTGTGATACTAAAACTGTATTTTTCAGGCTATAAAGAATACACTGAGAAGGACATGTGTTCAGAAAGACAATGCTGGTGGTTCTAGGAAATGTGCTTGGTGGCTACAACATTGTGAGGTTGAACAGAATTGATTCGAGGTCATTTGGGAATCTGAGCACAGCATTTGAAAATCTCTCTGACAGCCCAAAAAGAGATGCAAAAGCTGAGTTGCCAAGGGAAGAACAAGAAACTGACTTTTTTCTGGCACTGTCAGCCCAGCTCAGTATAGTTTGTAGTCCATTACAGGTGCTGACAGGGTGGACGTTCAGAATTGCTTGCCATGAAGGATACAAGACCGCAACAGAAAAACAGAAAGGCAGACTGAATGCATAGATAAAGTAAACAATTATGTGGGGAAATAACAACTTCCAGGAGGAGCATTTATGGATCTGTTACTCCCCCAATGATGGCAGAGCACTGGAAGAGAAACCTCTTTCAGCTTGTGACATATGTAAGCCACAGCTCTTCTGTGGCTGCAGAACTGCCCAGAAGCTGCAGAACTGTCTCCATTCATACCTTTCCTGCATGTATGGGAGCATCCCTCCATCCTTAGGTCTCATATAAGGGGTATATGGGTTCAACATCCTTTAGTTGAGAAAAGGGTCTTCAGAAGTTCAGAATTCCACTTGCATTAAGAAAGGTTAGAATTTATTTAATCAACTACAATAAGCTACTTCTAAATAATAAACCATCAGATCAAGCTGTCAAAAAAATTACACTTTTAAAATGAATTTATTCTAATTGGTAAGATTTCTTTTGCTGTCTGGTAATATTTTTTTTCCACTCAGGCTTTAAGCAATCAATACCTATAGTCTTTCTGTATGCTGCAAGATTTGGCTGAGAGAAGGAAAATTTATTGCAAGTGTACACAAGGGTTAAAGATAAGAGAGGCTGTCCAACTGCATGACTTCAATTATGTCATAATATGTAGGAGTGCATGTTTCAGTGACCAGTGCTAAAACAATATTTCTTTCCTCTGATAAAGTCAACCTAAGTTTATTATGTTAACCTCATGTGTGCATTGCTTCAGTCTGTGCTACCGATAATATTACTTTGAGATTCATGGGTGAAAGGGCCTTTGTAAAGTGCTTTACAAATAGATTAAGAGTCAATTAAATCCACATTTCAGCTGAATAAATCAGTTTTTAAAACTCTGCTATGCTCTGGCTCACTGGTGTGGTTCAGAATGAAAAATATAATACTTGAACTGCAAATATGAGTTGGCAGCTATTTCTAACAGCTAAATGCCTTTCTTTCCATATTGCACTCTGCTTATAATCATTGCTAAAAAGACAATGAGAAAAATTGTCTGAAAGCCAGAAATTGTAATTTACATAGAAATGCTCCCTGGTCTGTTGCCAAACATTTGGAAAGGTTAACAAAAACATTAGTACTGTACTCTACTGAAAAAGCGGGTATTGTTATCTTGGATTAGAAATTTACCTTAGTCATAAACTTAGATTTTATTTTCTGAGAAAGAACAAAGTATAAGGAAGTATTTGAAATAAAAATAAATGAGCTGACAAGGAAATAAGAATTTATTGAGCTAAATTTGAAAAAGAGCTGCAGTTTTGGCTTCATACATAGACTGTAAAATGAAGAGTCAGTTTATACAAAACAGAATAAAATGTAAAACAAGAGAGACTAAGGTTCTGCATAGCATGTACAAATACACTGTTAAGACTTGACAATATTTTACATCTACTTGATATCTGTAGGGTATATTTAAGGCAATTTAAATCATAGATGGAAGAGTTATATAAAGTTATCATGCAGTTCTTTTTATCATTAAGGAAGAATTTTTCCCTAAACAAAATTTGTAGTGCTTTGTTCTCTCTGATTTTAAGTAACCAAAGATATGGGGGCTTTTGAAGTATTCATAAAGAAGTTGTTCTACATGAGTGAATCTCACTGTCTGTAAATGTGTCCCACCATTCTATTTAACTATTTCCCTTTTTATTATATAAGCTATGTTTCATAATCCTGAATATTTCTTCACGGGACTTGGTCTTTAAATAGCGTAAGTAATGGGACATGTAGGACTCATTCGTAGCTGCTATTCTGCTTTTGTGAGACCTCACTTGGAGTATTGTGTACAGTTTTGGTGTCCTCAACATAAAAAGGACATGGAACTGTTGGAACAAGTCCAGAGGAGGGCCAGGAGGATGATCAGGAGACTGGAGCACCTCCCGTATGAAGACAGGCTGAGGAAGTTGGGGCTGTTCAGCCTGGAGAAGAGAAGCTGCGTGGAGACCTCAAAGCAGCTTTCCAGTATCTGAAGGGGGCCTATAGGGATGCTGGGGAGGGACTCTTCATTAGGGACTGCACTGATAGGACAAGGGGTAATGGGTTAAAACTTAAACAGGGGAAGTTTAGATTGGATATAAGGAAGAAGTTCTTTACTGTGAGGGTGGTGAGGCACTGGAATGGGTTGGCCAAGGAAGCTGTGAATGCTCCATCCCTGGCTGTGTTCAAGGCCAGGATGGATGAAGTCTTGGGTGACATGGCTTAGTGCAAGTTGTCCCTTCCCATGGCAGGGCATTAGAGGACCTTAAAATAATCTTAAGGTCCTTTCCAACCCTAATTATTCTAGGATTTTATGATTAAACCATGCAATGTGGTCTATAGATCACAATACCATATAGTGTGCCCTTATATAACTCTTTATGCTTCATAAAACTACACTTCATGGAGTATAGACTTGCCTGTTTATTGATGTCTGTAACATAGACAAATGTGTCGCCGCTTTAAGGCCACCCTATTTCACATTAATTTGATTTTCTATGCACCTTAACACAGGGACCAAATGTTTCTAAATGACTGCAATTTAAGACTATTCAACAGAGTTTTCTGAATCTGAGGACTGGCACTCAAGCAACTAGTTTTCAGATATGTTAGCATGTAGATGTAGCATGTGTAAGAGCAGTAAATGTAAGAAGCATACTTTGAGGTAAGTTTTCACTCAAGACACACAGGACTGCTGTGTGCAATTGTTCAGTTGCTTAGTGATCATATTTCACATGTTCATCCTCCCTAACCTCACAGTAAAGTGGCTGTGTGCTTATATTCTCAGCAAAAGATCAGCTCTGTAAGCCTTGTAGGTTACTGTCTGTACCCAAGTTCATCATCTTCAAAGAATTTTTGGAAGAGAGTTGATCAGCTCCCTTTCTCTCTTCTATCTTTTCCATTTTTCCTTACCTGTTTGGGTTGACTAGCCAAGGTTCAACAAATTATTGAAATAGTGAGGGACAATAAAAGAAATAAAAATGGTAAAAAATGTCGATCAGGTTGATGTAAATAACAGTACACTGAACAGAGATTTGGTGGAAGAATTTACATCTAGATTATTTTTAGAATGAGTATAAATACAGAAATACAAGTAGGTAAGGATATAAGAGAGTTTCAGAAAGAGACAAAAGAGTATGCAGACAAAACCAATTCAGATAAACTGAATTTTTTTAAAACAAGTTGCAGAGTGAAAATACTGTCTGATGTAATTTTGGGGATGTATGAATCTATCTTTGTAACTTGCAAAGAAAATATCACATGTCACCTCATAAATGTGACTTTGCCATTACCAGCAACAGTCACGGGCTTTGTATAGATGTGTTGCACCCCTTTCAAGTGACTATCACACAGACTGTTTTAGTTCAACCCCTGTGTGCGTTTTATGGTTGAGGTTTGACAAAGCTTGGACAAAGTGAGTGCAAAGCAAACTATCCCTTTGCATCAAGGCAAAATATCCCTTTGCATCAAGGTAAAATATCCCTTTGCATCCTCTGAGACCAGGGAAGTTATTCCAGTCACTAGAGGGAAAGGATGAGAGTTAATCAGTCTGTGTAAGGAAACATGCAGAGGGAGATCCAGGCAGACCCCAAGAATGATGTGGAGGGAAGCTTCTACACCATACTCCTTCCAACAGAGAGAAGTCCCCACCATAAACTCCCAGCAATAACCTTGGTATACTGACTGCTTCCATAACTTCATTCTCCTCTGCCTGAGCAAGACAGAAGTGTCAGATTTAGGACAAGAGAATTATTAAGAGGGTGATGGTAACATCAGAGCAAAGGTTATATATATCTAGAAGATTTTATATGAGCCTTCTAGCTGTATGCAGTTCATATATATCATGTTAAATAATTTGATATGTTAACGTGATAATTGGCCTAGTGATTTCTTGGCTCCATGAGTTCTCTTTTGACTTTAACAAGATTTTTAGTATCATAGCTAACAGTAATAGAAAAGGTAAACATGCTTTAAAGAGGCATAATCACATATCTGTAATCACATGGGAAGAACAAAATGGGAAGAGTCATATTGAGTTTTTCAAAAAGCAACCCAAGTCAACCTAATTTAATTTCCTTCTATGACAGGACAGTAGGCTTTATAAATTGAGACTTTTGGGAAAATGAGTCAGCATGAAAAGATGTGTAAAAGGAGCACAGAAATTAGTCACTGTGGAGCTCAATATTGCAAAACAGCACAACTATCAGGCTGAGTTAGATGCTGGCAGAAATCAACTGACAGTATCTGACTAGGTCTGTCTGCTCATCCTTCCCTTTGCATGCCATGAGCAACTTAAAACCAGATTGGCATTTGATGCTAAGCAGGGACTCATAACTCAGGTTTGTGCATCTGACTTTGCAGAGTGCTTTCTCACTGGGTTGTGAATTGGTGGGTTGTGGGAAGCAGCACAGCCCCACATAAATAAGGAGTCTCCCTTCCACCTCCAACAAGAGATGTACATAAAAAAGGAAAGCCATACATGGAAGAGATGGAAGATATCTGTAACCAACATGTCCTGTAAGAAAGGAGGGGGACGGGTACGTAACTGTGCATATTTCTGAGGAGTTAGGTGGTTGAGGGGTTAGTTAGAGAAGGTTGATTAAATTTGTAGGTGTTTACAGGCATTTTGTGAATGCCAAATATTGTATCTGTTTTACTGATTCTGTATGCATAGTTCAGATATTGTTGATTAGTTGCATTTCATGAATATTAAATCTATAAACTGCTTCAATCCTGATTTGATTTAAAAATCACATGGGGAATTTATTCCAGTGGCTGGTGCTGCAGTAAGAAACAGTAATCTGCTATGGTTCTGACAAAAAGCCACAGATTTTAGGGAGAAAAGATTTGACCTGACTATTAGGAAAACCTTCCCTAAAGTAAAAGATAACAAAACACTGAAATAAGAACTGTCACCATTGGAAGATTTTTAATCATAATGGATGATTCCTAAGAACAGGTAGGATAAGTATGAATCAGTAAAACAGAAATAAAGTATCTTCAGAATGTGAAGAAATTTCAAGATCCAAAACAAAAGAATTGCTACATTATGCATTCATTTTACTTGCTTTAGCTTGTACCCTCAGGTAAATATGTTAAGAGAATAGAGTGAAGAAGTAGCTAATAAAATGGTGTAAGTCAGCTCAAGAAGGCATAGTAAAAAGAAACAATTTAGAATATGTAAGGATTTGACAATGTTCTTGAGCATATATTGGGGCCATAGAAGTACAAGACGGTATTTTATTTTGTTTTGATGCAATCAGCCTTATGTAGGGATTTTATCAGTTCAGTAGCTCATTTTACAATACACTATGAGAAGAGCAGACCCTGTCAACCCACCATTAATTTGATAGGATGAATAAAGAACTGTGTGAACAACTGAGTTCATTAAAATATTGCTATAACATCAAGTTTCAATTGCTGCAAAGCTGCAGAATATTTCTGGTTGCTATATTGCTGCTCTATGGATGAGTGACACAGAAAAGAATAAATATTTCTAGTACAGCCATTCATTCCATACTGATAAGACACTCTAAGACAAGATCATGATCCAGGGTGTTATCCATTTTGACTGAAGAAATCTCACTCTTGCGAGATCTTCCTAACATCAGTTTCTATCCAGACAGCATAGACGTGAAGCACAGCAAGGTTACTACAATCTTCCATGTCATTTGTTATGACATGAGAACTTTTAGTCTGAAGGACTTTATTAAGCTGAATTTAGCTGCTACCATTGTTAAAATTAGAACTGCTAGAAAAATAATAAACCAAAAAAAAGTAATAAAAATAACTTCAAGTAACTAAAGTCAGTCACTATGGAATAGTAGTAGAAGTGTGATATAGCAATAGTAATAGAAGAGTAGCAATTAATAAAGTTTTTTGCTATAATTTAAATTATAGCAAAAGATAATATACTACTTTATTGATCACTGTATATAATAACTGATTCCACTTGTGTTATGCTCCAATTGTAATGTGGTGTTATTTCTGTTCTTTGCATGGTTTTAAATTTATAATTTTCTGGTAAGTGGTATCCTTCAGTTATCAGTGATATATTAAAATGATGAAATTTTCTTTTGTATTTTTTTTCCTTGCCCATTGGACTTCTTTTTCATTCTTTTTATTTTTATTTTTTATCTGTGACCAAATTACTCACTGTTTGGCCTGAAATAATACTGTGAGTAATGTCTCTCCATTCACTGACACAGTGAAAATGAAGGTGGTGTTCAAGTGGTTGTTTTCATTCAACATTAGCCCTAATTTGTCTCTGAACAATATGGCCTAAATTTTTCACTTGCTTGGCTACTTCTATTCCCTAATTATCATTGCCCCAGTGTTGACACAAGCTATATATATGTATATATATGCATATATAACTGCAAAATTAGCTGAATCAGGCAATTGATTCAACTGTGAATTATTTTTTCTTTACCTGTTAGATTATCTGCAAGGCAGGAGGGCCATTTTCCACTGGCTAATGCCCATGGTCTGTATTATCTTTCATTAGATGCCCAGCTAAATGTATAAATTTCTTTCAAATAAACATCTGCTGTATTATATTTCAAATACAGTTGTTTAAATTTAATTAGTAACTGCAGAAATAGAAAAGTAAAAGGTAAATGCAAAAAAAAAAAAGATTAATTTTTTAATACTTAAAGATTAACATAATGTCAAATGTATGTAAAGTTCATTTGAGTTTTGAGTTACTTCAGTTACTCTTCAAAAAATACCTAGTGGACCAGAGTAATCCCTAGTTTTACTGTGCTGCCTTATCTGAAACTGTGCAGGGTTGCTTTTTTTACTTTCTTGAAATTGGAGAGGAAAAGTATTGCAATTTGCATATATAACATTGAATACTGCAAGTGTATAGGAAGTATTAATAAGTACAGGAAGTCGAAACGTGAACACTCTATCTTCGATCCATATTTTTTCTGTACAATTTTGGTAACATTGCTTGTGATTTTGAATTATCCTTCAAGGTTGTATGTTCTTTGATCATGGTGACTAGTTAATGTGAAATTCACACATAAGATAGGATCTTGTAGTAGATCAGCATTTTTAAACACATAATTTTTAAGTACTGTACTTGAAATACTTAAATGTCTTAAAACTTTTTTTTTATATCTATCTAGATAGAACTTAATAGAGGTGAAGTTCTAGTCTATATTTTCTTCTTTGGTAAATTTCCTCTTCACTTATGTGCAGGTGTTGAGGAAAGGTGAGAGAGCAAGAGGTTTGTTTAGCAAAGTATTGCAGAACTTTGTTTTTAAATGAGAATTTATGTATGAATTTTTGGAATGTTGATTAAGACTGCAAAAGCTATCAAGTAGCTGTCTAAAACTTTGAAGATTTTCAAGTTTCCCAAGAGGGGAAAAGAAACAAGACTGGAAAATTTCTGTAGAAAAGGAATTTTCTGGTCAGATTTTGATCACTGCTGAAACCAATTATATTTGTCCCCAGTTTTATCTCCTGCAAGTTAACTGGCCACTATGCACACTTCTTTCACCCTTCCTCATTTGTTATTTGGTAAAAATGACTGAAAGGTGTGATCACTCTTTGTAATCCTGAAGTCACCTCAAAAATAAAGATTTGCTCCTAGTATGACAACCTAAGCACAGATTTAAGTTTTATCTGTTTTATTCACTGGTATTCACAATTTATAAGTTCCTGCTGCACAATACAACACATAACTTTACTATGTGACAGTATTTTATATTTAAATGTATTTTATTACTTCATATTACTTCACCCACTATGTCATTCCTGTTCACCTGCTCTGCAACTGAGGAAATGTAGGATTTGATTAACAGGAAAATACTTACTGCTGTTTCTACAAAGAAAAAGATTTTATAATTATTATATTATTATAAGTTTGCAGAGTACTATCAGGGAAAAAAATAAGGAAGAGTTCATTTGTCAGTAAGCAAATGAGTATTGGGAATCATTTCTTTATGCCTAGGGTGGGTTTTGGTTTATTCTACTTGCAAACTAGGAGATAGAAAGGAAGTACTAGAGTATCATCAATAAAATGATTTGTATTTTCAGAGAATTATTCTTAATGCTATGATAGAAAATTAATTTTTACTTGAAGAAGTCATAAGGTTCAGACTACAACAGTAGTATTTGCAGCCAAGCTACAGATTTTCATGGATAAATGCAATGCCAGAAAATAGGTCTTTAAAGAGCGAGTAGCAAGAGAATGGCAGACTGTGCAATGGTTAATATTGTAAAGCGGGTGTTTAATTATCCTCAGATCTGAAGAGTTTCTGAATAATTTAAAACACTTGCCTTTGGCAGATGCTCAAACCATGAACATATCTAATAATTTGGATTGTATACTGCCTATTAAAATTTTATAGAATGCTTCAGTCTAAGGAAATACATTTTGATATTTATGACATGCTGCTTTATGTCCTGGTACTTTATGTCCAAACAGATTATTTTGCACCAGATGACATGAACAACTAGAGCAAGGTGGGATATTTATTTTGTTATGAAATAGCAGTCAAAGCTAGCAGCAGCATTATGGAAAATATTTCTGCTTAATCCTATCAATTCTGGTATTAGATATATATGGGTTTAGAGACATCAAGAGTTCTGTTTTTTATGATGTGTTTTCATTGTTCTAATTATGCACAAATAAGATTTATTTGCATTATATAACATATCTATTCAAATACTTCCAAGTTAAGATTATTGAGCATACAAAGTCTACATGTATTCTGCAATAGATTTATCCTTTCTTTTAGTCTCTATATATAGTACCAGCTGCCAGGAAGGAGAAAAATAACTGTTACAACTGAAACCAGGACATCTGTATTATGTTTTTTCTAGATTAACAGATTTTAGTAATTTGCTATAATACAGTTATCCTTTTTTTTTTTTTTTAGTGACTGTTGAATCACATTTGAAGTACAAATTCTATGCCTATTTAAATCCTAAAAAAAAAAAAAAAAAAAAGGTGAAGACACTTTTATTGGTACTTACTTAATTTTGTTAACTCAAATGAATTGGGGAAATGGCTAAACAAAACAGAAAATAGTAGATCTTAAATTACTTATTTCCTTAAGACAGTTCAGAAAACTTCTTTAAGTTAAATAGAGGTAACATAATAATCCTAATCCTTATTCACTGCAAGAACCTTTACCTGGGTGAGAAAAATAAAAGGGTTTGGGGAACCCTATAAAAATAATTTTTAAAAATGAAAGAGCCTGGCCCTGTTTCATTGCTTCATAATTCTGCTTCTAAACTGATGACCTCAACCACAATAGGTAATGAATCTAACAGATGTTTAGACTTTTCACTGCAGTTGCACAGTGTCTTACAATAATTTATAACATGATTCAGGACAAAAAAAAAAAAACAAAAAAAACAACAAAGCTTCATAATCTGCTTACACAGCCATTAAATACAAGCACTCTGACTTAAACCAGTGTTTCCTGCTGAAATGTTTAAATGCTTTTTAAATTGCACCATATTTATTTCATTATATGATAAGAGTTCCATTTTATGTACTTGCACCTCTTGGAAGTATGGTAATGAGATATTTGTGTGTATTTGCTGTTAACCGCAACAAAAGCCAGATAAATGTAATGGAGAAGGAAGAAATAAATCTACCTGAGTTTATGACTTGGCCCTGTTCAAGTAACAAAGTCAATACAAAATATTTCTTCAAGCATAATAAGGTATAAAATGCTATAAAACCAAAAACCTAAGTGAATCCAGAGGAAAAATGTATCACTGCCTGTTGATTTTAGACAACATCTTTTTCCATAAACCACCCTTACTGGAGGTGATACTTGTTCTTTTGAAAGCAATTACTTGATTGTGCAGTACATTACACTGAAAAAAACCCCACACCAATAAACAGCAATAATAATGATTCTTTAAACTGTCCCCTGTGTGCTGTGATGTATCTATTGCTAACTCACACAGTAAATCCAAACTGTTCAGCAAACATTATAGAATATATCTTCAGGGCTCAATCCAGCTTTTTTTATTTAGCCTTTTTAATAGTGCAAAATTGGCTGCAATAATGCAGTTTAATCAGCAATGCCTCCAAAGTTTATTTAAATTTTCAGAAAAGAAATTATGGAAACTAAGCCACTGTTGAAAAGTCAGATACATGACTGAATATTAAAGCACCATAAAGAAGAGTTCTAGGCATCCATCTTGCAGACTTTTATGTATTGGGTCACCTGCATCCCCTGTACTAATCAGTCTTCAGGTTTCAGACTCTTTGTTCTAGATCATGAAAAATATTACATTAATTAAACCTGTGATTAAAATAATTACCTTATCTATAATAATCACATACTTTAAAGCAAACTTTCAAAACCTCATTTTCCTATTTGACTATTATAAATTATCTCCCTTCATCACTAAGGGGAGACATCTTTGTTGTCATAGAAACATAGAATCGCAGAATGGTTAGAGTTGGAAATGACCTTAAGATCATCTAGTTCCAACCCCCTTGCCATGGAGGAGGACACTTCACTCTAGACCGTGTCTCTCATGACCCCAAATTCTGCTAGTGACACAAGGCTCAGAGCTATGTATTGATCTGCTGGCTGTTCCTGTTTCTTCCCACATCATTCTCTGTAATTAGGATAGAGGTGAACATTGCTTGTGCTCCTGCTCCTCTAACCAGCTGTCCCAAGGCTCTGAAGTGTCTCCTAATTGACCTCAGACTTCTTGTTTCAACTTAATAGCTGCCTACCTGAAAAATCAATAAAGGATAGTAGTCTGAGGGCTTTACCAAGGTAGGAAGCTATCTGTTCACATCTTTAACCTGATCACTAGGGAGGCAGCAGACTTCCTACCCAGTGGGTCCTTTTGACATATCGGAATTTCTATTCCCTTCAGAAGGGAGTTTCCTATGACAATGACGTGTCTTTTCCTCTTTATAGAAACATTTTTGACTGAGTGCATAGGCCAACTTAATGTTGGTGACACCCCCATTCTGAATGAACCATCATCCTCATTGTTTGGTTCTACATGCAGAGCCTCACACCTATTATGTGAGGGCACCTGAGCAGGCAGGGCAGTCACAGAGGACCCACGCCTGCTGCACCGGGCAGGAACTTGTTGCCACTGTCCTTTGTCCCTTAAGTCACTGCGTTCAGCCAGGCAGAGAACAGGGAATCCTCTGTATCCTGTGTCCTGTCTGCCTGCTTGGCCTGTCTCAGGGAAGGTGGGGTGCAATTCCAGTAGTCTCTTGGTCTCTCTCACACACCCCGGTACTCTTCTGGAGCTCTGTCACTGAATGGAGGAGCTCCTCCACCTGGAGCACCTGCCTCAGGTGTGCTCACTGCTGCTGTCTCATGCTGGCACAGGAGCAGGGCGCGCCCTGAGAGCACACTCCCATCGGGGCTTTGTCTGGGAACCTGAGTCAGACCTGCCGGGTGCACAGCTCAGGTGGATACCATCGCCCCCTGGTAGAGCTGTCAGGGCTTCAGCACCTGCCGTGCAACACCCTGTTTGCTTGCCCAGGCCATCAGTGCTCCCAAAGAGCCTCTTGCCCTGCCGTCATCCTGCGAGCTGCTGTCCCCTGAGCTCCTGGTGACTTTCCTGGCTCCCCCTGTGTACTGGCTGGAGCACTCTGCTGCAGATTATGACAGCACTAGAGCCACTCACCTCAGTGGCTGATGTACTAAGCCTATTCACGAAGTTCTGATGTAGTAAACCTATTTATAACTCCATAGATGTTAGTCAGAGTTTAGCATTTTTGATTGATTGATTTTGTTCAGGAACTGATCATATCCTGAAATTGCTACCTGCCCACAGAAATTAAAAATGTCTGGAAACTTCACATAGAAAATTCTGTTCCAGTAACTCAACAAAAAATAAAGAAAATGTTTAACAAAGGTCTCACCAATTGTAATTTTCACAGCAACATCACCTCACTTTACAATCACTGGTTTTGAGGCACTTTTATACCTTTACTGCCTACAGTTGTTTAGGTCTTCTTTCCCTTCCATGTTGTAGTTTTCCACTCCTGAGTTATGTCAAATATTTACATAGCTTGTTTTATCTGCAGGGGCAGAAATTCTCAATCAACATGTTAAAAGGCTACCTAAGTTTTGTTTAAGCAATGATGTGATTTGTGAACAAAATTGTAGTTCTAACTGCTTACTACTCTGAAAGCTGCAGATTTTGCTCAGGAATAATCTTTCAAGAGGAGTTTTCCTCTTAGCTTGAAGACTTCTCGCAAAGCTATTTCACACTATTACAAAAAAAGGAGATTCCCAGTGAAAATGTATTTCTTAGGTGCATTTCTCAGGCAGTTCCACTTAAACTTCATTCATCTGTTTCTAATCTCTTTTTATAACCCTTGACCCCTCCAAAGTGATCTCATTAATGACATGATATCAAAAATTTTCTGTTCTTTATTAACTTACTAAAGATAGAATATATGATTGTTATAAGTCAGTATTCACAGTGTATGGATGCATAGAAGGAATCTGCTGTGAGTTTAAAGCTATATATGTGCTAGAAGAAAAATAAAATTTTATATATGTTATTAAAAAGTCTTCAACAAGCCTGACCAAGACTGAGAACAGCATTTTATGACAAATTGTCTCACTGTGCAAATATACTACAACAATAAAATAATTAAAAAAATAATTTTAGACATTTATTTCCATTGGCAATTTCATCCCAAAATTTTCTGTGACTAATTGTCTCCTACAAAATGGTCAAATTTTTATATTTTCTGAGTTCTAGTTTGCTTTTACTTGTGACTCCCCTCTCCTATACTATGCTATACAGGGACTTATGTCACATCAAATTAAAAGAACTGTGATATTACCCTTTGTCTGACTTTAGTTTCTGCTTAGATCTCCAATTAGTTATATTTTATTTACATGAAGCCTGAAGCAATGTCACTTTCAGTTAATAAGAGTTGATTTATTGCCAAGAAAAATGGGTTTAGATTAAGATTTTAATGTTTAGGTTAACCCTAGGTAGAGTCAGGAATTAATTACTGAGTATACTTGTGGCTCATATAAAAAAAAAGGAAGTCCCACCTTTGAACTATATTTAAAAAACCCACACTTTTTTCAATCAATATTTTTGGACTTAATTTGCAGTGTAGTTATAGCACTAAGATTAAGGATCTCACAGAAGAATACAGACAACTAAATACATGTTTCATAATATTTGTAGATATACCAAGAAGCAATTCAGGGTTTAGCTTGTGTCACTATTAAATCTAGCTACCCATATTTTCACAAAAAAAGGAGATTTTTGTCAGTACTGTTGTGCCCATCATACAAAAATTCTCATAGGTGATGAAAACCAGCTTTCTGTGATAAGGGTTAAAACAGTAACAGCGCAATAGCACATTCTGGGAGGACAAGATTGATCTCTTATTCACAGAATGATTTCAAATTGTCAGAAAGGACTGCCTGCTGTAAGAATGTCTTTGTGGGGAAGAAAATTGAATATTTCTGTGGGCCTAAAGCACTTTTTGCAGGACATATGTTTTTCTGAACATATTTCATTTTCATAATCAATCATCAAAAATGTGTCAATATTGCAAAACAATTGTGGCTTGTACGAATGATCCTGGATATCTCCTGGGAAATACCTCCTTATACAGAGTGTATAAAGAAGCCCCATTCACCTAAGGAACCTAAGAGGAAAAGTTCTGACATGTTGGTATTTTGTTCTCATTTCTGTTCTGAAAGGATTTGAAAATATGAGAAAAAACAATATGGGCACACATAGATTCCTGTGATTAAGCACTTTATACACACTTTTCAACTTTGATTCCTTAATCCTATTAAACATTATTTGCACAGCAGGTACTTACTAAGCGTAGCTTTCATTTTAGCTGGAGATTACTTCAGGGAAAACTCTGGAAAAGCTGAAGCTCTATTAATAATTTTTTTTTCTTCATATTTCACAGAAAAAAGGAATTTATTAATGTACACATTTTAAATACAAATCTTTTAATCCCTGATGTGAACATTCATCCTGTTTCAGCTGGTAGACCTTTAGTACATTATTCAGAGTTGTTGCAATCAGCAGGCAACTGTATTCATAGAATCAAAGAACCTCCATGTTATCTCACAGAAATATGTGAAATAAATTTTATTTAAGGATTCATGTGTGGTACATTACATTAAACATTCGTAGAATCATAGAATCATCATCGAATAGTTAGGGTTGGAAAGGACCTTAAGATCATCTAGTTCCAACTCCTAAGCCATTCATCATGTTTGTTAGAGACAAAGAGGGGAAAAAAGTGAAAATATCAAACTTCTGAGAAAATCTTTTTACAGATTTCTGAAGTGTCCAACCACAGTCAGATTTTTGTTTCTCTTTTCTTAGTTGTCTTCTTGCTTCCACCTTCACATGAAAGAGGAGCTCCTTGGGGGTTTGGTTTGGCTTGTGAAGATGTGCAAAATAGTCTTCTATTCTTCTTAAGAAAAGCCGACTTAAAGAAACAAAGTAAGGAAGATTGTCTATCAGACAGAAGAGATTGTCTCCAGAAAGTGACATAAGCTAGTGAACAGGTAGGTATAAAGCACAGAACCATTTATCAGTCTCTATTTTCCCAGCGTGGTCCCACATGGAAGATAGGATAAACTTTCTTTTCTTCCAACAGAGCATTTCATCTTGCATTTAGAGAGCATTTCAAGTTCCAACATAGTATTAATGCAGTACTTTAATGAGGACTACCTGGAAAATGATAATTAATTTTACACAGGATATCTGTTTTAAGCATATGGCTTAATTCCAATGTGTAAAGAAGACAGCTTATCCAGAAAGCAACCTAAAATAATGAAAAAACCCTGTGCAATAGATTTTAGGCTTTACCTTAAGTTGCTTGATTTGAACCTAGAATTTCAATATTGGACACTCTATACCACAGGTAACATTTTCTATTATCAAAAAGGCAAGCTCATACTATTTCCTACATCAGAAGGAATATTCTTAAATCTGTATCCTGAATCCCTATCTATTAGGATAATTAGCCATCAAAAAATGTCATTAAATGTAAATATTTCTGGTTTTTTTCTTATTATCTTGAAATAATTTTATTTCTAGTGCATCCTGGGTTCAGCAGTAGCAGTCATTTTTTCTCCTTCTTAGTAGCTGGTGCAGCGCTGTGGTTTTCACTTTCAGCCTGGGAACAGAGCTGACAACAGTCAAATGTTTGGTCTGACCAAGGACTTTGTGAGTCTCATGCTCTGCCAGGGAGGAGGGGAAGCCGTGAGGAAGCAGAGACAGGACATCTGACCCAGACTAACCAAAGAGGTATTCTATACCGCAGCACGTCATGCATAGGATGTAACTGAGAGTTACCCGGAAGGGTGGTTCACTACAGGGTTGGATCGGTCAGTGCTCAGTCTGGTGGGGTCGGGAGAGTTATCGGTTGGTTGGTGGTGAGATGTTGTATTCTCTTCCCTTGTTATTTCCTTTATCATTGTTATTATTGGTGATAGCAGTAGTGATCTGTGTTATACCTTAGTTACTAAACTGCTCTTATCTAAACCCGTGGGAGTTGCATTCTCCTCTCCATCCCTCCAGGAGTAGGGGGAGAGCAAGAAGGGGGGAAATGATTGAACTAGCTGCGTGGCTGGGTTTAAACCACGACATAGTGGAAAAACACTTGGTAGAAAAAAAATCTCAATTCCCTTTATAAATAAGATTAGCACGCACTTTAATTATAAACAGTACATTTGCCTCATTCTGAGGCCTGACAGAAACATGAATCATACCCTGAGGGAAATATATTCTGAGGCTGTTGCTAATGATTTAAGAGCAAGTTTTTTAGGAGAACTCTGTCTCTCACAATTTATGTATGTCAATAGACTCTTCCCATCATCCACCATTTCCAAATGTTGCAGAAGATTTACAGCAATATTCTTTTAAAGTCTTGAACTTTGCCTGTACAAGCTTTAGAGAACAGCTGAGAGATGGCTTAATCTTGTACAAATAGCAAGTTAGAGGGTGCATAACCCAAGCTCAGGTTAGTGACAAATCCTAGGTTTCTCTATGGTGTACAAAGTTTGAGCATTTCTAGAAGTGACTTCTCAGCTGACTTGTCAATGAAATTTTGACCGCAAAATGGTACTAAGGAGTGCAGCTAAGGTACAGGTCAGCAGTCTGGGACTGTGCTGCAAGTCTTATCTGCCCACATCAGGGTTCTGCTTAAAGCTGAGGAAACAGGATAATATAGGCTGTAATTTTCTGTATGTTGAGTCTTTCAAGCAGTATAAATGAGAAGCAACTTGGGCCTTGACCCCAGGTTTGCATTTAAAAAAAACAGTACATTGTAGCCATAATCTCCTTCAAAAAGCTTTAAGGAATTTTGTGTGAAGGAGTTTTATGAGAAGAATCTTACACTGTATCCTCTGAGTTTATTGACACACAAACTACTGTTAATACATTTATTAAAAGAAATAAACATGCTTTCTAGATTTAACACTGACTTTATACCATGGAAACTGGCCTTTGACCCAATTACACTTTTCTCATTGATATCTCCTTACAATCTTCAACATTACACTATTAGGACTAATAAAGTGATTTTTCAAATATACAAAGGCCCTCCTTTTCTCTTGTCAGAAGATCTGATGCAACAGCACTGAAGTAACTGCCATTAGGCCAGACGAATTGTGCTTAGGTGAGAGTGCTATAATAAAGCCAGGACTTTGTTATCATAGTGGTATCATATGCATTGACTATGACAGAAAAAGATTTAGAACAGACAACATATGCAAAGATTTAACGGCTGTCAGGTATTCTTGAGACTAACCCTTGGAATTACTGTAAGACTATTCTAAATGTTATAAATGAAATGCAACAAGTTTAAGGTGTGTTAAGGGAGATTCAGATTGGCATTGCAAAAAAAAAAATTAGTCATGAAAGGAATGAGGAGCCCCAGAATATACTGTCTAGAGAAATTTAGAGTCTAAATGGAAATTTTAAGAAGCAGTTGGACAACCCCTGTCAAGAATGGTTTAGGTTTGTCAGTCCTGCTTCTGAGCAGACAACTTTTCAGGCTCCTCTCCAGCTCTTTTTTGTTGTTCTATGATGTCATATCCATTCCATTAACTGTAGTTTATTTTAAATGTCTTAGAGGCATCCCCCTCTTCCATTTTGCAGTCTTAAGACTATATGCACAGTACCAAGTCATTCAAGAATTAGGAAGTTCCTCTTACATTTCTGCTCAATATTTTTTTTCTCAATTCTGTTAATCCAAGGAAAACCCCTGAAGTAGTATTTGGGATAAAAAAAAAAAAAGAGAAATCTTTAACATCTGGCTTAAAAAGAAGTATGGTAACACAAAGTTTCTAATATGGATTGTTGGTTTTTTGTTTGTTTGTGGTTTTTGTGTGTGTGTGTGTGATTCTTTAGGCTTTCAGAATTGTCAAATATTCCTTGAACAATTCAGATAACATAGGTGATTCAAGGAATTGTGTTATTATTTCTGTGTCTAAAATACTTGTGGTAAAGGTCTGTCCTGTGGGACTATCATAATTTTCAGACTAATTCCTTTGAAATTCATGTCCAGGCTGGATCAATTGCATATATTCCATGTTGCAATAGAAAGACCTTTTGGTAAGCATGGAGTGTTTGATTTTAAATAAAATATTGGCTCTTTGAATGAGTGAAAAAGAAAACTGCTTTATTTTCCTTGGTGATTCTGCTGAGGGCACTCTGGGGCTTCTGCAACATGACTGCAATCAGAGCAGTGCCCTTGCAATCACTGATCAATCAAATGCAAAGGCGTATAATAACCACCATTTAGTATAAAATTAGTCTTTTTATGTTTTCACCAGGAAGTCTATTTTTAGTGCGTATTTTTCCTCTAACTTATATTTTTTTTAATATTAGTTCTTTGCTTGAAAATTGCAAGCATTATGTTACACACAGGCTACATGCAGTAGTTCATTTAGCAACTGTATTTTGGGGAATACTTTAATACAAACAGATGAGTAGTGAAGATGGAAGAGGCAAGAAACAGAAAGATAAATTGAAAGCATGAGTAATAAATGAAATATACATACAAATTTAGCTTCACACATTTTCACAAAGAAAGAAATATATCCAATTTCTATACCTTCTGTGTTTTCTGCCACTTTTTTAACATTTTCTATTTTACAATAATTTTGATATGGCAATACCTGCTCCACTTTTTTAAGTGCTATAATATAATTCATTGCAGAAAGAACAGTGCTCAGTAGGTAAGGTTTTATTATGGCTCCTTTTTTCACATTTCTTTTCTGGTTCAATCAGTGTTTTATCTGTACTGATCAAAGCTCTAACTTTAAGCTAATCATGACTATTCTTACT
Source organism: Pezoporus occidentalis (assembly GCF_034315485.1). Classification (NCBI taxonomy): domain Eukaryota; kingdom Metazoa; phylum Chordata; class Aves; order Psittaciformes; family Psittacidae; genus Pezoporus; species Pezoporus occidentalis. Next base: position 7,949,685 of record NW_026913531.1, read on the forward strand.
TTCCCAAGTAGAACCGTATTCCAGAACATTCTTCATTCAACAAAGAGAACCTACCCTTATAGCTTACATACTTTAACTAATTTTTACACTAATTATTCTTGCACCTAAAGTTTTAGCTTAACTCTTTTTTTCACACTATTACTGTTGATATATTTTGAGAGCAAATACTATAAATTTTACCTGTATATTATTATATTAACCAGCTGAAAACTTTCTAGAGATACTTAGGGTAGAATGACTACTTAATAGTTCTGTTCTGGATATAGTACCTGTAAAAATTCTGTGTCCTTATTATCACAATGAAGATACTTCTTCAAAATGACACTGATAGTTTAAGATAGGTAATTCAGGAGAATTAACAACTAAAGTTATACAGGATTATTCACAGCAAACAATTATATTTGAATATTCTATACAAAGAAACCCCTCACATAACATCACTAAGTAAGTTTTCATTTTTGAATAGCTGACATTAGATAATTACTTTCAGATTAACTTTTGCACAATGATGTCCAAAATGGTATGGTGCTGCAACAATAAAAATAGAAAAAAATTCAAATTATATTACATTGTGGTATTTTGTTTGCTTCTGTTTTGGAAAAAAAAAAAGTTTTTAGCTTTTTGTAAACTTTTTTAGACATTATATTGACATATAAATGAGTGAAAGAGATCAAAAATGAGTTTCTGACTCCTCTTCTGAAGAGTTAATAGGAAGCAAATCAAAGGAAGAAACCAATTTTGTGATTAGACTTGGATTGAAAGAAATTAAATATTCTATGTCAACTTTAGCTTTCAGCATTCACAGCTGCCAGGGTGCATAGGTCAACTCCATCTGTCCATCGCAAACAACTGTTTTTCCAAAATGATAAATAATATTTCATTTAAAAAGAGAAATTATGGGAAAAAAAATCTGCATAACAGTGCATAGTATTGCCTAAATAGAAGTGCTAGGTAGCATGGAACAACTTATTAGCAGTAAACGTGTCCAAGTGTAATACAAAAATAGATGTAGAATTGCATAGAAGACCACAGTTACTCATACCATTAATTCATTATGTTATGCAGTTTTTATGAGATGACACTGTTAAGTCTGTTATCTTGCTCTCAGATGTATCCCAGCATAACTGGTAAGACACTTATATGCGCTACAGGAAGCTTATTATAAGCAATCTAAGCCATGGGAAAACAGAGGAAAGACATGGAAAAACATGGAAGAACAAATCACAGAAAGCTTAGGTTAATGGATCATCCTCTGCAGAATTTCTGTGTGATCTTGCTGAGTTGAGCATCCCACAGGAATGTATCTCCACATCTGTAAAATGGAAACAATACGAAACAGAAAGGTGTAAAGGTCAGTATAATATTTACCAAGAATCATGAAATTCTTTAATATAAGACACTGTAGTATTTATTTATTGTACTATTTCATCTTTTATATAAAGCACATGTTGCCATGTGAAAAAATACAATTTAGATGTCGTTGTATACAATGTAGGGTATGCCAATTAAATTAATAAAAAATCAAATGTGTTCGACTGATATTTACGATGCCAGCACTAAATCTACTTTGAAAAATTCTGTTTGAATACTTCTCAATGGGAAATGTTCCTAAAATCAATGTTTTATGCTTACTATTGTAAAGTACTTCCTTTTTCTGGTCATAAAAGTAAAAATTAATTGCACAGAGGTAGTGAGATATTAGGGAGCAGAAGTACTTTGTTTCAGCCTTGAGGCTTTCAGCAATTTCACTTGCCACCAGGCAAAACTGTCAGGAATTTTGGGCAAAAAGCAAGTCAAAATTTTCTCTTTCTGTTATCCCAAACAGAAATTTTCCTGGGAATCCCTTTGTTCATAAAAGGTTTATTTTTAGTTTTTATGGTTCTTATCCTTAAGTGGGATAACAAAGGTTTTCATTATTTTAGAGTGAGATTTTTATTTTTCTGTTTCTACAGAAAGCTGTTAAGCCAGTTATAGACTTAAATATTTTTGAGTGACATGCTACTGCACAATACATGCATATGCCATTGAAGAAACTTGATATAATAGGATAAGTTAATTGATCTATATATGGCATAGGCATATATTGCTCTGTATAGTGACTTAACTGAAAATCCAAGCACTTGCTATGTGTCTGACATCTTCAAAATATGAATTTCACTTAAACTAGATTACAAATGAAAAAGTATTTTTTAATAATCTTAGCCACGTTGGAACAATTTCTGTTTTCTCTAATATACTGGGACTTCGTGAAAATGTTGGCTAGAACGTAACATGATATTATTCAGAGAACTTTCACTAATCTATCTTCTTCCAGCTTCAGATTGTACTGATGTCAATTTTCTAGGAACTGTTGTTGAGGAAGTGCTTTGGCATATTATATAATTTTTCTTTTATCTTACAATATTTGCATTTCCAAGACTGGAAGGATGAAGGTTCACCTGTAGATTCGTGAGAAAATTTTGAAGTTATTTTACCGACCTAAATCTATAAAAATTTTGCACTGAAACCTTATGAAAAGGAGCTACATTTGTATTAAATACACAATTTTTTATGGAGACACCGAAAGACTATTCATTTGCAGAAGGTTTTAAAAGGGCTAATTTATTTTAAAAAATTTTATGCTGTCAAAGGTACATGTTTTCCCACAGTAGAAACAGTTACTTTGCTATACTAAGGAATTTCAGTTTAAATTTCCTGCAGGCACTCATACACAGTATGCTTTGCAACCTACAACACTGCACTCTATTTATTGTGAAATCAGACCTCGTCTGGAAAGTACACTTTTGTTATTATATATGGGTACTTTGGGGGTTCCTTTCTGCTGATAGGTACTCTGAGAAACTAATTCACTGCAATTATGTATGACTTGACAGTAACAAAAGTGAAGCTAATTCTTGGACTGATGACATATGCAAAGGAATGGGGCTTAAGAACAGAAAGATAACAGCATAAAGGGTTTGCCATATGGCATATGCTTGGCGCATACCTTCCTACATTTACTTTCTGTTACTACTTCAAATGAATTTATTTTGTCTTCCTTATTCCCAGTATTCATTTCAGATGTTTGGAAAAAGTCTAACTGCAACTTAAACAGTGAACATTACAGCTGCAAAATCCAGGTGCTCTGTTGTTTCATACATCTTTCTAGCAACAGCATCTGAACACTTGGCTGGCTGCACTGTGGAAAACAGCTGGCTCTAACATTGCTTGTATTGGCACCCAAGGAATTGCCTAAGGATCAGACTGCTGTGGGGCTGGCTGGGATATGCTGCCCAATTGAAGGCTGTAGCCCTTTGATAGGCCTGTCATTGTCAAAAATTTGTTCAAGTTTATATACCTAAGAACAAGATCCTGTTCAAATTTCTCATGATCTCTTCCCCATGTAAAACCTTATTATGGTTATTATGGACAGGCTGGAGGTTGGGCAGGGAATAACTTGATGAAATATAACAAGGGAAAGTGTAGAGTCCTGCATCTGGGCAGGAACAACCCCAGGTTCCAGTATAGGTTGGGAAACGACCTGTTAGAGAGCAGTGTAGGGGAGAGGGACCTGGGGGTCCTAGTGGACGACAGGATGACCATGAGCCAACACTGTGCCCTTGTGGCCAAGAAGGCCAATGGCATCCTGGGGTGTATTAGAAGGGGGGTGGTTAGTAGGTCGAGAGAGGTCCTCCTTCCCCTCTACTCTGCCCTGGTGAGACCCCATCTGGAATATTGTGTCCAGTTCTGGGCCCCTCAGTTCAAGAAGGACAGGGAGCTGCTGGAGAGAGTCCAGCGCAGGGCAGCTATGATTAAGGGAGTGGAGCATCTCCCTTATGAGGAAAGACTGAGGGAGCTGGGTCTCTATAGTTTGGAGAAGAGGAGACTGAGGGGTGACCTTATTAGTGTCTATAAATATATAAAGGGGGAGTGTCACGAGGATGGAGCCAGGCTCTACTCAGTGGCAAACAATGATAGGACAAGGGGTAATGGGTACAAACTGGAACACAAGAGGTTCCACTTAAACTTGAGAAGCAACTTCTTCTCAGTGAGGGTGACGGAACACTGGAACAGGCTGCCCAGGGAGGTTGTGGAGTCTCCTTCCCTGGAGACATTCAAAACCCGCCTGGACACATTCTTGTGTAAACTTATCTAGGTGTTCCTCCTCCGGCAGGGGGATTGGACTAGATGATCTTTTGAGGTCCCTTCCAATTTCTAGCATACTGTGATACTGTGATACTGTGATACAAGCAATAATGACAAACACCAAACAAACAATAGTATTTATTCCACACTGAGAACACATCTTCAAGCTGTCCTTCTATCTATAGATTAAATTGTTGTGTGGGTATTATTAATGAGCCTGTATATGCTCTTTTCCTCCCTTCCCTAACTGCTAATATTTCTGTGTTTCTTCACATTTCTTCCACATTCAACAGCTGGAAACTTGCTGTGCACCACCCTCATTCCAGCAAAAAGCCTCACCAGTTACTTTCAATTCTAAATCACTGGTTTGGAAAGCCTCCAGACAAACCCTTTGTGACCACAGAGAAAATGGTGATGTGGTCATCTGATTGTTCTACTGCAGTTTACCGGCATCCCAATATCATATAGTCTGCAAGGCAACTGTGCTGAGCCTAATGTCAAATGTAAAATGCACAGATATGTAAAAATGTCTTGCTGTGTGTAAGTAGAAGTTAGTAAAAGTATTTTATTTACAGGATAATAGCTTCTTTTTCTTTTTTTCTGGAAAGCATTTGATTATGGGTTAATATGACAGGGAGTGAACAAAAATAAATAAATCATCACCTAAACATGATTCTTTGGCTTTAGTTTTTTGTTGAAGTGTGTGGAAAAACTTCACTGAGATCAGACAGACCTCCTTGTATTGCTGACGTTGCTACCATTTTTAGAAGGGAGACAACCTCTACAAGTTCCTATCCCTGATTCATGAACGATTATGTCTGCTTACTATAGTAGCAAATAGGTTAAGGACAATTGTAGAGACTACCTATCATAAACCCTGGAATAAACCTAACAATAGGATATTCCTGTGTCTGGAGTCTGGTGTGTGTTGACTGTGGACAATTTTTCATTTAGTTTGCACATACACAAAGTTAACCCCTTTTCTTTTTTTTTTCTGTTCTTGAATCACCATAAAAAGAGTCAGGCTTTATATTTAGACCCTCTGTATACATATTCAGGGAATTTAGATTTCTCCATTAACTGCATCCATCTCTTAAATTCCTAATGGAATCTAGGCTCTGAACCTCTGTAGCTTGAAAATTTGTCTTTCATATTCCAGTACTTAGGATGTCTGCTGGTGATCTGAATGAGTTCATAACTTTCACTCCTGTGTTTCTTCTTAACACTGGAGAAAGATATTACATTTGGTATGTCAAAGACATTCTAAGGCACTTTGTGCCATGGTAATCTCTGATGAACCTATAAAATATTTCATGAATGTTTTCATGAAAGGTTATTCTATAGTAACCACAAAGACTATATGTTACTATATTACTTATTATTTCTCCAACTCTTTCTGAAGCTGTCTAGGACTTTTCAGGTGAGGTAAAAAGAAACCCAGTCAGCACTGCTCATGATCTGTTTGATTAGGCAACCACGTGATAGCCAGAATACCATCACCTTTTCATCATGTTACTTAAAACTAAGCAGGAGCCAGGGAGCAGAGCAAGTTTTTTTTTCCCATCTATTCATATACCTGGAATACTAAATTAGGAAAAACATTAAATGGTTTAATGATGCAGTCAGTTGCCCAGAAAGAGCTCAGACCTACCTGGGTTAATGGAAGTACAAAGCTATGTGTGGGCAGCTGTAGCGCTTCTGATGGTTTTGGGCCACAAGGATCTTCAGTAAGTGCAGCTAAGAGTAAACTAGCATCATGTAGGCCAGTGTTCAAGGGCCAGTACTCTGGTCCTTGAACACTGAGGTGCTGGATCTGCGCCCACTGAGACAGAGCGATCCAACACAGACTCAGCCTAAGTGGCTTTGCTGAGCTGTGCTCTTTTGTGCTCTTCAGAGCAAAATTAGTGTCATGGCACTTCCCAGAGGGCATTCTGATGCAGTGTTAAACATCAGATGAGACTCATTGTTGGCAAGGTCACAGTCTTGCTTTAATGAGTCACTTCATCCAAAAGCAGGGAAAGCAGAGCAGAAACCCAAGTGATTTGGCAAGAGCCAAATGGCTACTGCAAGAGCCAATGGCTATTGCTGACATAAAGTTCAAAAGCCTTCCTCACCAAAACTGGTTCTTTGCAGTTGTACAGAAGACAGGAGCTCTCCATGTAGCTCTTTCCCATGACCACATAAAATTTTCTATTGCTAATGGTCTCTGGTCCACACTTACTGGACAGCTGTTACAGGGGTTGGGTGGCAGACTGCAATTTGATATGGAAAAAGGCATGCCAGGAATTTGAGAGCCATTTGAACATCTGAACAGTTTAGATGGTGTAATTCCACTGTGTGGCAATATCACCCATTGCTGTTTAATTTATCACTGTAAATGCTGCATAATCTCTAGATTTATCTATTAGATCAGATCCATATTATTCATGTTAGTGGAAAGCTGATTGCAGTTCATATTAGGCCAATAACTACCACTACCATATGGTATTATTACACTATGCTATTTTGCTTTCATATAACTTTTAGCAAATATTCATCTTAAGTCAAATACACTTTGCAGAATTGCAAAATTTTGCTGGGATAACTGAATTAAAGAGCCGTGGTTAAAATAAAAAAAAAAAAAAAAAGAAAAAATTGAAGGATCATCTCTATAGCTCCTGTTGCTATGACAGAAAAGTGCCCTTTCTACTGAAGCAGCATTGACATCACTAGTAACTATATTAAAATACATTCATTGCTTTACCATTCCAATTACTTTACCCTTCCTGTTCTCTACAGAAATACTTGAAAATAAAATACAGTAGCTTTTTCCTTCTTCCTTTGTAGATTGGATGAAACAATGTAATGACACCTTATCTGATGTAATGCTTCAACACTTACTATTTGGATATACATTTTTTTTTTGTTATGATAATTCAGTATGATAGTAATGGGGAAAGAATGTAAGTTCTGAGTACTGCTGGTGTTCCACTGTCTAGCTTCTTCTAATTAAAAAGAAAAAGGAGTGCTTTTCTTATCTGGTTTGACAGAACTTACGCAAATTTTGTGCTCAGCATTCAGCCCATCGGAAATGCATGGCTGCTGCAGTATTTCAGAGGGATTTTGAAGAAACTTTGTATATTTTTTTTTTTATTCACATAGTATTTTAAAAAAGAATATTTCTTGAGAATATAACAGTAAGAAATGCTTCAAATGCACAATATCCTTCAAAATAATTGAAATAGACATTGAACTAAATTTGAGATAATACACAATGCAAATGTTGTGTTCGAGACAGTAAAAGTTTACCAACCATGATAACAACTTTTGTCTTACTTCTTCAATGTTTTGTAGGGTTAAAGAAAATTAATTTCTATTAGGCTTAATGATTTATTGGTGCAAATTAAACACGGCTTCTCTAAAATCATGTGTTTGCAGACCAACGTATGAAATAAATAGCAAGCCAACTGTTCTACTAGTAGTCTTTTTTCCTGTCTCTTGCCTTGATTTCTGTGTTTGTAGTAGGTCTGAATCCTCTCAGTTGTAGACACATAAAAGAGTTATCTGCAGGAAAATGAAATAATACATATTTATCTATTTCTAATGAATAAACTATATGAATCCTCTCTAAATTTACCCAAGAATTTTACCCATCTGTATTTTGATATGTATATCTTTAAATGCCATTTGTTTAAATGCCACTGGTTTAAACCCAGCTGACACACCATTGCTCGCTCACTACCCTGCCTTCCTCCCCTCTCCCCTTCCTCCCTCAACTCCCGGAGGAAGGGGAGGAGAATCGAAAGAATGTAACTCCCATAGGTTGAGATAAGAACAGTCCAGTAACTAAAGTATAACACAAATCACTACTGCTACCACCAATAACAATAATGATAAGGGAAATAACAAGGGAAGAGAATACACCACTCATCACCCACTGACCGATACCCAGCCCAACCAGAGCAGTGATCTAACCCTTCTGGGTAACTGCCCTCAGTTTATGTAGTGGGCATGACATGCTGTGGTATGGAATACATCTTTGGCTAGTTTGGGTCAGGTGTCCTGTCTCTGCTTCCTCCTGGCTTCCCCTCCTCCCTGGCAGAGCATAAGACTCAGAAAGTCCTTGGTCAGAGTAAGCATTACTGAGCAGCAACTAAAAACATTGGTGTTATCAGCACTGTTGCCAGGCTGAAAGTCAAAATCACAGCACTGCACCAGCTACTAAGAAGAAGAAAAATGACTGCTACTGCTGAACCCAGGACAGTATCCACCCCTTATTCAATACTATTCACTTCATGCTCAGATCCCACATTTTCAATATACCGTCACTCTTATTCCATATATATACATATATATATACATCCACAGAGAAAGAGAGAGAGAGATAATTCCGTAGTGCATGGACAAATCCCTATAAAGCTTTTGAGTCCATCCTGTCCATGATGTTGGGCTCCATCTCTTGTAACAGTCTTTCAGAGCAGGAGAGAGTGTGATGTAGTCAATCTGCCAGGGCTCCCCATATTTGTACTTCAGCCATCATCCTCCATACCAAAGAGGCTTTAACTGCTTGGCTTGCTAAATTGCAACACATGTTTCACACTCATGAATAACCTGGGCAATAGTGTCCATTGCTAAGTCCACCCCTCGATCATGAGTCCATCTCTATGTTGCATCTCTGCCCCAATGGTCTGGCATGTCATGGGCCCACCAGGCTCAAAATAGTTCACTGTCCCCTTCAGCAGTTTCTGCAGCTTGTTGCTGGGGACTCCATACAGCTGCCTTCTATCTCTAATGCTTCCAAAGCACTGGAGGGGCCCAGTGGACTAGATACTTGCCCATACTGTCCCGTACATCCTGCCACTCATGACTGTGCAGCCAAGGGAAAAATCTCTTGGTGGTCCTCCTATATTGTCGTCTAATTCTAGACAAGATCCAAACAAGACTCCTCTTAACTTTCGAGATCAGATGAAATGGCAGTGGGTAAAACACACTCTGTATGTGTGCCAACATGGTGAGCCCCATCACAATCAGCAGGCAGGTCTCAAGGGTACCCACAGGCCATTAAAAAAATTAGAACTCTCAAATGATGCTGCTGCACTTGTCGCTGGGGCTGGTGTAGCTGCTGTGCTTGGAGCTGGAGTAGCTGCACTGTCTGCTGCAGTCAGAGTTTGAGCAGCTGCTGTACTTGTCACTTGGGTGTGTGGGAATGTCTCCTTCACAGGTTGACCACATGAGGAGGGGAAAAAAGATGTGTAATTGCTATACACTTCTATTATATACCTCCCAAAGTATAGAGGTGGTGACCACACTGGGAACGCAGGCCAGATCAGTTTCATGGTCAATGATGCTATTGTATTACAAGTCATTATCATAAAGTAAAATGAAACAAGAACCTTAGCCCAAGGCCCCCAGCTTATAAACGCTAGCACAGCAAATACCAGCTGTAAGTTGTGACATGCTGAAACTGTGAGATCAAGAGCAACAAAACTTTGAGAGCCAATAACTCAACATTGTGATGAGTGACTATTAATCCGAAACAATGAATGCTTATCACAAATATGATTAGACACACTCCAATCAGATCCGTCGTCATCTCAACCCTTCATGCCCCATGTTGGGTGCCAAAAAGAACTGTCGTGATTTAAACCCAGCTGGCAATTCAGCCACACAGTTGCTCGCTTACACCCCTGCTTTTCTGCCTCCGCACTCCTGGAGGGATGGGGAGGAGAATTGAAAGAATGTAACTCCCATAGGTTGAGATAAGAACAGGCCAGTAACTAAGGTATAACACAAACTGCTACCACCAGTAATAATAATGATAAGGGAAATAACAAGGAAAGAGTATACAACCGCTCACCACCCACTGACCAACACCCAGCCTGACCAGAGCAGTGATCTAACCCTTCTGGGTAACTGCCCTCAGTTTATATGGTTGGCATGATGTGCTGTGGTATGGAATACGTCTTTGGCTAGTTTGGGTCAGGTGTCCTGTCTCTGCTTCCTCCTGTCTTCCCCTCCTCCCTGGCAGAGCATGAGACTCACAAAGTCCTTGGTCAGAGTAACAGCAACTAAAAACATTGGTGTTATTAACACTGTTCCCAGGCTGAAAGCCAAAACCACAGCACTGCACCAGCTACTAAGAAGGAGAAAAATGACTGCTACTGCTGAACCCAGGACAGTTTGTTTGTGGGGATGTTATGGAAGACATAAATTATGTCCATATGTTAAAAGCCTACTCCATGGACAAATTTTGAAAATGAGTACCAAAAATTCTCTGGAAGCTATATGCTGTCATATAAGGAATTAAGTGTTATGTTAATACAGTAAGTCTAATTCTTTAATTGTTTAAAAGAACCTCTCCAGCTCTCAGTGGGTGAATTGTTCTAAAAACAATGTGGCAAGTAAAACAACAACAAAGGCATTTAGCATGTGCGTAGGTGGTGATAAGCATTATACATTATGGTATATTTACAAGAAACCTGTTGAAATTCAAAGAATAGAAGCTGTCGAAAGAAATCTGCAAAAAGCACATAGCCATGCCTATGTACGTGACATGCATTTTGCTTAATGTAAGTGGCAGCTCTTAAAAGTTTTTCTTGATGCATTTTTAATAAAATAATCTCAATTCATTAGCTTCTGCTGCAGCAAAATTTGCAGAAATTAGCAATAGTATGCATTCTTCCCAACAAGATGGGGAGGCAGTTGAAAGTTTGATACATAATAAACCACTTATAGCAGTTGTTGCTTATGTCAGGGAAACAGCATGCTAAACTAAAGGACATGCTGGGAGCGTTTCTACCATATGGATGCAAATCTTAAAATCCTTCCATGTATGAAATTCCTGTAAGCTAAATCTAAGATCTGTGCGTGTAGAAATAGGCAGAACTTGTTCTCTCTTCTGAAATGTGTTAGGTCCAAAGGAAGCTTTTGCTGCCATTTCTGTACGTAAACGGAATGGTAATTTTCAGTACTCAGTAAGTAAGATGCAAAACTGTGTTTGGGGAGGGAAGGGTGCGGCATTAAATAAATGAATCAGTTTTTCTCTGATGGAAGAATCAGTTTAGAAAATTATCAATTGTTTACATTTAACCTGTGAAAAAATGAAAGTACAACAGTTTATCATCATAAAAATTAGACAGAAAAAGCTAATCTGTTTCCTACTTTAAGTTCTCCCATAGTAAAAAGAGGAAACTTGCTGGAGCTAATATTTTCAACTTGATTTCTGAAAATAAATCTACTCATAAATCTGTTTTTTCCTGAAGAAAATGTCTATAACATTAAAATACCTCTTTCCTTTATCTTTTCCTGAAAGCGCTGTGTTTTGGGTTGCTCATTTTATCCCTTCCCAACAAAGTATTCAGGACAGTGGCATAAATGTATTTTTACTTGCAAACCCACAACAGTTAAGTGTGTATATATCTATATATAAAAGCAAATGTATACATATTCTTAAAACACAGATGTTGGTTACCTATGAACTTTCTAGGCTTCATCACAGTAGTCCAGATATTTGTATTTGTAAATGAACCTCAAGACTGTGGAGCTGAAGGATTCCAAATCTCTGTCATCTTTTTAAAAACTGTCACCACGTTGCTGTTTGTTAGAAGGAAAGGCCTTTCCTCTCAACTACTATTTGGGTACATCTGTCCACAATTGTAATAAAATAAGGAAGACAAGTGTAACTACTTTTTCTAGTAACAATATTATCACGATGATTTTCTGACTCCATAATCTCCATTTTCCTTTATAGCCTCAGTGCTATATCTATATAACACTGACTCAACATAAAAATAATCAAATTGCAAAGATTAACATTTAATGTCTTTTTTGATCAGAAGACCCTACATTTTTCTCCCCTTCCTTCAGAAATGGATTACCACTCAGTCTATAATAAAAACTTTTAACTAAGATATTCATATTAGTTTTTAAAGATTGCTTATTTTGATAGTTTTTTAGAAAAGTGTTACCTTCTACTTTTATCCCTGAGATGACAAAAAAACCTATTACAACTTTTGTAAATTTATTTTTATTCCTGAATATTACTGCAAAAGTGTCAAAATAATTAAGTCAAGTGGTGGCAATAAATCCAACAGAAATAAACAACTTATGCTGTGATTTCAAGATTTTTCAATTTAAGATATTTCAAAAGCAGTTTGCAGTTTAAATTTCATTATATTCCTGCCAGCTAGTTTATTAAATTGAAAATAAGGGTACTCTTAATTTTATGTAATACATGCATTAGAGATTCTTGTCTTTGTTTAAGAAGATGTCAAATCATTAGCACCGTCCTCCCTCCCACTTTTTCATAAAACAGCTGAGGAGGAAATCTGTCTAACCTCAGCAGCCTCTGAAAATTAAATAAACCAAAAGTTGTTGGAATGACTACAAATTTGAAATTACTCTGACCATAAGGCCAATTTTTATTAATTAGAAAGGGTAATACTATCAGCTAGTATAATTCATACCATTCCATTGGCATGTAAAATATGATTTTTAAAAGATAATTTTTCACATTCACACCATTTACTATTAACAATCTACTTCAAAATGCCTTTTATATAAATACATGTGGATATATACACCTATGCAGCGGCCAGGTGAAGGGGAGCAGACACCGATGCGATGTACATTTGCAAAAAGCTCCGTTTATTGCTTACAAGGCTGCTATTAATATACTGTTTTGAGCTCCCTTACACGCGATCACGCACTACTTGATTGGCTGCCCCGCTTCGTCCATGAGGTGTCCACGCGCCGCTATTCTTTTTATGAAATCAGCTTGGCATTATACGGTTACTGTTATCCTGTTGTTGCATTCCATGTGTTCTCACAGCTTGCTTTTTATTTTACAAATCAGCATACATATCCATGTGTTCTGCTTGTTTTTATTTTAAATGGCATAACTTTTAGAGAACATAAATCATGGTAGCGTAGGCTATAGTTATACCTCCATTTCTACGCCAGTACCAGTATTAAAGAAATTTCATCAGTCTCAACTACTAAGTTGTGCTCAATCACTAAAGATATACTGGGGATGCAATTTTCCCTGAAGAAACAATCCTGAAATTCCCTCCCAAACTGGACAAAGAAAGGGACAAACACAGCCAAGTTCTTGCATCGGACTAAAAAGCTTGATCTTGTTATCTCTGAATTTGGAAGAAAGGACAGATAGAAATTCTTTATCCTTAGTGTCTTAGAACTATGCTTTGCAGATGTTTTATCCTATTATCAGATGTTTAGTTTCATATGGATGATAATGCAAGTTCTATGCCAAACCTATTAACATCATAATTAATTTCTTTGTACTAGTGCCAATGGGGTTTGCATCAACATACAGCAGTCAGCAGTGCAGAACCTCCATGTCATTTTTTTGCACATCTTGTAAAATGTTGCCGCAGGAAGCCTAAGACACTGTTATAAGGATCTTCACTCAGAAAAGTGTATGAGAGACTGCTTTTCTCCCAGACCATCTTTAAGTTTTTTTATCCTTGTGTACATACTCAGCATTGGTATATTCCTCCTATGTTTTATTATGGATGATCTAAGAACATGAAAAATTGCAATATTTAGCAAGGACCTAGAATACATTTTCATCGATATAATCAATCAATACTGTCCTGGGTTTAGCGGTAGCAGTCATTTTTTTCTCCTTCTTAGTAGCTGGTGCAGCGCTGTGGTTTGACTTTCCGCCTGGGAGCAGAGCTGATAACACCGATGGTTTTAGTTACCGTTCAAGTGCTTAGACTGGCCATAGGACTTTGTGAGTCTCATGCTGTGCCAGGGAGGAGGGGAAGCCAGGAGGAAACAGAGACAGGACACCTGACCCAAACTAGCTAAAGAGTATTCCATATCACAGCATGTCATGCCTGGGGAGGTAACTGGAGTTACCCAGAAGGGCACTCACTCCTTGGCTGGGCTCATTTCGGCGGGTGGTATCGTATTCTCTTCCCTTGTTATTTCTGTTATCATTATTATTACTGGTGGTAGCAGCAGTGGTTTGTGTTATACCTTAGTTACTGGACTGTTCTTATCTCAACCTATGGGAGTTACATTCTTTCAATTCTCCTCCCCATCCCTCCAGGAGTGGAGTGGGGGCTGGGGGGTAGGAAAGAAAGAGGTGGGGGGAGGGGGGGGGGAGTAGAAGCTGTGTGGCTGACTGGGTTTTAAACCATTACAGTTCTTCTGGGTGCCCAACATGGGGCATGAAGGGTTGAGATAACAACAGATCTGACCAGAGTGTGTCTAATCGTATTTGGGATAAGCATTCATTGTTTTGGATTAATAGTCACTCATCACAATGTTGAGTTATTGGCTCTCAAAGTTTTGTTGCTCTTGATCTCACAGTTTCAACATATTGTACCTTATTTAGAGACGGTATTTGCTGTGTTAGTGTTTATCAGCTGGGGGCCTTGGGCTAAGGTTCTTGTTTCATTTTACTTTATGATAATGACTTGTAATACAATAGAATCATTGATCATGAAACTGATCTGGCTTATGTTCCCAGTGTGGTCACCACCTCTATACTTTGGGAGGTATATAATAGAAGTGTATAGCAATTACACATCTTTTTTCCCCTCCTCATGTGGTCAGCCTGTGATGGAGACGTTAACTCCCCACCCCTGCTCCCGGAAACCATGACAGATGAATAAGGAGCCTCTTTGTCAGCAAGTTGCATTATTACTCTTTGTCATGAACTCCTTACTGTTCAGAAGAATCTTGGGTGACTAAAGAGAGACTAAAAGGGAGAAGGAAAGGAAGAAAGGATACAGAAATAGAAAAATGGAATTAGAAGCGGTATCTTAAGAAAACAGCAAAACCTGCCTGAAATTTATGAATGTCTTTGCTTAAAACTGCAACCGTTAAGCAAGCATGTAACATATATGCATGCACTTTCCACGATCCCGTTGATTGACCAGAAATGCTCACATGGATAAAGACTGAAGTATGATTAAGCCTTCCCAAGACTGTCATATAAATCCAACTAATTGCTGATAATCTATCTGCATCAATATTATTCTTTTTGATAAAGGTAATGATGTTAAATTGATGCTTTGTGTGAGGAAGATGACACTGCAAATAATAGACATAAACAGGTGAAACATAAAT
This sequence comes from Pezoporus occidentalis, assembly GCF_034315485.1. NCBI lineage: Eukaryota > Metazoa > Chordata > Aves > Psittaciformes > Psittacidae > Pezoporus > Pezoporus occidentalis. The sequence continues at coordinate 7,964,892 of NW_026913531.1, forward strand.
GGCAGAAAAAACAGCACGGAAGGCTAGAATTGATATTTTTGCTATCATTCAGGTCTGCAAAGAAATCATATTAATATTTTAGAGAGAAATCAACAAAAGGCAGAAAGCCAGAAATAGATCACAATAAAGTAACAGGACAATATTGTTAGAAGTTTTGGAAGTGTCCCATGTGTCTCCCAATTTAATTCTAAAAGTAAACAAATGTTGAGTGCTGTGAAGAGTTGTCCTTACTTTAAAGAAAAATATATTACTCTTCTAAGCAAATATAAGCTGATTTTCCAATTAGAACAGATAACACAGTTATTGTGACATGAAATAAATATGTCCAAAATTTTTATTTTTCTTGTTATTTCTCAAAGGTTTCACCTGTATGACTCTTCCAGATTTTTGCTTCCTTCAGCAAGTATTTTGTTTTTTCTCCCAAGCTCTTCATGACTGTTAATTCACAAAGTGATCAATTTAACTTGTAAAAATATATCAAAGCAACAGGACTTTCACAGTTGGAGCTTATATCCTCTGCTCTCGAGACCCACAAATTTCTGATCAGACAATCTAAATTAGAGAAAAAGCTTCTTTCCCCATCTTCTTTACAATCTGTTCCCTGCTCACACATTAATTGAAACGCTTTATGTTCCTTTTCTCTTGATAGACTTAGCAAAAAAATAAAAAAGGAAAAAGAAGTGAAAATGCCTCCAGTTGTATGGAACTTGTTCTGTATTTCTTGTAGTGGGAATTTTTAGGCGTGTCCTCTAATCATGATTAATCAATAAACCACCTTTTTTTCTGTAAGCAGTAATTTACCTGGAGCACTTCATGCATACTTGAGACCTTGAGTAAAGCGTGCATAGAAATAATTATAACACCAAGAAGAAATATTGTTTATTCACAGGAGAAGTTAAAATTTAAGTATTTTTCTCACAGTTATATTTTCAATTATCATCACAAGGCATGCCAAGCCTGACTGAAAATCTAAATAGAATTTGAAGGGCATGAGTGTTCAGCAGCCCACATTATTCTCATTTTCCTCTTTATACTCAGAAGAACTTCTGAATCCAGACTATTCTTGAAAATGTGTCCTCCTCTTTCTGGTATCCTGAGGGGAGGTGTCCAGAGGCTCCTACACTCTACTCAGCATCTCATTAAAAGCCAAAGAGAGATGGACTGAAAACTGTCCTACTTACTAATGAATCAAAAAAAAAAAGATAGAGGCACCAATGTAAGCTCTATAAAGGCTTATGTTATTTTGTGAGGAATCTGCTGAGACACGGTGACTGAAAGCTGTTTGAGAATGAATGAGCAGTATTGTTCATGATTTCTCTTTTCTCCAGCTGCTTCCTAGGCATCTGCTTTTGCTCATCTGAGCAGGAGGAAAAAGGCTGAAGTGGGTTCCCTCAGCTGCCTGATCCTTTTCTCCATTCAGCAGCAGCTCAGCAGGGAAAGAGATATTTAAATGCTCAGCCACAGTCTGAAATCTGTGTGTCTGCCCAGAGCTAGTATGTCTGTAGTAGGAGTGAGCAGTAAACAGCACACCACAGTTCCACTATTGCAAGTTTTCTAATGCCTGAGAACTCTGCAAGTTGTTCTAATAGGCTTTGCATGATTTACTCTTTTTGTGGAGCTCTGTATTTGGCAAGAGCTGTCAGTGCAACAGAAACAGGGGAAAATCAGGCATTCAAGAAATGACTCTCATTCCTGGAATGAGAGAAAATTCTTCAAGTGTTTGTGACAGAACCACTGCTTTCGTGGGCATGGATGGAGCATTACATATTTGTAAACTTGCTAAAGGACACTTGTCCTGAGTCAAACTGCCTCGAAGGGAACAGTGAGGCACCAGATGTGATCTAAGCAAGATCTAACAGCAAAAGAAATTAAAGCAGTAATTCAAGAATAACAGGCAGATCATTAATAAATAGTAAGTTCAAAGTATAATTTTGACATTGATTTTCATTCTTTAAAAAGACAAGCCACAAATATATCATAGAATCAGGTTGGACTCAGACTGCCCTGAGGAGAATTTCTGTCTCTTACATGAAAACAAAGATTTTTCCAGTGTTTTACTTGAATACAGACAAGCTAGAAAAAGGACAAAAGCAGCATATAAGTCACTCTGAATCTATGCAAACATAAGCTTTGTTTCATTTGAGGAATGAACAAAACTGCAAAACTGTCCTTATTTCAACTGAACCGGCTCACTAGTAAAAGCAGGTGTGTTTTCTGTAACTCTACAGCATATCTTTCTTGTATTATTATCATTACCATTAATATTATTATCATTATCATTGTCATAATAACTTCAAGTCCTAAACTTGAAAGGGTACTTCATTTCTCTAGGTGATATGCAAACACAGGCATGAAAAAGATGAACCTTATCAAAAGAATCCTCCCACAACTATTCATTGCAGTTGTAGCTCATTTCTAATAGCTAAGAGCTTCTCTCTTGTACAGCAATAATTGCCACCCACATTATGGGCCACAGTAGATTTAAATTAGTGTTTCACTTCATAGGGATTGTTGCATGGAATTTATAAACAAGTGATGCTCGTAATCAGTTTGTGTGGAAACTGGTTTCTCAAATTTAAACCTTTCTTAATTCATGTTCATAATTTCACCCATGGTTAGTATAAGTATCATTAATCATAAGGTGAAAGGTCATGGAGCAATATGAAAGATTATGGAGGAAAACCCCATTGTTTGTGCATTAAGTATATTGTAGATTTTCTAATACACGTGTATTTGTTATAATGCCTTACAATATTCTTTGTTCTATTTGCTCTATTAGAGTTATTCATTTCCAAATTAGGAAGACTATTATTAATTATTTTTTAAAAAGACATTACCAGTTCACATAAATTATTCAAATGCTGGGTTTTGGAGAGACATGTTGTAGAAATGAATATAACTGAGCTCTTTGTATGTATACTAACAAAACAAAGTAAATCTCTGCAGGAATTATCAGTAATTACAAAAGTTTCTTGACCTAATAAATATGTTCCTTTTCTGTATGAACTGCAAATGTGCAAAACTATATTCGTACCCCAAAATGCAGTGGTAAGGACATGAAAGAAATCTGTAGAAGCCAGACAGTGAACTTGGAGACATGGGAAGAGAAAGCTTAGGTTCTTAAGTTTGGAGAGAAAGGTGAAGAAAGCTAAAAAAAAGCTGGAGACAAGACTCTCATAAGAAGTTCTTGAAATTAGATTTTCAACTGCTTAAAAAAACACACCAGATTTTCCAGAAGGATGAACACAGAGTGGCATTCACCAAAGCAAGAACAAGAGTTTATATAGGCGCTGAATTTGTGCATGCAAGCAGCTTATAAATGTCTACATGTAGGAGTTTGGGAAAGAAAGAAAAATGTTTACATTTTGCCTTACCATTTTTAAATTTCTTTTAGAATAATTGCTAATCCGGATGAGATCAGAATGGCAGCAATAACTAGGGATGATAGGGTGATTGCATAGGCTAAGTCAGCCTATGCAATGCATCAAAACTGCCCTGCACCAAAAAAATCATCCTCCTTACTGCTCAATTCCAGGTGAAGAGCCTCACAACTATTATGAGGAACCCTGAGCAGGCAGGGCAGTCACAGAGGACACACACCTGCTGTGCTGAGTAGGAACTTGTTGTTATTGCCCCCTATCCCTTAAGTCACTGTGCTCATCCAGGCAGACAGAGGACAGGGAATCCTCGGTATCATGTGTCCTGTCTGCCTGCTTGGCCTGTCTCAGGGAAGGTGGAGTGCAATTCCAGTAGCCTCTTGGTCTTTCTCTCACATGCCCTGGTACTCTTCACCCTACTGTCCTGGAGCTCTGTCATTAAGTGGAGGAGCTTCTCCACCTGGAGCACCTGCTTCAGGTGTGCTCACTGCTGCTGTCTGATGCTGGCTCAAGAGTAGGGTGCACCCTACAGCCTGGCACCTAGCTGAGAGCATGCTCCCACTGGGTTTTCGTCTGGGAACCTGAGTCAGTCCTGCTGGGTGCACAGCTTAGAGGTGGATACCATCGCTCCCTGGTAGAGCTTCAGCACCTGCCGTGCAACACGCTGGTTGCTTGCCCTGGCCACTTTTATGCAGGTGGAGGGTCTTGGCCACCAGTGCCTCTGGCCTTGCCCTGGTCCTGTGATCTGCTGTCACCTGAGCTGCAGGATCTTGGTGGCTCTTCTGGCTTCCCCTGAGGTTTCCCAGTTTGGAACCCCCCTGTGTACTGGCTGGAGCACTCTGCTGCAGATCATGACAGCACTAGAGCCACTCACCTCAGTGGTTGATTTCTGAAATTCTTCAGAATTTTCAGTTTCAGACCATGGCTAGATTAAGTATTTATTTGTACTATAATCATCTTAAATTAATACCAAGAAATTTCATGGTAATTAAACCAAGAATGTGTGGTTCAACACTTAAAATAAGCAATATGCATATGGTTTTGTTATTAATTCCATAATAAACCTCCATGGTCACTGAACAGGAACAACAGTTAAACTCACCATGTCCACATTTGCATACATATACACCAGAGAAATAAATATTGTTGAATCCATTTAAAGTAGATGTAGACTGGCATCAAGTCAGAAAATTATGTTTGCAAAACGTAAACAGCAAAGTAAGGTCAGATAATTATGATTTACTTTGAACTAATCTAACACCTGTTAAAGCTTTGCAATTTTGATCTTTATTTATGCTCACCTTGGTTGTGAAGGAGTTTACCAACCTGTCAGACTTCAAGCTTGATTCACCTGCTCTAGAGGAATAATAAATTCTCCATTTAACTTTAAAGCCAGTTGGAGAATCAGTTTTTTGTTCTTTTCTCAAAATAGTTACTTTTAAATTGGCAGTTCAAGTCACAGTTGTATGAGGCCACAATAGAATTTTATGACATGTTAGAAACTGTGAGATAGCTAGTTTCAGAAATTTAAATTGCTGCTTTGAAGCATTTTCGTATTCATTTTTAGGTCCATGATGTGCACATATTACAAAAAAAAAGGTGCTGTGCTTTCAATATATTTTTAAACTGTCATCAAGCTTGTCCTCTTTCCGTTTGAGAATTGTCAAGCAGAATGTAATGTATTTTGTTACAATATTTTCACTTTATTTCTTTTTACATCTGTCATATTTTGCTAGGTCAGAAACTTGCATTCTAAAGAAGAAACAGCAGTCAGACATTGTCCTCTTTCCTCTTTATCAATGTTTCCCAGAAGCACTAATGTGACATAGTGCTGCACATAATGCAAATATGCCCATTTGTTTTCATAGTCCCTTCACTTTACAAACTCTTATGAATCCTTTATTTACTTATCAGTGAAAAATTGATTCACATATTTCATTAGCAAAATAAAAATTTATAGTCTCATTTAGAGCAATGTGTATATTTAAACTCACAAAAAAAAAATAGAGCTTCTTTGCATCTAAAATGTTCTAGCATAATCACCAGAAATATGATGTTAAATATGAACTGACTTGTTCTCTGAACAGTCCATTCACATTATAAAATTAAATCATACATTTTACTTGGTTATCCAGATTGGTAACACTTATATAATTTTATTTGTACCTATTTACTTTTTTATTGTAATTTTAATGATCTTTAGAAGACTTCTATATTTGTGTCTTGAAGTGTAGAATAAAATGTGTATTTAATTTTATTAATATTCATTTTATATTTCTGCTGATATGTACTGGGAATTCAGCATTCAAGCTCCTTTTTTATTTCTGCTGAGAAATTCAAATTACCCTTAATATGTGAATATTTATTCAAGTATTCACAAGCTCATCCAAAAAAATGCATTTGATAGAATATAACCATCAAAGTGGAACTTAGCATGACACAAGCTTCCATTAGTATCCCAGGCCTCCAGAGAAGTGAAGTTGAAGCATTCGGTTTATATAACACCATGCCAGAAAAATACCACCTATCTTCAGTATAGTTTTTTTGCATTAATTTTAGAAAAACACTCCTTCTTTTGACTTCTTTCTATATAGTGAAACTCATGTGGTGAATAGTTTTAGTAGGGTAGGGATTTGTTTTGCTAACTGCTGAAATAATCATGAGCTAGAGAAAAGATATTTAATTCATTACTTTTACAGTCTGCCTGCCAGCTGATTACAACCAGGAACAGCTTACAGCACTTCTGAGACTGATGTATTGTTTAAGACAAAAGCCCCAGGCTGACCCAAAAAACAGAAGACAGAAAAACAGATTTGATCCACACGTATGCTCTAAGGTATATTCCACACAGCTGAGAAGTTATTTCGTACTTTAAGCATATGGGTCATGTCAGTGATATAGTAACATATACGAATCTAACCTCTCTGTGTACAAAAAGACAGTCACAGAATGTTTCAAGTCCTTCAGGCTATTGAACTCAGTGTTCAATAATGGCTGAAAATTCTGAAGACTTATTCCGCAATCATTGGATACATAGACAAATTTTAAATTACATGATCAAGGACTGAGTCTTACCGCAAAGTCCATGTCCTTCTGTGAGGCATGTAAAATTATCTTCTTTTTTTATAGAAATATATAAAGAAGTTCTATACATGTGATTCACATTTAGGTCTTGATTAATATCTTACAATGGTGATCTACCCTTTGGGAATGATAACTGATCCCCAACTGCCTTGCTGGGATGCCAGGCACTGAAGGATCCTGGAGTACAACTGAAAATGATCTATCCCTGTTAGAATCCAGCAACTAATGATTAGACCCCATTCCTCATTAAAACAATTTACTCTATGGATATTTGCTGTAGAAACCTGCTGGAAAATAGAAAAAGAAACACATCAATATACATCAGTGGGACTACAAGACAGTTTTCTGGGTTTATTTCTCATTGTGACAGTGGAGTGAATAGTGACCTTACAAGAATTTAGATGGATATATATGAATTCCTTACCTTGGCTGCCAGTGAATAATGGCAGCCAACAGCAATCTAAAACCTCATCCACAAAAAAAAAATGAAATGCTGAATGCTATTTATATGAGCAAAAAATAAATCACTATGAAATCTTAAATTTTCCATGCTGTATTTTAAAAGAAATGTATCCTATTTACATAAGGTTGAGCAGTAAAATTACACTGCACTAATTTTTTTTTTAAATAAGTCTTTAATTCCAGAAGGAATTGTAGTAGTGAAATGGATATTTAATGTACAGCAGTGTCGCGCATTTAAAAAATGCATTTTAATTTTCCACAGACAAGGAAAAGTTGGAGAGTATTCTAGGCAGCTTGAATAATTTTGTCCATGTTTCCACTCAGCTTCTCTCAGACTTACACTCTAAGGCCCTCAAAAAAGCAAAAAAGCAGAAAGCAAAAAAACACCCAAACAAACAAGCTACATTGGCACCATGAAGAAAGTAATTTCACTGCAATGTGTATCAATTATCTCAGCAGGGCTGTAACAGAAAATGTGGTTGAACAGTAGCTTTAGAAGTAATTTTTAAAACAACACTTATAAATGATGTGGCTCCAATGGAAGAAAAAAATCTTGACTAGATTGTAATGCATACCTCTCAATGAGCATTAAACAAGGTGCTTTTTCCTTTTTTTCTTTTTCCCCATTGCCGCCAGGAAAGTACTATCTAATCTGATCCACGTTTAAAGTTATGTCTTGTTCAGATAAGTAGTACATTCTCATTTTCACTGTGTTTAACCAAATTGCAGAATGGACAAAGACTGTATTAAGACCATCTATTAAGACCATCTATTAAGTCTTACACACACTAAACCATGGCTATTGCTTCTCTCCATTAATTGTACAGAAGATATGGCCAAGTTGAAAGAAAACAGGACAAATTAGTCATCAGTGTCTTGACATTCGAAGGTGCAGTGGATGCTTAAGCCTGCCTTACATTCCCTAGCAGGTATTTAAATACAATCTTAAATTACTACTGTCACTTTAAGTTGCACGTATAGCTCATGTTAAATGATTCAAAACTAATTTTTCATGTTAGTACTTGGAGAGTCCTGACAAGAAATTCTATTCCCCTAATGTAAATAAATTTCGCCATTGAATTAAATGGAGCTAGGAGGTCACCCCAGGTAAAGAAGTCCATCACAAACTGATATAAAACTGTTTAGATAGATATTTTGAAGGATTTGTTTCTCCAAATATTGCTCTCATAAGAATGCTTGTTTAATCACCAGAAAAGGTGTATGAGTATTTTTCACCTTTTATTTCTGAAAATCTACAGTTCTTTAAAAATTGGTCTTCCTTATGAAATTAAAAACATGGCATGTTTTTGAAACATATATTAGAATTTCTCATTCATCAAAATTTATAAGTAATTTCAGTGTAATCCTGTACTTAACATTGCAATAATTTGAAATAGATTGCAAAGTAATGAAGAACCATGTAGGTACTAGAAAATCAAGGATAATCACCTGCAAATTTGTTCCCAGTTAGCACTGAGATCTTGATGTTCATTTCCTTTTGCAAAGTTGTAGGAGAACACAGAAAAGATGAATGTTCAAAGATAAAATAATCATGACTTTCCTGGCATGATCTATTTTCCTTTTATCCAGAAAGAATCCTTCCTTGTTAGCTGGTTTCACTCTGGACAACGGGATACACAACTAATAATGCAGAGGAATAGAATATTTCCTTCCTTCAATCTTACCTGGGCATTATGCAGATTTTTATTACAGCTATGCCATGAATACTAAAAACTTTTGTCTTAGACTAGTTATTGAAACTTTGTTCCTAGTTTATGGCAGCAATTTTGTAAGTTAATTTTGTGACTTGTGCTGGTCATTTTGATTTAATATTGTTCATTGTAAGTCTTGGAATGCAAAGCATATATTCCATTATAACTATCCCTGAACCTTAAGCTTTTACAAAGTTTTTAATTATATTTTAATTTTCAAAAAAAGCCTGTAATAGTCAAATTTTGTATGGAAGGAATATGCTATACAACTCTTAATCAGTGGAATTTGTTTTCTTAATTACTGGGTTTTTTTTATATTAGGTCATACTCAAGCTTCTTATACAGGAAATATTTCTAAAAAGTAAAGATTCAAGACTGGCAAACAATTGTCCCAACATATAGTCTTAATTGACAGCAATTCAATTTTTTTATTTAATTATTTTTTAAGGTTTTATTATTTTTTATGTATTTATTTACTTTGTTAATTCTTATTATTCTTTTTTTCCTTTGGATTACAATCTTTACAGGCATTCAAACTGATATTCCGAAGTTGCCTTTCAAAAATAGACAACAATCAGATTTGGGGAGCCAAGGTTTACATTATTATACTTGGTGACTGGCAGTTAAAATGTTTACCCTCCTGAAATGAACAAAAGCAATCTGGATAGTATATGTCAAATGAAATAAGATGGCCATAAATTGTTAGCGTTACATTGTTTAACAATTTTTGAAGATAGCTATTATAAGTAAAACTACACTTGTAACATTCAAAATTAGACCCTCAGTGGCTCTTTTTAAATCATGGGAGTAGGTAAAAGCACCGATGTATATATATGATATGCTGAAATCCATTGAGAAAAAAAAAGCTGTTTGTATTTTTCTTATTTTTCTAGGCCTAAAATTCTGATAATATTTTAGACTATTATTTAATGACCCAGTCTGTAGTTGTTCTCAGACCTCAAAAAACATTGTTGCGCATCTGCTCTTATTAAAAAAAGGTCATTAGATGCTAATCTTATTAAAGGACAAGAGGTACATGGTTTCCAGTTCTGTCATCATAGCTCTTCCTTTATGATAACTGAAGGATCTCAAATAATAATGAATTTCACTGTGTAAGACTGATATTTAGGCCAATGTAAAATGAAATAATCTTCAGAGCATTTTAGAAGAATGTGTTATATGTCTTTAAATAAGGTCAATCTTCATATTGAAACTTACAAATTCAGTTTAAATTGGCTAAACACAGGATGCCTTTTACCTTCCAGCCTGAGTAGAACTTTTAACTGCACTATTTATCTTGGAAGACTGACATGTACACTCTAGCTAATGATGCAATAATGGTTTCAAATATACCCCCATTTTTTTTCCCTCTGCTTTTCAATTGATCACCTCAACAGCTGACTTGACAGAAGTGCTGCATATTGTTCACAGAATAGAAAAGTCCAGCGCTTTAGCATAAACCCAATTTCACCCAGAGAAAACATTACATGGTACGTTTCTCTCCTAGTTACTATGGTTTAGTATAGACTCTTCAACTTGTAGGTGGTTTCTTTTTTTTGCATACTGTTTGATCAAATTTTGCAGTTCTACCACATGAACTCTTCAGTGTTTGAGTAAAAATACAACTTCTCAAACTTCCAAGCAGTTTATCATCATATCAGGTAGTTACCAAGAATTTAGCATAATAGAAAAATTTGCTAAAGACCTAAATCTATGCATTAAACCCAAAATGGTCCCTAAAAATTAACCTGCATTAATTAACCACTAAGCACATAGAGTCATATTTAAATTACTTATATGTAACTCTCCATATTTTTGAAAGTTAAGACACTGAGATGACTGTTTATGATTAGTCAGGTGAATTTTATATTCAATCACAAAACACTATGTTACATGTAAACAACTGCTGAACCTCCTCAGGCACTGCCATGTCTTATTTTAGATATTTCTCAAAATTCTACCTAATGGTAGAATACCTACCTATATATACATAGATATAAAATCCATTTTTGTTCCCTACTGATTTTATTCTTTCATTTTAGCTAATGAAGTAGGTTGTATCTGTTCAATATAATCTGTAGCTCATTAATAGTTTGTTTCTTTGTTTTAAAGATGAGTGATTTTTTTTTTATTTCTATTTTTTTTTAGGTGACACCAGAGTCTTTCTGTACTGTGTGGATTTAAGAGCATGTCATCATAGCTGAGGAATGGTGAGACATTTGAAATCTTTTGTCTGGGTACTGAAATTATTATAGTAGAAGGCAAAACCTGCAAGATGCTCTGCCTAGCAGAAATAGTTCTGTCTTGGCTTTCACATGACGCCACATTTGATTGCGTAGACACAATTTAGGAGAGGTGGTCTTCATCTTAATGTGACTGAAGTAGCATCCCATACAATATACATGCATTAAAAGTGCCAAGCAATCAACACTAAGGATCTGATATAAAATCAGGAGTCAAAGTAAAGGTACTAAGGAGATTAAACCCTGAAAACAAGAGTACCATTGAAAAGTGTCTCATCATGAAAAATTTCTTCCTTTTGTCCAATCTAAATCTATCCTCTTTCAGTTTAAAGTCATTGCATCTTGTCTTCTTTCTACAGGTCTTGGTAACAGAAACATGCAAGAAATTTTGCAGACAGTAAACTAGATAATTCTGGGTATGCAGGAGGCAAGGGAGAGCACAGGTCTGAGGAATGAAAGTGTGCACAGCCAGTACTGAAGGTCAGAAACAATGTCGTAGTTAGAACAGTACACTAGGAATAAAGTGGTTTTTGGGCTTCATTTTCAGGAGCCTGGAAGTTGTTTTTAACTGGACAAATTAAAATTCATGAACAATCACAGATTCAGGACTTGGTTGGACCTGACCTTTTACTATGTCTGACCTTCAATCCACAACTAACTTTTTTCCTTACAGCTAATGGAACAAGAATATTCTTGTCTTAATGAAAAAATGTCCCTCTAGTAACAATTTCCCAACTAAATTTTTCATGTTTGCTTTAGAGACAAATATACAAATATCAAATAAATGTTGTGCTTCAGAGAGAAGAAAAATCTGTTAGTTGATGTAACTTCTTTTCTGCGTATGAGCATAACTTGTAAGGTTTTAACCCTGAGCAAAATTGAAAGCCTTTTTTCTGTAGCTGCTGTAGTTGTAGATCACACTACTTAGCTTTTTGCATTTCCAAGAAATTACTTATATGACGTCCAGTGAACTCCATTTTAAACTTTAAAAATTTGAACAATAACTCACATACCCCTTCACCTCTACCCTCTCCCCGAGCTATAAATAAGCTGATGAGCATATATGTCATTAATGTAATCTATTTAAGGAATAACAGAAAGCAGCTAGAAATGGAGAATCAGTTAATTTAGGTAACAAAAAAAACCCCTCAAGTACCAGAACTGTAGTTAAGTGAGCAAGCCAATGATTTCAACACATTTATAAAGCAGGAACTTCATTTTGTTGTTTAAAATATAATCAGACTTTAAGTGATTATAACACGAAGCAAAGATGACAGATGGATTCTCTGCTTGTCAGTCAATTTATCAGGATTTGTAATAGCTGCCAGCCAGACTAAATAAAACTGTGGGTCTTACATTGTGCAAACTGGCACAAAGTTGGACAAACTCACTCCACCTCCGAGCCCCATCAGCATTCCGGACTTAACATGAGCTTCCACAATGCAGAAACCATATGGAGGTTTTGTTGAAACTGGCCTGGAGATATTATCTCTATTAGATTTGTTGCAATCATACTGTAGTACTGTTATATATATCATACTGTTTCATAAATTCTGTAGCTAAAAATAGAAGCCTAATTTTTTTTTGCAGTTTCCTATTATATAGAAATCCTCAAAATCCTGACCTATTGATTTACCCCCACTGAGATTCAGACCCAGGTTTGAACTCTTCGGGGATTTTTGGGTAGGCTTTCTGCTCTATTTTCTTTCTTTTTAAATTGCTTATTCATGCATCTCGCATATTCGTTATACAGTACCAGTCTTCCTATGCAATATTTTGTGTTGGTTTTCTGTTTTGTTTTGTTTTTTTTCAAAAATAGCTAACATATTTTTTTCTCTAAGAAGCAAATTATCCAATAAAATATGCACATGAATTATATCATAATGAGGCTAAAAATTATTAAAGTAAGAGAGAAAGAATTCAAAAGAGAAAGCAAAATTAATATCTTTAACTACATGACTTTATGGAATTAAAACTACAGGTCACAATTAAATAAAAATGCGCTCTGAAAAAAAATGAGTCACAAATGTACCAGCAAATTTTCTCTGGGCATCAGCACTGAGAATTTAGGTTAGAATTGTATGGCTGTGGAAGACAGATACCTCAGATTTCATTTCCTAAAATTCATCTCTGAAAGGGAAAAAACAATTTTTGTTACTATTATTCTAGCAGGATTAAAAAAGCCCTGACATATTTTAAGCAATAACATTTGCAAAAACAACATGTGATTATTCATTATAAACAGAAAGATATTATTATTATTATAAACAGAGAGAGATGGAGGGGAAATAAGTAAATGCATTCTAACACACACTAACTTCGAGACATATTGTCTACCTCAGCTGAAATTCATTGCCAGCCAGTCACGTAGGAGGGATGCCACTAGTCACTGTCCAATGAATATTTCTGATGAAATCTTTAACATTTTGTGTAAATGAAGAAATCCTATTCAGGAAAAGCATGGGGTGAGAGTAACAGTTCTATTTCCATATCTGTTCTTCCAAGTCACTGACTGCCATGGAGTGTAGCATTCACACTCAAAACATGTAAACCCATTTCTTCATATGTGAACATCTGTATGTGAACTGAGTTTCTCATATAGTAGAGAAATATTTAGTTAATGCAGCTGCTAGACTTCAGAGTGACTCCACTGACAAAAGAAACTTCCTGCAGTCTGACACCAATGACCCACCTATCCCAGTGGTCTGGCTTTGATGGTAGCACTAGTGCAGGCTAACAAGGGAATGTGACACATCCTGAACCATAGCAGCATGGTTGGTTTTTTTGCTTAAAGTCTGCTGCTCAAGCATAGACACATCTATTCAGGCACCCACATTTAACTCTCACAATTTCAGATTCACTCACACCATATCATCTGACAAACATAGTCTTCCCTCAAATATAACAACCCTGTAACATGGCTGTAAAATAGCAATTTTTTCATTGTCTTCTCAGTTGCCAGACCTAATAGAAAAGTGTGAATTTACAAATTTGTGGGATACCAAGTACATCAGCATGTATTGAAATAGCCCTAAAATGGAGGGAGTTCATACTACAGCAATTTTTTTATTGGCTTAAATTTCCAGTAAAAATCATTCAGATGCGAGAATATAGAAAATGCAGACAGAATATTGCACTGCAACTGGGCAAAATTCTGCCATCAAACTCAGTCTGTTAAACTTCTGCGTGGGAACCACAGTTATTACTAAATGGTCTCTTAATTTATAAAATTGGCTTCTTGTCTGGATTATACTTCCCTCCTATACTTAAAGCTATGTGATTCACAAAATATCACAGACCATTTTGTCAGAATAAAAAAGACTGCATATAGTCTAATCAAGGAACCTATTCTTCAGGAGAAAAGGAGAGTTAGGTGTATGATTACTATGTTGTAATGGACAGAAAAGAGGGAAATAAGATTCATTTTTGAACCAATGTTCCATAGAGGCCATAGAGGTCTCAAAAAAAAATTTTATTTCAGGCCCACCCAATTTAGAACTAAAGGTAGGTGGCAAAAACCATGAATAAAGCACCAGAGTTCCCACCCACCCCGACCCTCAAAAACATTAATTTTCTGAAAACTGCATATCTGCTGAATAATTATTTTGACAGAAACTTCTTCATTGACCCCAATAATCAGTATTCTGTTAGTTTAAAGTCTGCAGAAGTTGAACCTTTCTGCCAAAGGATGGTCTATTGCTACTAAGCTGCTTGCCCGTGCGTTATGATGATTTTTAACTCAGAATTTTGTTTCTGACATGCTGTACTGTTATTACTAGCTTAGGTAATAAGCATTGCCCCCCTTTGGATATCTCATCATCTGTTTTAGGAGTGATTTGTTTGTGGATGAGGCATGCAACCACAGACATGGCTGCAGTACAGTTGCTTCTGAAGCTTAGAGGTCATTGATGGATCAGTGCTTCAGAGGAACACTGGCAGAGTTTTTCACAAGCCAGTTTTTCACAAGCCAGTTTTTCACAAGCAGTTCCTGCATTTGTTCTTGCATGTCTATTTTGCATGAAAGATAGTTGGCTTGATAAGTTGGCTTGATATCATAGATCAAAAACTGCAGAAAGATTGAGAATGTTATCCTTTGAACAAGATAAGAATAATCATGACCAGCAGCCAGTATGTTTTCTCTAGTTTTAAAGAATTTTCTATAATGTTTACCAGATAATGTGGAAGTAGAAAAGATAGTAAGCAATATGGTACAAGGCCCTTGTCACCAAAAAGAAGCTATAATTTACAGAGGTCAAAAGGGAGATCACACAGAGGGAATCCACTGAGGACTGTGAAATGAAAACATCATAGCTTTGGAAATAGGCACAGGGAGGATACTCAAGGCAAGTAGCACATCTATCCTGTTCTTACTCATTCATAGGCATATGCTTACAACTACTGTTGGACACAAAGTTCAAGCTAGTTACACTCCATGCTCGGTATCTTTACATCCAGTTTAATACTCTTATGTTAAGTAAATTCTAGAGCATCCTTCTTTGGGTTTTGTTTTGTGGAGGTTTGTTTTCTTTTGCCTTTCTTTCTTACGGCCTCTAGAAACCTCTTCATTATCTAAGAAGTTTCCTATTGAGAATCTTTACAGTGAGGCTGTACTTTGAGAATTACCACATATTCTTTTAATCCTTTGAGAGTAGTTATAAAAGTTTTAATTCATCCTGGACAGTGGCTTTTAGCCACCATAAAATTATTACAATCTGTTAGTGTTCTATAAAAATATAGTTATATTAGATATATTGCATGCGTTAAATACCTATAAGAATTAACCCCTAAGAGACAACATTGAATAAATGTAAATTTCATGTGTGGGTTAAATGCCTTCTGTTTTAAATTCTTAAATTCATAACATCTTTTATATATAATTAATTAAAGGGATAAAAGCTATTTAAATTTTTATTTTAAATTATCAGTAAATATAATTTGGTTAGAAATTGTCATAAATCTCTTGATATACTGTCAGATAATGGAAATAATATACACAGTTAGCAAAATCTGTTTTCTCTTGCATACATGTAAAGGACTTAAAGTTTTTCCAATTCAGTTGTGTGATGCACAAAACTTTCTTGGTGCTATAAAAACTGTAACTGTGTTTTCATGTCTTAAAAGATAGCTAACTGGGTAAAGAAAGTACATGAAAGAGTTTTCCTTTCCCCAGGTGTACTAAATACTAATCCTTCCTTGTTAATCAAAAAAGTCCTGGAAATGATAATGCTTCTTTTATTTTTTAGTAGGACAAATTGAATTATAAGCCCAAGAATATTGATAATTATATGCTTCAGTTAATCCCAGCAGCAAATATGCAAACATGTCTATATCTTTCAGGGTCTTTCAGGGTGAATGAAGACTTCAAATTGTATTCCTGAACTGAGCATATGTCCTACAAAGGAATAAAGCATCCACTATATATATACATATATGTATTAAAAAAATATTTAATATGAAATGTAAGATATGTATACGTTATTCATGTGTACAGGAATTTATGGTTCATCTTATAAAAGAATAATGAAGATCTAATAATGATAACATTTATAAAAAGAGCCAGTCTTTCATTTTCTTCCATAACTAAACTGTTATTCTGTCCTTAATGTATCCAGTGTTCCTATTTGCGTGTCTTCATGTATAGCTTAACATCCAAGGTGGGATGAAGACTGAATCTGCCCATCACTGTTAAACATACAACAGAAAGTAATCTCGATTTCTGACCACTGACTGAATCTGGAGTTTGCTATAGGTGAAATATTTAACCCACTAAAATACTAGGAAATGAAGTAAACTTATGCTGAAAGGGGGAATAATATGCATGATTTAAAATTTAGCAGTCAGTGAAATTTTTATGGAATAAAAAATAAATAAGAGACTACAAGTTGTTCTGAACAAGTTAGAAGTAAATTATATAGTAAAGGACAGAAACAGAAGACAACTATTTAGCTCCTTAAGTAATATAACCATAAAAATTAACGCACCCCTAAATTCCCTGTAATTTGGGTCTCCATATACATCATACTGTATTACTATTTCAGGAAAGAAAAAATAGCTGGAACTATCTGCATAAGAGGAAAAGACTCTAAGAAAGGTCTTCATATGAAAGACACAAAAATGGCTGTGAATGGATTTTTTAAAAGTGAATCATTTGGTTACTGTGAGAATTTGGAGTTAATTTTTATTTTAGCACAGTAAGCCCAGAATTAACTGTTCTTGACATTATTGATAATAACAAATCCTGAGCAGTTTTGAAAATATGTTCTGTTCCTAAAGTAGTTATTTTTCTTGTAACTAAAAGTATTGTAATTCAGTGATGTTTACTAGTTCAATAGCCAGAATCAACTATTATATAAAAATATATAACATTAATTTAAATAAATTCATTTATATACCCAAAACCACCAAGTAGTTACACTTCATATCTCAAAAATTAAGAATTCTAGGTCTTCTCCAAGAAATATAAAGGAAACTGAAATGTCTAGAGAAGAATTTGAAATCTCTTTTTCCTCATACTGTCCTTGGCACCCAGCCAAAGTCCTTGGTTATTTAAACTCTAATCTTGCAAAGGAAGTTTATGCACATGGATTCCTATTAACTTCAAAGTGATGTTGCAAAGTCACAAGAAAGCTCAGTTATTTTCTGGGACTGTCAATTTACATGTCATTGGAGCCAAAATGTCAGAAAGAATGACTGGAAATTATCCAGATTTACACCAGAGAAAATGTG
This sequence comes from Pezoporus occidentalis, assembly GCF_034315485.1. Classification (NCBI taxonomy): domain Eukaryota; kingdom Metazoa; phylum Chordata; class Aves; order Psittaciformes; family Psittacidae; genus Pezoporus; species Pezoporus occidentalis. The sequence goes on from NW_026913531.1 coordinate 7,982,496, forward strand.
TATAGAGTTAGACTTCTGCTGGTATCTAAATCTCTTCTCTGCACATTTTAACAAGTAGGATTTAAAAAGAATTCCAGTATAGTTCATCTTTTCTTAATAAAATTGATTCATGCAGTCAAAGCCCTAGCCAGGGCTGTTAGAGTAGCTAATTTGAAGATAAATCTCACTTTTAAGGAAAGATTTGACCCTTGGATGCACACATGCAACCTTCATTATGTTAATGGAAGCCACATTTGTGCATCCAAGGGCAAAATTTGTTCCTTAGCAGAATGATGTAAAATAAACAGATAATAAAGTGCATCAGTGCACTAAGGGAAGCTAATTGCATAGGAGGGATTTCCACTGGGGTGTGTGCTGGGGAAGAAAACTTTTGAGAGAGCACACATAAAACTCACTAGCTTATAAACTCTGAAGCCTTCTAAGGCTAAAGTGAATACTGCTTGAATCTCATCCAAATAGATAGTTTTCCAAACAAAACAAAATCAAACAAAACAAACAGAAAAAAATATCAAGTTAGGATTTCTAGATTCTTTTCTTTCCATATAGAAGTAGAAATGCAAACAAATGGGGTTAGGGGAAATCATTTATTTTTTGAGACATGCTTAAGACTACAAAACACTACAAAAAGATTCAATATATTTGCTGAAATAATGTTAATATCACATATACTCATACTACTTATAATGTTGCTTTCTGCAAGGAGTAGAACTCTCATACAGAGGTCTTTCATGTGTTAAGTGCTGTATAGAAGAATAACGAATTGTTTGCTTGCTGTAATCAACATGAACTGGTTTCAGATGAAATGAGTCTATTAGAATATATGAGAAGTTGAAGCATTTTCATTCATACAGTGCAAAACAGAGGGGAAAGTGTACTGTTTGTTTTGAAAAACCAAGTGCTAGCTCTGACTCTTCAGATCAGTATTCACATTTTCAAATACATAGTCTTGAAAGCAAAGAAGTTTCCCTATTTCTTCCAGGGTGCTCTTTCAAACTCTTTTAAAGTTGTTTTTACCAGTCTTTTATGAAGTCACTGATTTAAATCTCTTCAGCTGGGCATCCGCTAGTGAAGCAATTAACCTCTTTCTTCCTGGGATTTTTGCCAAGATAGGCCAGCTGACTTTGCTCAACAGAAACCAAAAGGAATTGAGAAAGGAATGGAAATCACCAGACTAAAGGGAAAAAAAAAAAAAGAAGAAAAAAAAAAGAAAAGGATGAGATTAGAACCATTTCTTGTTTTTTAGCTAGTAGACTACCTTGCCGTGAAAGGTTAGGGAATTTATTTCCTTATATTATATGTTGTTCCCCCCGGGGCAAAAACAGGAAAGAAGATGATACATTTGAAAAGTTCAGAGTTCCCATATTTACTATGAGCATGTTTATTCTCTTGAGCAGGAGGAATCTTTCCCTGATTATATTTTGCAAAGGAATGCTTTTCCAAAATAATTTAAAGTAGCAGCTAGCAAAGAAGACAAAAGTAGAAGAAAAAGTAGTCCAAAAGAAATAAATTATACACTGGAGGTACCTATATTTTGATCCTCCAGAGAACAGCTGTAATCATTTTCTCGCCAAAGTAGGTTACCTGTTATCATCTTATGGCAGTAGCAACTGGCACAGAGTATATTGTACACTAGTGGAAGTGGATAAAAACTTGGAACTCCTGAGTCTTGACTGTAGTTTTTTTCCTAAGTTTCTTCAGATGTAAGAGCCAATATGACTCTCCCTGCCCTAAAAAATGTTCATTAGTCACACCTCAGAATTGCTCTCTTCTGACTTGTAAAATACATTGAGAATGACTAACATCAGATGGTAGACCACTAGGTGCTACAGAATTTTTTCAGTGAATAGCAAAGCCGGAACGTTAGAAAATTTTCTAGTCACCCACAGTTTCTAGTCAGTTTTATTTTAATAAGATTTAGGGATGAGTGTAGTTTTTGTCGTGTATTTAAATTACTGAATTGCCTACTAACAGCTTGCATACTGTTTTACAGCTTTCACTCTTTTGCGGAGCTATTTTTCCTCTAAGGAGTTCTGAAGTACTGTCCTGATTAGCCTAAGGCTACAAAGTATTAGCTGGAAAGTACTCTGTCAAAGAGTAACTTTATCCACTACTGGTGTGTTCCCCTTCACAGAGTTTACAAGTCCCTTTTCTAAGAAGAAAATGTCTCTTATTTACAGTAAGATTTTTTTTTTCACTACAGGAAATGTATTAGTTACAGTTAGCAGGTTTGATTGAGTCCGTAGAGGTTCTTCTTTCTGTCTTCCCCTATGCTATATATTTTACAGACAGTTAAAAAACACTCTCTAGGCAGCTTGGAGAAAGTCATCCAAGTGGTCAGACATAGTAAATATACCAGACCTAACTTTGTGAAATTTAGTCTGATGGGAATAAAATATTTTTGTCCATTTCTATCTCATCCTGTTATATAGTTAGTAAAACAGATGCCTTAAAACCAAACAGCACTTCTATCAAGCTATTTTTTCAGTATTCCCCTTTCTCTAAGGTATTCTAATCTAAAATCTTGGAATAGGAGAGTTTTGAACAGTGGGAAGTTTGGTAAAACCTTTCCTTTAAAAAAAAACAAACAAAAAACCCCAACCAACCAAACAAACAAAAAATAAAACAACCCCAGAGCAATAATGTAAATCAACAAGGATTTAATACGACTCCCTGACTTTCCAAACTAGAAAGTCTGGAAAAAGAGTTCTGAAGCTGTAGAAGAGATTTTTTAAAATATTTTTTATTTTTATTTTATTCTATTCTTAAACCCTTGCCTTAAACTGTTTGCTGAATTTCTCTTGTTGACAGGTTCCATATACATACACAAATGTACGGAAAAAAATAGGAACAATGGGTAGAAAATAACTGTGGAATATAACTGAAAGAAAATACATCATAGTTCAATAGATAAAATCTTTATCATATATAATAGTCTCATGAACTATTCTTCAGTAAAATCTGTGTGATGAACTTTGTCTTCATGTGTGAGCAGTTACTAAAATGATGGTTAAACCTCAGTCTGTGGTTCACCAGCTGCAAGGAAGTCCTACAGTGTCAGCTAGCATTATTTGTTCAGCATTGCCCTGAACATCTGAAGTGAGATAATAAGTGTCTTGGCTAGCTAACCGCTGGGGCCTTCTTCAGCAAGTTTCACAATATTCAGCAGTATTAGAAAGTGAAAAGTCTTGACATACTGTGAAATCACTTGCTTTTTATGTATTTCTATGTATAAACACACACATACATGTGTCTATAAACATACACACAAGCATTTAGTTTCATTAATTTGTAGTTTGCCATATTAAGAAACTTCAAAAATCTCAAAGCAGGATTTAGCTAGTGGCGTAAACATCTGGTCTATTGAATTAGACAATGTAGAGAGAGAGGTCAATAGCTGATTTGGCCTAGGCTTTTCCTTAATGTATGGATGCCAAAAAATTAGAAAGTTGGCTTTTTGTCACTTGCAGGTGTGAAAGGTTTAATGCACGTAACTATGGTGATTGAATAAATAATAGAAACAAATACTGAAAAAGTGTAGTACTGAGAGTTAAGACTGGCAGCATGTCAGACGACTTCACCTTGTTTAGGCAGACCATTTTTATTATTGACTAATATCATAACACAAAGTACCTCTCAGATCTGCGAGCACCAGTAAATCTTATAGAAAAACCAACAAGAGTCAACGCAAATACAGTCTAACAGATAAGTCTGCAGACTTCCTGCATAATTTTACATACGTAACTGTTTTAGGAAAGAAGACAAGATCAGCCTTTCCTTTGAAATGTCACTCTTCCATGTCCTTCAAAATATGCCATTTAGGGCTAATGAGTTTAGCAGACATTTTTATCTCCTCACATATACCTTGAAACACTTCCAAAACTGAAGGGGTTGCATTTCAAAGTCATGACAATTTTTCTTTTTGTCCTGAGCTAGGCTAACATCACAGTGAAATAATTAAAATGGCACAACAGTCCTTTGTCAGAGTAAAAGTTGTCAGCTCGGTTATGGTGCAAGTTGTATGTTTTCAGTCCCAGGGAAAGGCCATTGCCTGAGGTCTTTTATTGTTTCAGATTTTGAGATTAGGCAATCTCACTGATAACTCAAGATAGAGCCCTAAAAGACACTGAAAAGCTCATTACAGATGGAAGTTTCTTCACATAAGTTATGCTATTTTAACCTTGGAGAGATTAAGGTGACATACGTTTGGAACATACTGGAGTTGAATTTGAGTTTCCCTCTCTTTTTCCCCTCTTCTTCAGAAGGTAGAGGTACAGATATATATATTTCTTTAGTATTTATTATGATTTTGAAATGATGCATCTGAGTATATTCAGCCCCAGCAAAAGCCCTGTAAGTTTAAGTTCTCGGGATCATACTATGACCGGTGTTGACTAAAGACACAACAAAAAAGAGATAATAAAGAAAATACACTATTCAGAGCAGTTTTTTTAATATGGGACTCATACTACTGAGATACATGTAGGTACCTAAGCTGTGATGTTAAGACTTGGTAGTTCTTCCTTCACTACAAAAGTGATCTGTTGATGACAAGTTCCCAGAAGTATATTATGCAGGAAACTAAAACAAATTTAACTGTTATTTTAATTGCTATTACAGAAAATTTTCTTAAATATGAATGTTGCCTATCATAATGTTGTGCATGGTTTCCTGAATCCAGCTTATTTTCAGAACTTTTCTAGTGTTGATTCGGAGAAATATTCTGAGCTATTTGGATTTCTACTAACAGCTGTCAGAAACAGATTCGCTTATTCAGGAGAATCAGCACTTCTACCTATAGTCAACAAAGCTGTATAGTATTAGTATAAGCTACTGCATTCAGGCATTTTTTTTCTTTTCATACCAAAAAAACCCTCCTTGTTTTAACTATTCTGAAATTATTTTTTCTTCTCTTATTTTTTAAAAATTTTGTGTTATATTTCACTATAATGGCAAATCAAAAGGCTGAAACTGAAGGAAAGCACTTTGATTGCCCTGTAGTATTCTGATTGCCCTGTAATATATTTATTGCTTCTGCACTAAAATTGTTTTGAGTTAGGGTTTACTTAGGGATTATTTTTCAGAAACTTGTTTTTATTCAGAATTACCCTTGAATGAAATTTTTGTTCCTAAAATCAGCTTAGTGTATTTTAACCATACAATACCATGAATACCATGGTTTCTCAAAACAAAAAATGTCATTTATTAGTGACACAGTAAAAATCAGCTTACTAAAGGGAATGTGGAAAGAATCTAATAGATGGGGAGACACTCAATTTTTGTTGTATACATACATTCTTTGGTATAGGTCATTTTGCTTTCAGTTTCATAGCTTGGGGAATCTCTTTCAAATAGAATGAGCTAAGCCACTACCACATTATCTGTGGACCACAAAATAGGTTATCAATTACTTAGTTAAATGAATCCCACCTGTTCTACTTCAGGAAAAATTACCACTGAGGTTAAAACTTTTCACAGATTAAGAACTTCATGATTTGACTTTAGTTACCAGCCCAGATTACTGTGTACGATAGATTCTGATTTCTCAGACATGTTTTTCTGCACAAATGGGTAGGCAAGATTTAGATCACCCAGAGGGTAGACTACACAAAACTGTTCTCAGATGTGAAAAGTGTCTCAGATTCTGTAAAACAGTCCCATCCTTACTCATAGAGTAACCCTGCTAATGCCCTGTCCACCCCATTTTACTACTGTTCAGGAAAATCAGATCAGTGTAATACACAGATATTTTTCCTGGGTTTAGTGCAGCTAACATGAACATGTCAGGGTAGATATATGTTACCAGCATCTTATACCCCATGATATCATAGAATAAATATAGGCAATGAAAACACATGAATGTTTAAGGCACCACATAGGAGGAGCCAAAGAACTAGTCCCCAACAAACCCCTCACAATTTCCCTACTCAGAAGGCAAGTGAGAAGAAGGTCCAGAACAGAGGAGACTATAGAGAGCTTAGCAAGCACCATCACAGTTACAAAAGCAAAAGATCAGTGTGTAAAGAATCAAAACTTAATGAATAAAGCATCTGCAGAACAGCTGTATTTACAGTGCTGAGGCATGTCTTTTAACGTGGAAATGGGTAGAAGCTGGGGAAATACGTCCCTCTGAAGCTGTGGAGTCTCCTGTAGGCAAGAATTGTTTATTTAGCAATTACAACATGAAAATCTTTTTTGGCCAGTGTTAACATCAACTTTATATTTGTATTTACTTTCATGAGTAAGCTAAAAGAAATATTTTTATACAATATAAATTGACCTTAAATCTTCAATTTAAGGAAAGAAAATTACATGTTAGTCTTCATTAACTGGAAACTATCAGAAAAAATTGATCAAAACCACAGTTTCCTTGTTTCTCGATAACAGAAAAATTGATCATTGCTGATAAACCTGCAGTTATCATTAAAGAAGCCCAGTTACCTTTGTGGTTTAATTGTTCAAAACAAGTCAATAATTTATAATCTGTTTTCTGTCCTTGAGACTTTTGAATAAATTAGACCTTATCTATCTCTATTGCTCTATTACTACTATCATTTTATAATACGTCTCTTCCAGTGATAATGTGAGTCATTATCTGATAATAAAAAGAAAAAAAGAAAAAATAACAGTAGAAACAAATTCTAATACAACAGCAGGGAAAATATGTGCGGGACGAAGGGGAACAGGGTAGCTATGAACACTGTAAAATGTGTACTAAACCAAAAGAGGGATTTCAAATAGAATTTCAGAGCTGTTATACTCAAAATCTAACAAAAGAAAAAAAAAAATATATAGCCATACCTATAAAGTCTGTCAAATGGGAAACACTGAAAGATACATGCTCCTGTCTTTCTCCATCTAGTCCATCAAAGCTCTTAGAATAATGGCCTTAGACTTTAAACAAGTCTCAATTTCTAAATGATGATTTTTTTTATGCTACTTTTCAGTACTAGGCATGGTTTTCTTCCCACAGAAAGTAGCAAAATCTGATATACTGTTACATGATCTTGCGTCCAAACAGCTTATTCTTGCTGTGGCTTCTTTATGGTTCAAGACAAGTTCTATAGTCTGTGTTTCAGCATTCATATATTCCTGTACAGTCTTGCAAGAAATATAGAATAACCAAGTATATGGGTAAGCAGATAACAGCAATCAGAAGAAAGGATGAAAGAAGATACCAGAAAGTTTCACAAGAAGAATACATGTTGAAAAAGACGCCAGTACTTTGGCACAGAGCACACATCCCTGAGAAGGAAAGAGAGAAGCAATCAGCAAGATGATTCCTTCAGCCTTCAGGTTCCAGGCCGCCCACCATGCTTTTTGTACCTACCTAAACCATACCTAATGCCATTAAATCAGAAAAACCTTGCCTTAAAGGTTATCCTGAACACTGCCTTCACGGGTCAACAAATTCAACTGTAACCACAAATCAGTGTTCTATAATATTATAATCACTCAGCAGTAGGTATAATTCTTGTTCATCAGTATCTAGTGATCTACTGACACATGAAATATGAATAACTGGTTGCTTGTAATGCACCCTGTCTTATATAGGCCTGTCCTAGCTTCAGCAAGATAAATACTTCGACTTCCACATAATGCAAATAAAACTAGGATCTTGAAATCAGGAAAATTGACAAATCTGTACCTCCCTGCTGCCAGGAATCAGCTGATGTTACTTTTTTAAGTTTCCAGGCCACCTGCTTGCTTCCTTCCTTCCTTTTTTTCTCACAGGTGTTAGAATGTCAGATTTCAGAGCAACTCACAATGGAAATATCATGATGTGAGGAAGTTGATTGCCCAGGCAAGAAAAGAACAAGCAGCAGAAAGCTTTTTTGCCACACCCACCCACACCCCCCCTCCCCCCCCCCAAAAAAAAAAAATTTATGACGTATAAATGGAAAAAATGTTGAATCTTAGACCAACGATGTTGAAGGAGAAAGATCTACCATAGCCATTAAAAGCATAAGGATGCCTCTGAAAGAGGAGTTAAATGAGAAGGGATTTGAAAAAAAAAGGTCTAAACTCTTTTTTTTTTAAGTCTGGTTACCCTTTACCTTGAATATCCTCTGAAAATTAATATCAGAAAATTGGTCTATAAAGCAAGGTTGCAGTTCTAAAATGTGTACTTGAATAAATTAATGTACTGTATCTTTTACATGAAAAATATAAATGTTTCTTTTGCACAAATATATAAAAGTAAAAAAATAGTATAGGTGTAGTTAAATATGTGACTTATTTGGCATTCTGGAATTTATTGTAGCTGGAATTTATTGTAACTGTAACGCAGCAACCATAGTCTCCAAGTCTAACACTATTAAATGGTTGGGTGATGAGCCTGCTTAAAAATATTCATGTCATAGGATCTTTCTATGCAAATACTCTGATGTCATTGTCACAGTGTGATGTACCCTGCCCTGCATTAGACTTTAAGCATCCTATTTTGACAAGGAAGTAGGTCATTGCTAACCTCCACAATGGTGTAGAAACAGAAGAAAGCTGAAAGCTTTCCAATATCAACTTTCACTGTGGCATCAAATGCTATATATAATATATTGATTGTACCTGAACAATCAAGAAAAATATGATCTGGAGAAATAGAAAGAAAGCACACCCTAAGAACAATTCTACAGTCAAAAAGAAACAAATGAACCAAATAAAAATAACTCAAACCAGAATAAAAGCATACAAATAAAACAAATCCAGAGAAACACTTGCTCAAAATATTTTCTATCATACCAGTATTTTTTAGTCTTATAACTGTAATTTCTTCTTCATATTTTAGTATTAGAACTATCAAGGCTGTTCAACACATAGCAATTCTACAAAATCATATGTCAATCCATTTTACATTTGTGTCAGTCATTTTGACAAATATTCCCTGTGGAAGTATTAGTGCAAACTTCTACTAAATTATCTTAATACAGTTTTAAAAAATGACAGGTTTGAGCACATTTTGATTTGATTCTATTGCATTACATAGTTTGTATTGTACAATAAAAACACTGATCTTCAGTTTTGCAATGTTCTTAATTACTTAAATAAATATAATGCTGCTGCAGAGCAGCATTAACATCAAGTTCTCCACATCTTATCTCAAAAATTACTACACCTTTTCCAGAACTGTCACTGTTCTGATTTTGGCTGGGAAAGAATTAATTTTCTTCCTAGCAGCTGGTACAGTGCTGTCTTTTGGGTTTAGTCTGAGAATAATGTTGATAACACACTGATGTTGTAGTTGTGCTAAGCAATGCTTAACCTAAACAACGGACTTTTCAGTATCTCATGCTCTGTCAGGGAGGAAGGGCACAAGAAGCTGGGAGGAAGCAGAGACAGGACACCTGATCAAAACTAGCCTGCAGGATATTAACTTAATGTTCAGTATACAGACGGGCAGGAAGGGCCCAATCGCTGCTCTGGGATGCTGTGAGCATCTGTCGGCAGGTAGTGAGCAATTGTGTTGTGCATCATATTTTTTTTACATTTTTTATGATTCTCCTCCCCATCCCAATAGGGGGGCAGTGAGCAAGCAGCTATGTGGTACATAGTTGCTGGCCAGGCTTAAACCACAACAGACATGTAAAGCACAAATGAAATTTCCGAGGAAGTTCTTCGTTTCTATCAAAATGACTAGACAAGTGAGAAAAAGTTAAAAAACATACTTGTAAGTTAAAAAAATACTTGTATTGTCCCATTGTATGCCACCACTATATAAACAAGTCCTAGAAGATGCCCCACATAGACTATATTTTAATAAACTGGGAAAACAACATATTTTAAATTCATGGTCTGTTTCCTCTTAGTACATATTTTAAATGTTATCTGTCATCTAGTGGATTTAGTTTTGGCTTTAACAAAACAATGGCTTTAGCTGTAATAAATCAAATGCATTATAATGCTTTGTGATGAAACTGGTATTTCACTAAAAGCAGAAGTAACTTTCAGTCTGAATTTGCACCTGATAAGAAGCAATCATCAGTACAGTGGATGTTAACAAGACTTTTATATGCTCGCAGAAGTTTAACAGCTTATACATAATTTACTATGGGGTTTAAAAAACTTAAAATAACCATTCTCCACAAAGAAAATCCATAAATCCATACATTCATGGTAACAGAGTTAAAATATTGATTGTTTTGGTAACTCTTTAGCTCATTCAAATTAAAAATCAATTTACGTCTCCAGTCTCTGCATTGGGAAGATATACTAATCATGTATATTTGTTGCCATTTGAACAACAAGCAGTCATCCTATTTGATATTCTAATCCCCATAAGTGTTATCCTGTGCAGAAGATAAAAAAGAATAACTGTTTCTTTCTTTTTTCTTTTTTTTTCCCCTTCTTTAACTAACACTCCATTCATGAGTATCTGTGTAATACTGTAGATAGTTCTTACTAACTAGGGATTTCTTGCCTGGAAAACTTTTTTCAATCTGATACCTTTGCTGCTGATGTTGATGTTGAGGAACAGGTAGATACCCCAGGTAGCGACTTAATGAAGACGATGGCCAACAAATTCAATAGTTCTACCTTACATTTGAGTAACCCTTTTGGAAAAAAACAAAACAAAACCCAAATAAAACAAGATTAGAGTCAGAGCTAGAGAAACCATTATATTCAGGGATATATAAATCCCCTCCAAAACCCAAAACAAACAGAAAACTCCTATGCTGAAAAAGAATTTCTTTGGAAACCTTATTATAAATGTCAAAACATAACGAGAACTGCTTATAGTTTGAGCAGAAAACTTCTGCAGAAAACTATACAGTAGCTGTTAAACTATTTAGAAGCTATACCAACATATTGCCATTTTGGGGGAAAATGATAAAGACATTTTTACTTGCTTGAATTTCTTCTTTATTCAAAACGCATGATAGAAGACATTCCACATTTATTCATTCACTAAGCCTGTTTGTGGTTTAAGGCAGCGTCTTCATACTTATAATAAAGCTTAACCAAAATCCTGTTCACCTTTCACACAGTGTGTTTCAGAATAAATTAAAAAAACCTGGAGAATATCCATGTGATAATTATGCAGAAAAGCAATAAGTATTTTTAAAAAGATACAATTATCCATTTAGACAATTATCCATTTAAAAAGAAATACAATTTTAAAATAAATCATAATTTGTTATGAGAGATAATACTCTATAGAATTTTCTTTTATTGTTATGTCTGTTCCCAAAGTACAGCTAAAAGGAAACATTGACAGCTCTTGCTTTGTCATGCTATCTCTTAATTAAGTCTGAAAAAAAGCACTGAAACATGAGATAAAGTATTCAAAGCAACTAAAATGCTGTCAGATTTAATAAACTAAAATAATTCAGCATTACTTTTTAATATTGCACACACAAGTCTCATTCTTGTTTGAATTTTGCGTTGATTTTCTCATTTAAAACCTCAAAATTTCTTATTTGATTGTTTGATATAAATTTGGCATAATGAAGACAGGCTGAGGAAGTTGGGGCTGTTCAGCCCAGAGAAGAGAAGGCTGCGTGGAGACCTCATAGCAGCCTTCCAGTATCTGAAGGGGGCCTATAGGGATGCTGGAGAGGGACTCTTCATTAGGGACTGTAGTGACAGGACAAGGGGTAACGGGTTAAAACTCAAACAGGGGAAGTTTAGATTGGATATAAGGAGGAAATTCTTTCCTGTTAGGGTGGTGAGGCACTGGAATAGGTTGCCCAGGGAGGCTGTGAAGGCTCCATCCCTGGCAGTGTTCAAGACCACACAGTACACAGTACACACAGTATGCTAGAGATTGGAAGGGACCTCAAAAGATCATCTAGTCCAATCCCCCTGCCAGAGCAGGAACACCTAGATAGTGTTACACAGGAATGTGTCCAGGTGGGTTTTGAATGTCTCCAGGGAAGGAGACTCCACAACCTCCCTGGGCAGCCTGTTCCAGTGTTCTGTCACCCTCACTGAGAAGAAGTTGCTTCTCAAGTTTAAGTGGAACCTCTTGTGTTCCAGTTTGTACCCATTACCCCTTGTTCTATCATTGTTTGCCACTGAGTAGAGCCTGGCTCCAGGTTGGACGAGGCCTTGGGTGATATGATTTAGCGTAAGGTGTCCCTGCCCACGGCAGGGGGGTTGGAACTAGATGATCTTAAGGTCCTTTCCAACCCTAACGATTCTATGATTCTATGATTCTATGTTTATCACATTCTTTAAATATATCAAATGGTATTTTTCACTTGCAAGGGCATCTTTCTCTTTTGCCCTTTTAAATGATAGTTATTAAGATCATTTCATAAATAGCATGAACACAATATGAAATCTGATGGGAATCATCCCAATAATGGAAGCATCTGTTTCAGTTACATTGTCCAAATTATATGAATGAAAAATATTTTAAAATAAAAATAAAATAAAATGCCTGAGCAGTACAATGTTGATGCCAAAAAAATCATTCTCTAACATATCTATTCTAAAATATAATTCACCAAGAAATGAAAGAAACTGGTGACTCCAGAATCTCAGACTGAATTTCACTAGTTCCCCTGTAAAGTGGTTCAAATATGTCTAGAATTTGAAAGAACTCCTTTGTGTATTTCCACCCAGGTCAGTTGTAACAGATGATTCTGTAGCAAGTCCCTACCTTCATCAACCTTTTTAATTTTCCTTAGTTGTTTATCAACTGATTCTCGATATTAGTTGGTCGATTAATCTGAATTATCAAGATATATATGCAATCATAGATTCATAAAATTGTTTGGGTTGGAAGGGATCTTAAGGTCATATAGTTCCAACCCTCCCTGCCATGGGCAGGGACACCTGCCATCAGACCAGGCTGCTAAAAGCCCTGTCCAACCTCACCTTGAACACTTACAGAAATGGGACAGCCACAGCTTCTCTGGGCAACCTGCTCCAGTGTTGCACCACCTTCACAGTAAAGAGCTTCCTTATATCTAATCTGTGTCATCTTCCCTCTGTCAGTTTAAAGTCATTCCCACTTGATCTGTCACTATAAGCCCTTGTACAAAAAAACATAGTACTCTAGGTAGGGTCTCACCAGAGCAGAGTAGAAGGAGAGAATCACCTTCCTTGACCTGCTGGACACTTTTCTTTTGATGCAGATCAGCATACAGTTGACATTCTAGACTGCCAGCTCATGTTGAGCTTCTCGTCAACCAACACCCCCAAGTCCTTCTCCTCAGGGCTGCTCTCTATCCGCTATCCTCCCAGCCTGTATTTATGCTTGGGATTGCCCTGATATATGCCTGGGTATATGACCTTGGACTTGTCCGTGTTGAACTTCATGAGGTTTGCACTTGCCCATCTCTCAAGATTGTGAAGGTTCCCCTGAATGGCACCCCTTCCTTCCACTTTGTTGACTGTACCACACAGCTTGATGCTGGTGGCAGACTTGCTGAGAGTACACTCTGTCCCACTGTCCGTGTCACTGACAAAGATGCTAAACAGCAAGAGTCCTAATACTGACCCTTAAGGAACACCACTCATCATAGATCTCCACATGGAGTTTGAGCCATTGACCACAACTCTTTGCATGCGACCATCCAGCCAGTTCCTTATTCACTGGGTTGTCCATCTGTCAAATCTGCTTCTCCAATTTGGAGACAAGGATGCTGTGCAGGGCAGTGTCAAATGTTTTGTACAAGTGCCGGTAGATGACTTCAGTTGCACTGCCCCTCATCCACCAATGCCGTGGTCTCTTCATTGAAGGCCACCAAATTTGTCAGGCATTATTTGCCCTTAGTGAAGCCATGTTGGCTGTCAGCGATCATCCCTTACTGCCTGTGTGCCTTCGCATAGTTTCCAGGAGGATCTGCTTCATGATCTTGCTGGGTAGAGAGACCTGCAGGTCCTGAGCTCTTCCTTTTCCTCCTTTTTAAAAATGGGGGTTATGTTTGCCCTTTTCTGATCAGCAGGAACTTCACCGGACTACCATGACTGCTTACACAAAATATATGACTGATAGTGACTTCGCAATTTCCTCTGCCAGTTCCCTCAGCACCCATGAATACATCTTGTCATGTACATGTTTTGGGATCATTCCTTGCTCCCCAAGAACTTGAAATACTTATGTAAGTTTTGTTTGTGTATGTTGATGTATGCCATCCACATGTGGGGTTTTTTTCTTATTTTGCACTTTTTTCTTAATTCAATGTGATAAGATATATTTGCAAACTTTTATTAATAATTTACTTACATGTTTCTAGAACATTATAGTATCAAAAAATCATAGTATCCAAATACAAATATGTTGACAGGAATATTTCTTTGTCTTCTGATTTGTAAAAGGGGTTACATGTAACTAGATTCAAGACATTTAGTACGAAGTGTCTTGATTTCCTTCTGACTACAAATGGATGAAGTTCCTCATTGATCATGGATGTGTTACTCTTCCTTTCTGTTTATACCACAATGAGAATCAAACCAGCTGGTTCATTATTAAAGTATGGATGGTTAATTGAAATCCAAATGAACGCTGAAAGAATCAATGTCACTTTCATAAGCTCTGTGACACAACAAATCAGATAAGTGTGTTCTGTTAGTTTATGATCTGTTTACTCATATGTGTCTCTGTCCCTAATAATTATAATACTCCTATTTTCAAGTGCTTATGTAAGAAGTTGCCCATATAACATTTAAGAGGATACTCCAGTTCACTGTAGAAGAGAAATTGAATTTTTTTGCAGTGAGAAATAGATGACCATGACAGACAGTGAAAACAAGGAATCCAAGTAGTATAGAAGGCTAAATGATTCTGCTTTGGGTTAATGAGCTTGACTTCATCCACATCCTGCAAGGAAATAAATTCAGCAGGAAACACTTGGGTGTGTATTCAGTGCCTAAAGCTGCAGGTTAATGGTGCTCATAAAGATGTCCTCTGTAAATTCAAGAGGACACAGAGCTATTTAGATTGCTATTTGGGGCATAAGATCCATGTTTACACAAGAATACTTATAGACACAAGATTTAAACAGGGTATGAATAAACTTTACACACTAGAAAGCTTTTAACTACCAAGAGAGGTGAGATTCTAAAACAGCCTTTCAGTAGATGGAGAAGAGTCCATAAAGGTTTTGAAGATTTAATATGGTGCTTGATAAGTTTATGAAGGTCTGGTACATCACAGATGATTTTGCTAGCAGGAGTTGGATTTGGAATGGATAAAGCAGGAATTGGATTTTGAATGATAAGGCAGGAGTGTCCCTTCCTGTCCTGTGATCACCTAAATAGTTCTTGCCTTTTATAGAAGTAGAATTGGAATATTTGTGTTTCATAAAATAATTTATTTCAATTTGGTTAAATTCTATTTGATTCTTATTGATTGTGCTTCGATCAGATATCTAGTTACTAATGTAGCCAGCGTCTTATTTCTTGTTCAATAAAGTTTATTCCATTAACATTTTTAGCTTGCATGAAAGAAAAAAAAATATAATCCAGATGAAATATTAAAAGATCATTATGTAGGGAAAGTTAGGTGTAACCAAAGTTTATGAAAATGTGTTTTTCTATAGAGGAACCATTGAATGTAATAGACAACTGAGGACAGTGTCTATGGAGGTGATAATCATATGAATACTAAAAGCTACAGAAAATGGAATTGGAAAAGTAAATAATTTAGAATATTTAAATGGAAAACAGACATACAACAACTTTTAAAGGATTTTTAAACAGCATCTAAAACAAAGGCAACAAAACAAGAAATAGATGCTCTTAAATTCCAAGGAAGTTGGTTTTTTTTTTACTTTTAAATGAAGCTTTATGTTAGATACATACATGGATTTAAAAAGACAAAAGATATTGCCATTATGAACCTTAGTACAAAAAGTTTTTGAATAAATTAAAGGTAAAAAACCTCAAAAAAAGTCAAAAGCAAAATGTAAAACCAATGATATGTCATGTAATTAATTTGGTAGGAAAAAAAAATGTAAAAGGCTATGTGGTAAACCATTAATGTTATAAAACAATGTTTTGTTAGAAGAATGTTTTTACTCTAGATCAAAATCTTATCAGGGCTTTCATTGTTGCAATCTTTCTGGATATACATATTTTGATGATGGACGTGCCAAGGATGAGTGAATAAGGAAGTTTTTGTGATGGTTTTCATTAGTGAGACAAGAAAAAATTCTTATTCTTGAAATTTAGACCATGTTTTTAACTGTATCCTTTCTGTTTCTGCATTCTTCATCAATATGTCATTAAAGGGAACTAAAATATGTGGTGTAGTGTATTATTTTCATTTGCACATCATTAACAATGGCTTCCAATGAAAAAGTTATAACCCCTTTATACTGCACAGTTGGCAGTACACGGACTTATTTGTTTATATTCTGTCTTTTTTTATTAATTAATGAGTTCTTGAAGCATCATAAATGGACTATGCTTGAAGCTGGGACACAGGTATAGACTTGTGTTTTGGGATTATAAAAAGAACTTTAACTGAATTCCTTTATTCATAGGCTTGGTATCAGACTAGATTAAGAGTAAAGTAGTCAATTACAGATGAGACAGATGAAACCTCAGGACATTTTTACCATCCTCCACACTATGTAGTATGTATTGACAGTAGAATCACCTACTTAACTCATTAAATTTCCAGTGAAGGGTCTCCATCTACCATGCTTTGCCACACAAGAGTGTAACTATTAAGCGAAAAAAATGCCTTATTTGATTAATTTTACAGCCTGGCACACTGTTGATGTAATATGGTTCTAGACATATAAGTGATGATAGGTGAGAATGTAGATGCTTCTTCATGGCTTGAAACTGTGGCTGAAAATTTCAGTCTTCATAAGGAAGATGAAACTGTAGACACTTCAGCAGTTCAGATAGAAAGGTCTGACTGTTTCATGTCATAAAACTGCTGAATCACAGAATGATGCAGTTTGGAAGGGACTTCAGGTGGTCACCTGTTCCAACCTACTCTTTGAAGCAGGTCCAATTAAATCAGATTATTCAGGGTCTCAGCCAGCTGAATTTATGTCTCCAAGGAGGGAGAGTCCACAGCCTGTCTGGGTAACTTGTTCCAGTTCCTGATGACTCTCATTAAAAGGTGGTTTTTTTCCTCTTATAAGGTCTCCCCTGAGCCCTCCCTTCTTCAGGCTCTCAGCCTCCCATTGTGTGCTGTACACTCGAGTCCTCTCATCGGAGCTTCTCCCTGCTGGACCCCAGGAGACCAATGTATTTCTTCGACTTGGGAACAATATGGGCAGATATGGTCTTGTAAGTATTGAAGAGGGGAAGGATCCTTCAACCTGCTGGTTGTATTCCTGCCCATGCAGCCCAGACACCATTGGTTCTTTTTGCCACAAGAAAGCACTGCTGACTCATATTCTACTTGTTTTCTACATGACTACAGACTCAGAGGTCTTTGTATGTAAAGCTGCTTTCTGGATAGGTAGCCCTAAAGCTTCATTGTTCTATGGGATTACTGACTCTCAGATTTAAGATTTTGCACTTATCCTTACTGAATTTCATGAGGTTCCATACCTCTAGCTTGTCAAAATCCATCTGCTTAAAAGGGAAAAATAAATATGTCGTGGGTATCTGAAACAACTAACTGGGGAGAAGCAGCTGAATTTGATAGAAGGATGGAGAGCAGAAAATCTGAAATGCAAACAGAAATTTCTCCCTTCCTCTAGAAAGACTACTTCCTTTTCAACCCCTTCTCCCAGAAGGCTTTTACAATATAATCTTTGACAATAGACAGAATGTGAAACTTATAAAAGCCTCCCCATGTAAACAATAGTGAACTGGAAAAATGTGATTTCATAGCAGATTTATTTTCCCCCTTAAAAGAATTTCATGTAGAAAAAAAAAATTAAAAAAAAAAAGTCAATACCAAAACAACATAAAAACCAAAACCCCTAGTAGCTGTCATATCTTAAACATTCTCTTTCCTGAGAAAAGGCTAGTATTTGCCATGCTGTTATTCTGTTTATTAAAATCATAGTAGTTACATAAGTGTACTAGGAAAAAAATGGTACTTACTGATATTTAAAACTAAAACCAGCTTAGAGCTAAAATTATTCCCACTACTGCAAGAACTTTATAATCATAAACTCTCTGACTGTTATAGTTACGGTTATCTTTACCTTCATTACCTAAAGATAACCTTATGTTAAGGTTATCTTTACCTTCATTTTTAAGAAGTAGTTTTCTCCACAGCTGTTTTTATTTTTGTGTTCAAAAGAAGTGATAACTTACACTATATCTTAGTGCTACTAAAAGTGCAATCACTAATGCACCTGAAAGATACAAGTATTAGGAATCCCCTAATCTATTGGCCTAGCACTGTATCCATCTTTCACTGGAACAGATATAAAGTTAGCTTAAACTAAAAATCCCTATGAAAAGTTATTTATTACCCCAAAGTGAATCTGTCTTTCCAACTTCCATTGAAAAAGCTCAGAATTCATTTTAAAACATGAAATCCTTATAAATGTATTTTTATTTTTGCTTCTTAAAGGATTTGTTACTGTAAATATGAATAGTAATGTTTTCTTAAAAGTCCCCTGAAAAACTTTTTTAAAGTCTTGTAAATTCTGAACAGATGGTCTTTAGCTATAGTGTCTATGCCATTTCTTCTTTGTATACTTTTATAATATAAAGATTCAATTTTTTTATTTTTGTTCACTGCAGCAGATGATCATTATTACTTTCCGTATAAAGCATCTGCATTCACTTTTCTACCAAGGAATTTTCTGAAATGTTGGCAAAAGTTTTGCTTTAGCTACAAATATCCTTTAGGTAGGCCAAGTAAATCCTCTGGAATCTCCTTAGTTTTAGGATAGTATATGTTTGCTAAGTGCATCAAAAAATCCAGTTACTAAAGATTAGCACATAAACCTTTTGGAAACTCTCTGAGAGACCCTACATCTGTCTGTGTGCACGAAATTTCAGGCAACTCTTGTGCTATATGGTGCTGAATGGCAGTTCATAATATAACTCATAAATCTCAGCCAGATTAACTTGCCACTCAGATTTATTTAAAACAGAATATTTGTTGCATTATATGTGATGAAAGAGTGCTTCCTGAAAAACAGCTTCCTGCAGAGTCTGAACATTCTCTGAGCAAGCATTCTGCACTCAGCTTCGCAATATTGTTTTAAAATGAAGACCTGTAAATTTGCGGGATAAAAAAACGTGAAAATTATCAAGAAGCTCTATACTTATCGGATAAACCCATTAAAGAAACAAAATGGTAAAACAGTGTCAGATAAATAATTGTTTAAGCTTTGATAGGTTGTGATTTTTTATTTCTAGTAATGTGTGATGGGGCTTTACACAAGGTCCTGTTTATGATTTCTTAGGCATATGTAAAATCATGCTTTGTTAAGATAACAGAAATGCAACATGTTCACAAAAGACATTTCTAATGGTACTTTTATAAGTACCTTATTTCTAAATGAACCCACACTGACAGATGGAGAGAGATCTGGTCACATATAGAATCATAGAATAGTTAGGGTTGGAAAGGACCTTAAGATCATCTAGTTCCAACCCCCATGCCGTGGGCAGGGACACCTTACGCTAAACCATATCACCCAAGGCCTCGTCCAACCTGGTCTTGAACACTGCCAGGGATGGAGCATTCACAACCTCCCTGGGCAACCCATTCCAGTGCCTCACCACCCTCACAGGAAAGAATTTCCTCCTTATATCCAATCTAAACTTCCCCTGTTTAAGTTTTAACCCGTTACCCCTTGTCCTATCACTACAGTCTCTAACGAAGAGTCCCTCTCCAGCATCCCTATAGGCCCCCTTCAGATACTGGAAGGCTGCTATGAGGTCTCCACGCAGCCTTCTCTTCTCTGGGCTGAGCAGCCCCAACTTCCTCAGCCTGTCTTCATACGGGAGGTGCTTCAGTCCCCTGATCATCCTTGTGGCCCTTCTCTGGAATTGTTCCAACAGTTCTATGTCCTTTTTATGTTGAGGACACCAGAACTGCACACAATACTCCAAGTGAGGTCTCACAAGAGCACAGTAGAGGGGCAGGATCACCTCCTTTGACCTGCTGGTCACACTCCTTTTGATGCAGCTCAGGACACGGTTGGCTTTCTGGGCTGCAAGCACACACTTGCAGGCCCATGTTCATTTTCTCATCAACCAACACCCCCAAGTCCTTCTCTGCAGGGCTGCTCTGAATCTCTTCTCTGCCCAACCTGTAGCTGTGCCTGGGATTGCTCCGACCCAGGTATAGGACCTTGCACTTGGCATGGTTAAACTTCATGAGGCTGGCATCAGCCCACCTTACAAGCGTGTTGAGGTCCATCTGGATGGCATTCCTTCCCTCCAGGGTATCAACCAAACCACACAGCTTGGTGTCGTCAGCAAACTTGCTGAGGGCGCACTCAATCCCACTGTCCATGTCAGCAATGAAGATGTTAAACAAGACCGGTCCCAACACCTATCCCTGAGGGGCACCACTCGTTACTGGTCTCCAGCTGGACATTGAGCCATTGACCACAACTCTTTGTGTGCGGCCATCTAACCAATTCTTTATCCACCAAGTGGTCTACCCATCAAATTGACGTTGCTCCAATTTAGTGACAAGGATGTTGTGTGGGACAGTGTCAAACACTTTACACAAGTCCAGGTAGATGACATCAACTGCTTTACCCCTGTCCATCAGTTTTGTAGCCCCATCATAGAAGGCCACCAAATTGGTCAGGCAGGATTTCCCCTTAGTGAAGCCATGCTGGCTGTCACCAAGCACCTTGTTGTTTTTCATGTACCTTAGCATGCCATCCAGGAGAATCTGCTCCAAGATTTTGTCAGGCACAGAGGTGAGACTGACTGGTCTGTGGTGCCTTGGGTCATCCATTTTCCCCTTCTTGAAAACGGGGGTTCTATTTCCCCTTTTCCAGTCATCGGGAACTTCACCTGACTGCCATGATTTCTCAAATATGATGGCCAGCGGCTTAGCAACTTCATTCCCCAGCTCCTTCAGGACCCGCAGATGGATCTCATCAGGACCCATGGACTTGTGCACATTCAGATTTTTAAGATGGTCTCGAACCAGTTCCTCTCGTACAGTGGGCGCAAGGTCTTCATTCTTGCAGTACCTGCATCTACCTTCCAAGACTTAGGTGGTTTGGTCAGAGCCTTTGCCAGTGAAGACCGAGGCAAAGAAGTCATTCAGAACCTCAGCCTTCTCCAAATCCTGTGTAGCCATTTCTCCTGAGAGCTTCCTGAGGGGGCCTACATTCTCCCTAGTCTGTTTTTTATTTGCTATGTACTTGTAGAATCCCTTCCATTATCCTTAACCTCCCTAGCCAAGTTTAATTCTAACTGAGCCTCAGCTTTCCTAACCTGGTCCCTAGCTTCCCGGACAACATCCCTGTACTCTTTCCATGCTGCCTGTCCTTGCCTCCACATTTTCTAAGCCTCTTTTTTCATTTGAATTTTCCTCAACAGCTCCTTATCCATCCAAGGAGGTCTCCTGGCCCTCCTGCTGCACTTCCTTCTAGTTGGGATGCAACACTCCTGAGTTCATAGCAGGTGATCCTTGAATATCAACCA
Organism: Pezoporus occidentalis; assembly: GCF_034315485.1. NCBI lineage: Eukaryota > Metazoa > Chordata > Aves > Psittaciformes > Psittacidae > Pezoporus > Pezoporus occidentalis. The sequence goes on from NW_026913531.1 coordinate 8,003,991, forward strand.
ACAGTCTTGGGCCCCTCTGCCTTCTAGGGCTGTATCCCATGGAACCTTCCGAAGGAGGCTCCTGAAGAGGCCAAAGTCTGCTCTTTTGAAGTCCAGGGCAGTGAGCTTGTTGCACGCTCTTCTCACTGTCCTGAGGATCTCTAAATTTGAGCATCTCGTGATCGCTGCATCCAAGGCTGCCCTGGAGAGTCACATTTCCAACGAGCCCTTCCCTGTTGGTGAGCACAAGGTCAAGCACAGCACCTCTCTTTGTCGGCTCCTCTATTACTTGCAGAAGGAAGTTGTCTTCTACACAATCGAGGAACCTCCTGGATTGCTTGTGCCGGGCCGTACCGTCCCTCCAGCAGATGTCAGGGTGGTTGAAGTCACCCATGAGAACAAGGGCCTGCGAGCGTGAGGCTTTTCCCATCTGTCTATAGAGTGCTTCATCCGCAGGTTCTCCTTCATCAGGCGGTCTGTAACAGATCCCCACAGTAATGTCTCCCATAGCTATGTTCCCTTTGACCCTGACCCACAAACTCTCTGTGGACTGCTCACCTGTCCCCAGACAGAGTTCCATACTCTCCAGCCTATCCCTAACATAAAGGGCAGCTCCCCCTCCCCGCCTGCCAGGCTTGTCTTTCCTAAAGAGCCTGTAACCTTCCATTCCCACATTCCAGTCATAGGAGCCATCCCACCATGTTTCTGTGATGCCTATTATATCATACCCCCATAGACGTGCACACATCTCTAATTCCTCTTGTTTGTTCCCCATGCTACAGGCATTTGTATAGAGGCATCTGAGCCGAGCTCCAACTGAAGCCGGCTCATTGGCTGGAGCAGCTGGGGTATCCCTACAGTGCTCCAAGCATTTATTATAGGTTCTGGCAACTGACTGGGTGTGTTGGGATGGAATGATGCCCCCCTCCCCCAACACATCTAGTTTAGGGCCTCCTTGACCAGTCTGGCAAGCCTCCTACCAAAACTGCTCTTTCCCTTCTTTATCAGACCAGCTCCACCAGCCCCCACTAGACCTGGCCTACAAGCTTGGGTCTCATGTTCAAGACACCTGGTGTTTCTCTTGAGTTCTGTTCTCTGCATGATTTAAACAGTAGCATAGCAAAAAAAATCAGACAGTGTGGGTAATGCATTAGATGGACATTATGATCTGGGTTAAATGAGGAGTCAGCCCTAATTCTGTTTATCCAAAACATAGAATCTGAGTCAGAAATTTTAGATCTATAGAAAACTGAAATAGGGTTGATTGGAACAAAGGACATTATTATTCAGTACCCTGCCTCCACAAGTGGTTAGTAACATAAGTTCACAGAAGTTGTTGGCCATTGATTTTTATTGCTTCCATGGATCTATCTAATCAGTTTTTAATTCATTATTCTTCTGCTTTCTCTTGTGTTTTATGGCAATTAATTAAATAGTGACACAATTAATAAAAAAGTACTCAGCTTTTGTTTCCTGGTGTGTGTGGGCTATGTTGTCATCCAGAGGGACTTTGACATGCTTGAGAGGTGTACCAGTGCCAGCCTCATGAAGTTCAACAATGCAAAGTACAAGTTCCTACATCTGGATCAGGGCAATCCAAGGCACAGCTACAGGTTGGGTGAAGAAGTGATTTAGAGCAGCCCTGCAGAGAAGAATTTCGTGTTGGTCAATGAGAAAGTGAACATGAGCCAGTTTCAGTGCGCGCTCCCAGCCCAGAAAGTCAACTGTACACTGGGCTGCATCAAAAGGAGCCTGACCAGCAGGTCTAAGGAGGTGATCCTGCCCCTCTAGTCTGCTCTTGTGAGACCCTACTTGGAGTACTGTGTGCAATTCTGGTGCCCCAAACATAAGAAGGACATGGAGTTGTTGGAGCAAGCCCAGAGGAGGGCTACGAGGACAATAAGGGGCGTTAATGCACTGGACAATAGCATCATGTTTATACTGATCAAAGGGATTAATTTCCAAAAAGAAACAATATAGACTGTATAAACTCCTGGAATGCTATGTGCATGGTTATGATTTAATAAACTAACTTATGAGTGGCTGTGACATGTCACTTGGTCTTAATTTCTGAATTTGCTCAGGTATGGTAAATGTAGTACTAGCTGGAAGAAATTCCATAATGGGCATTTCTCATTCCATTCACAAATGGTGCATGCCGAAAGACAGTAAAGAATGATCAAACTGTTGGTGAATTTTTGTCATAATGTGCAGTTTCCTCATACACTACTAAAATACCAGATCTCCTCTTGGCTCCTTATTGAGGTGTGAGCATTTCAGTTCTGATGAACATTCACTTTCATCTGATGTTTTTGGTTGCTTCATGCTGAAGTAAGATGTGTGGCTGAATATGTCAAATGTTGGCATCAGGAATGGGAAAGTCTCCTTGTGCAGTAGACTAAGGTACATGAAACACAAGTGACATCATTCTTGAACTGCTATCCAGATTCCAGATAAACCTTGTGGAACATACCCAAGAAGTGAGTGCCTATGATCAGCTAAATACTCTTACTTTCCAGTGTTTGCTCTCTGACTATAAAACTGTCAGAAAAATCAGGAATGATTTTACGTGGGTTTCAGGTCAGGTGAAGAGAAATAAATAGGCTGTTCTGAGTGTCTGAGTCAAAGGTCATTATAATGATATTTAAGCAGACTATCTGAACTTTGCTATTTGGTTCCAACTGGTGAAATGCTATATTGTATCTTGAAAAGTTAAAAAATATCTTTTAGGGCACTAGATGCATTGATGTACATATACAACCAATTTAAGGATCTTAACCTCTGCAAAACAGAAGTATAGGTATGAGTGAGTCATCTTCACCAGCAAATTATAGTTGAAGTCCAGACTCATCTGTGAAGATAAGTTATAGCCAACTTATAGAGGTTTTGTAGCAAACTGTTTTGTCTGAAGAAATGAATAGAATTAGGATATACCCTTTTAAACTAGCATAAAACATGACCCTTCTTCTCTTATTTGCATCCTTTCCTCAGTGTAGCATGATCCCAGGGAAAAGCCATCCCCCTAATTATTTTTTATAATGATATAATTACATCATAATTCCCTAATCCCACTGAATTTTCTTCAGCTGTTAGAAGCAAAAAGAAAAAAAAAAAAAGATCTCAATCACATCAGAAAGATGATCTGTACTCTGTGGCTCCAAGATTAATGGAACAAGTGTAGGCAACTGAGGATAGATAGTGCAGAAGAAAAAACGGGATAATGTCTTGCAGCTGCAATATCGTCTTAAGTAAGTCGAAAACACAGTCTCCTGTTTTAGCTCTTACTTCCCATGAAAAAAGGTATGATGAATCTACTCTGTCACTCTTTTCTTGTACTTTTCTTATATAACATAACTTACTAACACAAACTTTTGAAACCTGTGTTTGTCCTACTATTGTTTGTGTTATCAGTTTACAGCTCGAAGCATTTCCTTTTTCACAGTTCACATTAGCAGCTGTAGGAATAAATAAAACACCATTATTTTGCTAATTATTCTGCAGCAGTTCAATTAAAGAAAGCAGGCTTTCTCTCCTGTTCTTTCTTGAAGTGCTTGTTTTGAATTCTGAGTATTTCAAGCATTTTGTATAATTTTCTCTTATTTAAGAGTCATAATAATTAAGAACTTTCATATCCCCTTGGTTTTGTCTTCTTTTTAATATAGAATACTTTCCAGGTGCTTTTTGTATTCTCTTCTAATTTAAACATACATTACACTACAGGTTTTCTGGTTTTGTCTCTATACACTTGTTCTGTTCCCTGGTCAATTTGTCTGATTTTCTCTCTTTGATTTTTCAGGTCATGATGAGACCATAATTTATTACAGTTACTTGCCTCTTCAAGCTTCTAGGTCACATCTTTCAAATAACAATTTTGAGAAAGACCTGATTTGTTACTCCAAGTTCTTAAATAACCTCAGTCTGTTCTTCTGAAAAACATGTTAATTTAATGTCTGTGTACTCTCTCGAACAGACTGCAGTGAATTTCACAGTCTGCCTGCTAAATTATACTGGCTTAAGAAACGTTGGACTGCAGAAGAGAAGCACTTATCACCTTCAAGTATTTTGATAACATGTCTATAGGTTTCTCATGTAGAGGTTTATAGTGTATTCCAAAACTCAAACCAATAATGTTCATTGCTAAAATTTGCTTAGATCTGAAAATCTGATCTGATTTGCTTGTTTTTTCTGTCACATAACTTTAAAATACAGAAAAAATAATTTGCTTAATTGTTGGAAAAGGATCTGATGAGAGCATTAGGTTAAAAATACTGGTATCCATCATATAATACAGAGAATCAGAACTAGTTATAGAGCTTTCCTGATGTATATAGAGGAAGAGCTGCGAAATGCCAGGTTGGAGAAAGCAGCATTTTTCCAGATTTCTAACCCTGTATTCCTCTTTGTATTGTGTCAGCAAACTTCAGCTCCAGCAGTAATTTGTTATGCTGTCAGATGAAGCAGCTGGAAAGTAAGCCTTACCTTCCAGTTTCCTTGCTTTTGACAGTATGTGTCAAAAGTGTAATGTGGGTTGGACTCAGATCCAGTGGCATGGCTCAGCTGAACTTCTTGCTGAATGTAAATAAAGGTGTATGCTGAAAGGAAGTGAATTCAAACCATACCAATTGCCTCTCACAGGACGGGGGTAAGCAGCTGAGATTTATGTGGTCTGCTTTAACAAAAGAGCATGGAAATGTTCTAGAAGTTTTTGCTATGATTCTTAAGCTGTATGTGAAAAAAGTTGATGAGGAAGAATTGAAATGTATCCTTCTCTGGGCATCAAAAGTCAATCCGTCTAATATTTATACCCAGGAGATTTGAGACAAAATTGGTGTTAACTTGTGGGACTGTGCTACAAAAAACGATAAAGTTGCCACCAATTTATTGAGCCTGTGGCAAGTTATTTCTGAAACTTTAAAAGTTCATGCTGGCTCACAAGCACAGGGGGCAGAAGCGGCACCTTCAGCTCTTTTACCACCTTCCTCTTTGCCGGACTCTGCCATGAGATTGAAAAGTGAGTCTGCTGTTGCTCCTGTGGTTCTGCCGCCTGATAATTCTGATGCTGACCTGGATGGTCTTTTTGACCTGGGGCCTGTGGATCTGGAAAAGGAACTGCCGGATCAAGATCCGTGATGGGAAGGTCTCTCGTATCACAGTATCACAGTATCACAGTATGCTAGAGATTGGAAGGGACCTCGAAAGATCATCTAGTCCAATCCCCCTGCCGGAGCAGGAACACCTAGACAGTGCTACACAGGAATGTGTCCAGGCGGGTTTTGAATGTCTCCAGGGAAGGAGACTCCACAACCTCCCTGGGCAGCCTGTTCCAGTGTTCCGTCACCCTCACTGAGAAGAAGTTGCTTCTCAAGTTTAAGTGGAACCTCTTGTGTTCCAGTTTGTACCCATTACCCCTTGTCCTATCATTGTTTGCCACTGAGTAGAGCCCGGCTCCATCCTCATGACACTCCCCCTTTATATATTTATAGACACTTATAAGGTCACCCCTCAGTCTCCTCTTCTCCAAACTATAGAGACCCAGCTCCCTCAGTCTTTCCTCATAAGGGAGATGCTCCACTCCCTTAATCATCTTTGTTGCCCTGCGCTGGACTCTCTCCAGCAGCTCCCTGTCCTTCTTGAACTGAGGGGCCCAGAACTGGACACAATATTCCAGATGGGGTCTCACCAGGGCAGAGTAGAGGGGAAGGAGGACCTCTCTCGACCTACTAACCACCCCCCTTCTAATACACCCCAGGATGCCATTGGCCTTCTTAGCCACAAGGGCACAGTGTTGGCTCATGGTCATCCTGTCGTCCACTAGGACCCCCAGGTCCCTCTCCCCTACACTGCTCTCTAACAGGTTGTTTCCCAACCTATACTGGAACCTGGGGTTGTTCCTGCCCAGATGCAGGACTCTACACTTTCTCTTGTTATATTTCATCAAGTTATTCCCTGCCCAACTCTCCAGCCTGTCCAGGTCTCGCTGGATGGCAGCACAGCCTTCTGGCGTGTCAGCCACTCCTCCCAGCTTAGTGTCATCAGCAAACTTGCTGATAGTACACTCAATTCCCTCATCTAAATCGTTGATGAATATATTAAATAATACTTACTGCTTCAACCAGATGCTCCTTGTTAGTGAGGATGAGATCCAGCAGCGCTCCTCTCCTGGTCGGCTCATCCACCATTTGCAGGAGGAAGTTATCATCCATACACTGGAGGAACCTCCTGGACTGCGGCTGGGTTGCTGAGTGGTCCTTCCAGCAAACATCAGGGAAGTTAAAATCCCCCACGACGACCACGGCCTGTGACTGTGAGGCCGCTCTCAGCTGCCTGTAGAAGGCCTCGTCAACTTCCTCACCCTGATCTGGTGGTCTGTAACAGACACCTACAACAGTATCCCCCCTGCCAGCCTGCCCCTTAATTCTCACCCACAGACTCTCAACTCGCTCGTCATCTGTCCCTGGACAGAACTCAGTGCATTGTAGTTGCTCCCGCACATAAAGAGCAACCCCACCACCCCTCCTGGCTGGCCTGTCTTTCCTGAAGAGGACATAGCCCTCCATGACTATATTCCAGTCATGTGAGCTGTCCCACCACATCTCTGTAATTGCCACCAGATCATAGTCTCCTGACTTAACACAGGTTTCCAACTCCTCCTGCTTATTTCCCATGCTGCGCGCATTGGTGTACAGACCTCTTATCAAAGATATCAGGCCAACGGTGATGGATCATGGACTTGGAACCCCATATACATCTCATTTGATACAGTATGTCTGTGATACTCATGTGTCTGAATTTTGTGTTTCAAATATTGTAATTGTGTGAAGTGTGCTTGTGGGATCCGTTGTGTGTGTGTGTTGAGGGCAGATGGTGTTCTGTGTATTTTTTGTCTTTGTGTTTGCATAGAAGTATTTAACAGGGGGCATAAAAAGGCAGTGAGGCCCCTTTAGTTGTTTGGTAACCATGTTCAAAAGAAGCTGCCCTCCAATTCGGCTCCCAGTGTTCCACCGGTGGAATGGCCAGGATGGACATCGGAGCCATGGAGTGAAGAAAAAAAAAAACAAACCCTTACAATCTATTGAAGTGTCGGGGCAGTTTGTAGAGACACCATAAGGAAAGCCTAAAGAGCACCTGCACTATGCTGGGCACATGGGAGGAGCCCTGCTTAGTGTGTTTAAGGTAACCTGGGGGTGAATCCAGGACTTGGAGGAACAGATTGGTTGAAACAAGAACTTCTAACTGAAAAAGAGAGAGGGGCAGTGCAACCACAAGCTTTATCAGGCGCCACACAAGCAACATCAGGGTGGCAGAAGAAGAATTAAAAAACCCGAGAGGAGGCAGACACAAAAAATGAAGGAGCCAGCGCAGCTCCTGTGTTTCCAACCTGCCTGGCCCTTTAACTGCGGGTAATGACACAACAAACTCCTTGATTGTTAACACTGCAGTTTACTTCTGCGGCTGCTTCACATTCCTTTTTCATCAGAATGCCTCTGCTTTAAGGAAACACTTCAACCTGTCTTCTTCTCAAGAGCTGATAACCTGGGGGAGGGGGTATATTTGTGTCCTCCTGCCTACAGGTCCATGTCAGCCTCCTGCGAAGTTCATCAAGCTTTACCATGAGCTGGACAGATGCGTGGAAGAACCCAATGTCTCAGCTACAGGACCTGACCGTGAATACCCAGAGCAAAATGAGATAAAGGAAGAGAAAAACGAACAATTACAAAACACCACTTGGGGGCAACTGAAAAGTAACAACTTGAATATGCGTGCTTGTAACATAGCTATTAGGGGCTGTGATTTTGTGTATAAACCGTCTGTATTTACTAGCCAGTTGCTAATAAGAAACTATATTTTGTATTGTATGGTTTTGTCACTTGTAAAAGAGATGCTAGAGCATGCACATTTGCAGCAGCTGCTAGAAAATGCTAAGGCAAAAGCTAGAAAGATTCTAACACAATGGTAGGTGTTATAAAGCAGGTATTGATAGTAGATATATGAAACAAAAAAGAGGGAGTTCAGGGTTAACTCCACAAGAACGTATAGTGAAAGTTTGTTATGTTTTGAATTTTTTAAATCGCTGGATGGAGGATGGACTCCCTATACAGCACCATTTTGGGGTTCTAAGAATTTTGAACAGGTGAAAAGCTGATGTTAAAGTACATAATCTTGAAACTCATGATTGGGAAGGACCGTTTCCTTTAATAACCTGAGGACAAGGGTATGCTTGTGTTTCCACAGATAAAGACATCATTGGGTCTCTGCAGGATGGGTTCATCCTGCCTTGTCTTCTGCCTCTTCATCACAAGAGGACTGACCCTATCATGGTTTCCCGCCCAGCCAAAAGAGAACATCTGTAGAACATTAGCCACTGCGACAGGATAAGACACCCTGTGCCTGCTGGTTGCCACGCCTACGAGTCCTTTCAGACTGCTGTTGGAAGCAATGGCAGCCTTGAATCCTGTGGACACGTGGGATGGTTGGGGGGTATAACAACAATCAAGAAATTGATTTGTTAAGATCTGTGAAAATGGATATGTATCTGTATTTTCATTATATAATTTGAAACCAACTGTTAGTGCAGAATGTTAACTGTTCTTTAACTGTTCATTTGCTAGGTGTTAACTGTTCTTTAACTGTTTATTTGTTAGGCTAGGAGCACAAGTGAAAAAAATGTGTTAAGAATGTTTGTTTTGTTAGTTTTTACTATCTTATACAGTTTCTTATTAATCAAGCCCTTAAGCAGGTATTGATAGTGGATATACAAAACAAAGAAGGGGGAGATGTGGGAGGTGAAGGTGATAAGATTTGCAGGAAAAAAATTTGGGAATGAGCTCTGAGACCTTGGTGCATGACAAACACCTGGGGCAATGAGCTGGAAGTTGAAGAACAGGAAAGGTAAACAAACAAGCCTTGGGAGGATGGGCCATGATGTAGTTGTGGTGGGAATCTTGGAGGCCAGAGGATGTTGGGGTTGTGAGAGAGTCCGCAGCATTGTGATTAGACTATTTACCTGGAGGGTTTTACAGGGGCCAATGAGATTGAACGTTGTATGTATGTTCAGGTTGGGAAAGTACTGAACAAGGGGATAAAAAGGGCTTGGTGATAATAAACAAGGATTTGAGTCTCCTCATCAACTTGAGTCCGTGTCGTGAAATGCCACATTTACCGACTTCAAATTATACATTCCTCTTAACTGTGAGAGGTCTTCAGGAGTCAAACCTGATAGAAACAAATGTCTCTTCCGCCCTGCCTTAAGGAGGAGAGCAGGAAGAAGAAAGGAGAGATTGTCCCCTCCTCTTCCTTTCTCTCCACTGCACTCTTCTCTCCTTTCCCCAAGATTTCTCCTGAAATTGTACTCAGAGCATGGTTTGCACTTCCCATTTGTTTTGCTTGAGACTATACTATTATTTTGGGAAAACACAGATACATGTAGTCTTTTAATGTCAATGCGTTTCACAAATTTACTTCACATTCAGCTCTGTAAAGTTGTAAAAGTGAAACCAGAGCAGCAGCATTGCTGACAAATTCAGTTTAAAGCCATGGACAGAGTATAATTCTGTCTGTCTGCTGAGGGATGGATGATGAATGCTATAGAAGACTCAAAGATGTTGGTTCCTTTTTCAGGTCAACTGGACAATGCTGAAAGCCATGTTTGCATCTGATGTACATCTTGCTTTTACTTCAGGGAATCTTGAGGCTGAGGAGGACTTTGTCCCAAGATGTAACCATGATGTGGCCAAAATACAGGTCCAGTTGTGGAAATTTGAGTATTTCCCTGGATCATGTAAAGCAGACTAATCCACAGGTCTGCTTTTATGACCCGTGCAGTTCCACAGGGGACAGTATATGTGGTTTCCACACAGGCTTTTCATAAGTTGAGGAACTCTAAGCTCGTTTACAAAAAACAAATCAAATTAAAAAAAAACAAAAAAAAACAAGAACTCCAAACCATCCCTCCCTCATTACCAACGTCTAACTTAGTATTATTATTAATTTTAACGTATAAAGACAGAAAAATGGCAAAACAAAAAAAAAAAAAAAAAAGGCTCCCCAAAGGAAAGAATGAGCATAAAAAATCAGATGGTATATGAAGACAAAGAAAGTGAATTTCTTTTCTTTTGTCTTTTTTTTTTTTTCCTCTTCCTAGGAATACCAGATTTTTTTTTTTTTTTTTCAAGATAGTGGAATAATACTTTCAAATGGCTGATCAAGTAACTTGTTTGCTACTTTAAGCTGAAAGTAGAAACATCTGGAAGCAATTAGAAAAAAACCTCTATTGCCTCTTCTCCTCCAGTCCGTTATAGCTTTCCTTAATGTAACAACAGTTCATAACTGTATAAACAAATAAGAACACTCTGGCTATATTTTATAGTCTTACCAACCTGCAGGACTTTTAAACTTGGGGGTACAGAACTAAACCACTTCTACTGACTCACAAAATCTGCTTTCTTGGAAACAAATTTATTGAAAAAAACTGTCATTAAAGGAAACGCAAAGTTAGGAAATTTTAATAATTTATTTTTATATTTTTTATTGGAATGTGTTAAGGGATTTCAACTTGGATTTTACATCTGTTAAAGGTATTTTTAGGTTGTACTACTTTTTAAAACACACATAAGATAAATCTCAAGGTTTCTCGTACACTGGCATGAGTAGAACAGTAGGTATTTAATCTCTTCAAAATAATGTATGTCTCATGACAGGTTCCCAAGTTAATGAAGATGATGACAGTAACATTTTCATCCATGACTGCTACAGGTAGTAAGACTTGTTACTGCTGCTGAGTCTGCCAATGTAAGTACCCAACCAAAAACCAGCTGGGTAAATAGTGTATACGTTATGGCTTCCTGACACTTTGGACTTCTGTAATGGAACGTAAGTTGTAAGTGGAAGACTGTTTCTGCCAAAGATATTTTCTTTTTTCCCCTTGTTTTGAAAAACATTTGTAAAACGTCACAATGGAAGAATGCATCCTTCCTACTACACTAGGCTTTCAACTCTCCGCTTAGTTGCCTTACGCCAGATTTGGGAAGGGACTGCTCAAGAATGATTCCATTACAGTGTTGTAAATTACATGTAACTTTACTAAAGTAAATGGAACCATGGCAGGACAAAACCAGAGTAACTATGGAAATCAGGCCTCAGCTAGTGCTTTTTTATTATCTTTTATTATGATAGGGAAAAAGCTAATGGATACTTACATAAAAAGGATATTTAACTTTCGTTCATTCTGAAATAAAACAAAATCTTCAGGAAAAACACTTAAAAGTTCAAAGAAGCATGAGTGAGAACATGTACAAAATTCAACAATGCAATTCAAAAGACAGTAGATCTTTAGTGAAAGCCAACTTAAAAGACATTTTTTTTCTATCCTTTTTATTATGCATATGAAAATAGGATTTCTTTGAAACAGTAAAAAAAAAATGGGGTTTAGGTGTCAGCATCTATAAGCTGGAGGAACTGAATGTCCTTATTACTGAACTACTGGTATATCCTGAAAATCTGTGTTCATAGTCATTTTGATTTCATAGAATTAAGGACGGATTTATTTTTGTGTGAAAGAGGATTTTGGTACATTACCAACTTGCTTATTTTACATTTAGACAGTGAAACTTAGAACAGTGGGTTAGGAAACCCAGGTGGTTAGGAAAGCAGAAAGATGCTCAATTTAACAAGGCAGCTAGAGTGTCCAGCGGTGGCTGGCAAGAGGATGCAACATTCTTTGAGAAAATTAGAGTGGAAAGAGAACTGATTTTATAATGCAACTAAAGCAAATTCCTTATCACAGGGACATAATTTTCTCACCTACATGCACTGTATTTTCTAGATCAAGTGCAACCTTTAATGTCTTAGGTTTGTTTTTTAATGGCATATTTTGAGTAAGTTGTAAACCAAGTAAATTTAAAATAAAACTGAGTCGTAATTACGTAAATGTAGATTCGTTACACAGAAAGTATGCAGACAGAGGTACTACTATTTTGAATGCAGGGTGGGTAAATATGTTCTAGAACACATGTTCCTTGTAGGCTTATTTAAAATTTGTATGAAAAATACATTTTTGCACTCATATTTTATGAAAAACATATGCCTGTAATATTGAACTTTTTAGACTTCGTAAATCCTTTTGAATGCTTGACTTCTGTTTATCAAAACTTATCTTCTAAAAATAAAGTTATTAATGAATTATTGTCTGCGACGTGAAAAAAAAACATCAAAACTACCCAGCTAGTTTGCAGTGATAGAAAGAAGGGATCTGATCTAAAGCAGTGATTTCCACCTCCAAAGCATTTGTCGTTTGTCAAGTTCCCTCAACATTATTTTCTGTTGTCACTCCTCTGTGTAGCTTGGGTATTTTATCTTTTTGGGTAAATGACCCAAACTGTTCCCAGAGATAAAGCAAAATGTGTTGCAAGAAAGCAGCAGTGAGATGATAACATGATTTTTTTGTTTAAATTCAGTTTGAATTGGATGAAGAAAGACAAGATAACACTTGCAAAGCTGGAAAACTTCATGGAAAGCTGGAAAGCATGCCATTCACATGTACAGTAGGTGAATCTACTTTGTTAATGGAATTACTAAAGCAGGTACATTTCTGTCCAAATTTCAAATTCATGTAGTACTGTTTCATTACATGTGGTGAAATAATACAGGGTATTCTCAAGTAACTAAATTAAGCCTAACTAGGTACAAATCTGAGTTTTAAGGTGGTGCTTATCCTGCCTGCTAGTACTACTGCTGTAATTTATACTTACTTTTTCTCTTTCAAAGTAACAAACTTTGCTGACAGAACTAGGGACTTTGCAGTTATATGTTTTTATATTTCAGATATTCAGACTCATTCATGTATGCATTATAACCTGGATTCTACTTGCAGAAGATCCATACAGCAAAAATACATCAATTACTACAGTTAGAATATTACTATAACGTGTGAATAAGAATGTAAGAAAAACAATTTTTTGGGCAATACTGAGGTGGGGGTTAGTTTCGGAATTTTTCCTTCCATTATCTTGGGTAAGTGCTATATGTTTTCATTCTCTTTCCAATGCTGTATTCCCTTAGCAAAGTTTCTTGGTCTTACAGCAGTTATACCAGACTAGGATGTTTTTCCAGTATAAATATAATCAGAGTATAAACCCTCTAAAGTATAAGTAGAGTTCAGGAAATAATTTAATTTATATTACCAGGTACAAAAGAAACTATTTCATTTTTAATGTTATAGTCATGAAAAGGCTAGCAAGCTTCTGTCTTATTCCAGTTGCACTGGAGTTTGTCATCAGTGAAAAATACATGTTTTCCCTCTGTTTACACAATATAACATGAATTGCAATACTTGCATCAAATTCAGTGGTGTCAGTTCAGTCCTTTGGTCAGCACAGGAATGAGGCAGTTAAAATCACTGTTATCTTAATGCACATAAAGACCTTTTCAGCATATCATTTTACTCAATTCTTGCAATTTACCGATTAAAATAAACTTGCTGGCTTAATCTTTAAAGTTCTTTATGAAGTCAGGATGCCTAAGTCCCTTAAAAGTAAGAGATTTTAACAATCCAAATCCCTTAGAAAGCTTTGGAAGAATCAGACACTTTGCTCAACACAAAATCAAATACATTAGAATATATGTTTAAAGTGTGCTGACTTTTGCAGTTCCTGTGTCTTGAACAACGGCTACATCTGTAATAAACTTCTAAAGATGCAAATTATATCAGGATGAGTTTAACAAGGATTAGATAGACATTGAAATAGGGTGTTCTGTGTGGTGTGTATATATATGGGGCTGGATAGGATCCACCCAAAGGTACAAAGGGAGCTGTCAGAAGTGCTCACTGATGGACTTTCAAACATTTTTCAGCTGTCCTGGATAACTGGGGAGGTCTCATCTATGAGAAGGGCCAGAAGGAGGATTTGGGGAACTACAAGCCTGCCAGCCTGACCTCAGTGCCAGGGAAAGGATTAGAGCAAATCATCTTGAGTGACATCCCACAGCACGTATAGGACAACCACATGATCAGGCCCAGTCAGCATGAATGGCAGTTTACAAAAGGCAGGTACTGCTTGATTAACCTGATCTCCTTCCATGAGAAGATGACCTGCTTAGTGGATGAGGGAAAGGCTGTGGATGTTGTTTACCTAGACATCAGTAAAGCCTTTGACAATGAATCCCGCAGTATTCTCCTGGAGAAAATTGTTGCTCGTGCCTGGACAGGCATACTGTTTTCTGGGTGAAAGACAAGTTGAATGAACAGACACCAGGAGTGCTGGTGAATGGCGTTATAACCAGTTGGTGGCCGGTCAGAAGTGGTATTTTCCAGAGCTCAGTATTGGGCCAGATTTGTTTACCTTCTTTATCAATGATCTGGATGAGGGCATGGAGTGCACCCTCAATATGTTTATAGATAACGTGAGGTTCAGCAGCAGTGTTGATCTGTTGGAGAGTAAGAAGGGTCTACAGAGAAATCTGGACAGGCTGGATCAATCAGCTGAGGCCAGTTGCTCAAGAAGATTCAACAAGTCAAAGTGCCAGATACTGCACTTGGGTCACAACAACTCCATGCAACTCTACAGGCTTGGGGATGAGTGGCTGGAAAGCTGCTCAGCGGAAAAGGACCTGAAGGGGTTGGTCAACAGCCAGTTGAATATAAGCCAGCTTGTGCCCAGGTGGACAAGAAGGCCAATGGCATTCTAGTTCCTGTCAGAAGTAGTGTGGCCAGCAGGATTAGGGAACTGATTGTCCCTGTGTACTCAGCACTGGTGAGGCTGCATTTTGAATACTGTGTTCAGTTCTGGGCCCCTCACTACAACAAAGACACTGAGGTGCTGGAGCATGTGCAAAGTGGGCAACAAACTTATGAAGGGTCTAAAGAAAAAATCTTATGAGAAATGGCTGAGGGAACTGAAGTTGTTTAATCTGGAGAAAAGGAGGCTGAGGGGAGAGTTTATCACTCTTTACAGCTACCTGAAAGAAGGTTGTAGTGAGATGCCTGTTGGTCTCTTCTCCCAAGTAACAAGAAATAAAACAAGAAGAAACAGCCTCAAGTTGCACCAGGGGAGGTTTGGATTGGATATGGGAAAAATTTCTTCACCAAATGGATTGTCAAGCCCTGGAACAGGCTGCCTAGCGAAGTGGTTGAGTCACCATCCCTGGAAGTATTTAAAAGCCATGTAGAGGTGGTGCGTGGGGACTTGGCAATGTTAGATTAACGGTTGGACCTGATGATCTTAAGGTCTTTCCAACATGAATCATTCTACGATTCTATATTAATGTGTATTACATATGAGTTTGTAATCCCCTTCCTTATATTCATCAAGGCCATCCCAGCAAATTAAGAGTGCAATGCAAATACCCCAAACAATTGAAAGCTACCAAAATCTATTGTTTTGTGTCACTGATTTCTATTCTATCACTTCTTTTGGTTTGTATCTGGAAGATAACATGAGGACTTCCACGTCATATTCTACCTTGGTCCTAGCTGAAATACTGTGAAACTTCAGACTTGCACTGCTCTCATTTGCTCAACCTTAACTGAATATGACCCACTCAGTATTTCTGGCTTCCCATTCAGAAATAAGGAACATTGGTGATATACAGCACCAAGTCATTTATGGCCAAGGTAACACATCATAAATGATGCTAGATTTTGTTAAAAGTCATAAAGTGCTGGAAAAATAATTCCTTTTTTTTAACAGAAAAAAAACCCACCCCAAACCAATTTTGCTTTAGGAGGAATTAAGTCAATGTAGCATTTATGAGAGCAGAATATTCTGGCACCAAGTTACACAGAATACTGGAATACCTCACAAAATTGAGTGATTTGATGTATTTTGCCAGGTTTGATGGGTCTCAGATCCAAAAAAGAAGAACCTGCTAAAAGAAACTCTTTTCCATGTGCTGAAGTGGCGGTGCATCAACCCCCTAGCCCTCCCAATGCTTTTAAACATTATCATGACTGTGAGTCTCATACATGCAATTACAGCTACAAAAAGACTTCAAAACCAGTATATCAGTGCTTTACATCTCCAGGAATCCCACAAAAGAGTAATTATTCAATTCTCTAAATACCCAAAATGAAGACTAATTTTATAGATGCAGGATAGAGAGTTTCAGTGACTTGCCTAGAGCCAGAAAAAAAAAAAAAGTTGTTCATAGTTGGAATGTCAGCACAGACAATAAGAATTTATATAGAAGAAAGAGAAGGTGAAGGGGAAATATAAAATACACATGCTATACTCTAATACAAATTCTAAATGCTTTAGGAAAAAAACATTTAGAAATCTTAATGTTATTGTGGATGTTCTTTCTGGACAGGATGGGGAGGAGAATCAGAAGAATGCAAACCCCATGGGTTGAGATGACAACATTTTAATAACTAAAATAAAATATAGTGATAATAGAAAGAATATAAACAATAACAATAGTAATAATATTAGGAAACAACAAGAGAGGAAATGAAAACTCAGAAAATAGAGTAATGCACACCTGCTGACTGATATCCAGCTCTACCTGAGCAGTGATCCATCCCTTCCAGGTAACTCTCTTTAGTTTATATACTAGGAATGACACACTGTGGTATGGAATATTCCTTTGACTACTTTGAGTCAAGTGTCCTGTCTCTGCTTCCTCCCAGCTTCTTGAGCCCCTCCTCACTGGCAGAGAATGAGAAATTGAGTCCTTGAAACAAGAGTCCTTGACCAGGGTAAGTGCTCCTTAGCAATAATTAAAACAGCAGTGTGTTATCAGCATTGTTCTCAGACTGAAGCCAAACCACGGTATGGTACTAACTACTGTCAAGAAAAACAACTGCTACAGCTGAAATCAGGACATCCTGGTAAAATATAGAAGCATAGAATGGTTTGGGTTAGAAGAGACCCTAAGTTCATCTAGTTCCATCACCTCTGCAATGGGCGTGGACACTTTCCGCTAGACCATGTTACTCAGAACCCCATCCAACTTAGCCTTGAACACTTGCCAGGCATGGGGCATCCACAGCTTCTCTGGGCAACCTGTTCCAGCATGTCACCACACTCATAGTGAAGATTTTTTTCCTAATAACTAATTTAAATATCTCCTCTTTCAGTTGAAAGCCATTCCCCTTTGTCTTGTCACAAGATGCCCTTGTAAAAAGTCCTCCAGATTTCTTGAAGGCAGGTATCGCCTATATCTTGAATAGTGCAAATATTTAGATAAAATTTGTTGTTAGAAATATTCTAAATTTTACATTGAGGTATAAAAAGTCTTTCAAAGGTGAGAAGATGCTGCAGTGTTAATAATTTTATGAGAAAGATATTTAAATTCTATCAGTAAGAGTAGAATTGTAATGTACCTAAATAGTTAGATGAAAACTTTAGACATAGAAAGCGAATAAATAACCTTTGATTGCATGAATGACACAAAAATATCCATTAATTGGGAGGCATCAGATAATATTTGAGGCACTGAAACAGGTTGCCCAAAGAAGTTGTGGCTTCCTTATCCCTGAAAATATTCAAAGCCAGGTTGGGTGGGGTTTTGAGAAACCTGGTTGAGTGGAAGGAAGAAGACCCTGGCTGTGACAGGCAGGTTGGAAGAAGATGATCTTTATGGTCCCTTCCAACCCAAAACATTCTATGATTCTATGATAATATACAAATGTAATTAACATTGATTTTAAAAATATAACATTTAAAAAAACAAGATCTACCGTTTTATTAACATACACATAAAAACATCAAAACCAATAAACAAAGTGTCCACCACCAAAGCTAGATTTTTTGTGTTGCCTGTGTCTATATAAAATACACCTAACACTTCTAAACCATCTTAGCATTTAGCAAATTTTATGGGAGGAAATAAAACTCCTCCTTTTTTAGTTTCCTGAGGAAAAAAAACCTCCGAGTACTTTTCTTATATTTTTACATCATTACTGCGTGTTTTGATAGTAACAGTTTTAAAATCTCTGTATTTCAATGTTAAATATACTCTGCTCACAGTCAGGCATCAAAGCAAATCTACCTTAATCCTGCTTCCTCTAAAATCAGCATGAACAGTAAAGGTACAAAGCATTCAAAGCTGTGTGTGTATACATTAAATGAAAGAGCATGAATCTGTCTTCTCAAATATTTTGAAATACAGACACATACTTCCACAAGTTAGAATTGAAAGAAATGTATCTGGATGTAAATTATTTGGAATTTTCTCAGTAAATAAGTGATTTTTCACTTTTGTGTGTGTGCGCTGTATGTAATTATATATGCTTTGGAGGAATCCATAACATTAAATAAATTTCACACTTCCACCTGAGTGCTGTGGCCTGATGTCAATACACCTGCAGGTAATATAAAATTAAATTATTCTGGGTGACTCTCACTCTTCTGTTAAGATAATAAATTAATTTGCTTCCTTGTTAAAAAAAAAGAACTTTATAAAATGAAATAAAGATAACTTTATAAAACGTCAAACTCCAAGAACAGACCTAATCTCAGATAACTAAAATGGTATCTATCTTGTGACATAGTCACAAGAAGAGCTACTGAAATATGATCATATTTAATTAAAGCCCTCATCCAAAGATTGATATTAATTTTTTCTTGTTCCACTTTTTTGTCTTTGGTTGGTTGTTGGTTTTGGGTTTGTGTTTTGCTTTGCTTAGGGGTTTTCGGTGAGTTTGGTTTGTTTTTTGGTTGGCTTTTTTTTTTTTTTTTACATCTTGTTTGTGTGGGAGATTGTTTCTGCCATCATTTATTAACCCATATTAAAAATAATAATATTTAAATTTAAAAATAATAATAGGAGAAACACAATTTTAAATAGTGGAGGTACATGAAAAAATTGGCAACAGGTGAAATGCTGAACATTAATAATTCAAGTGTGATTATGAAAAATAATTTATTAATCCCAATAATGTAAGGAGAATCCAGTTATGTCTAGGAATGTATGTAGCATTGTTCAGTATGGCTGTACCAATTATCTTTTCTGAGTTAGACTACTCAAGTTCCATAGTTTCAGGAGTAAAACTAAATGTTTTTCTCTTTTCTCTGCCAAAGTTCCACCTTGATGACAAGACTTTTTGAATATTTCATCTCCTAGCCTCATTTTATCAGATTTCTTATCTGAAATATTATTTGCATAGTTGTCGCTACAGAAATATTGCTTATGCAGAAGAATTATTTCAGCCAAAATCATCACAAGAGCTGAGAAGAAAAAAAAAATCAGGGATCAAGTTGTGATAACAGAGTCTAAAGTTTAAAGTCCTGCTGTTCTGTTATCTATAATTCTCTTCAGGTATAAATTATCTATCCAACCAATTACCTGTTCCTTGCCAATCTAGTTAATGATTTCCTCAGTCTACTTCAGGCAGTGTTGAAGACTGATTAAGTTAATAAACTTCACAAGTGTTTTGAGGTTACCTAGCATGTTGCCTAAAAGTAATTGTGGGCAACAACAAAGCAGCCATCTGGGGACAAAGACTTTCTACTCTTTTTGTTGTTTAGCCTTTCTTTTTCTGCCTCTTCCTGGTGGTCAGTCTCGTGTTGCACAGATGTCTTCCTTACATATGCATAGATGCTTTTCAGGTGTTTTTCACAGCCCATTCTCAGTCGAGATCTCAAAGAATTTTGCCTGAAAAATTAAACCAATTGTCTTGGGACTTCTCTCAGATTCAGCAAAAAGAGTCAGGAGAAACAATTTTCTTCAGAAGATTACAGGGTTTTGTCATTGCAAAAAAAAAAAGCTGGAGGCTGTTATTTTGGTTTTAGGATGTGCAATCCCAGTGGAAGGATCTACAAAGATCAAAACATAGAAGTATATTGTCACAACAGATATATGCTAGCTATGTATTATATCCAACATGAAAAGTGAAACAGGTTAGATATTTTAGAAATGTAGATGCAATACTAATGAAAGAACAATTAGAATGTTCATTGCAGATTGTTTGCTTTCACTCCCATTTTCTGTCAGTAAAGTGACTAAATGGATCACCTTCAGAGAACTTTCTGAATTCCTTAATAATATTATTTCCAATGAAGGAATCCATTTTAATGTATTTGCCACAGTCAGAAAAGACAAGTCTCAGTGCACCAGCATTTTCCAGACAGGAAAAAGTTGCTTTATCAACAGTCTGTCTGTGATATTTTCCATTAGACAGTTCAGGCAAGGATAAAAATACAGTTATTTAATTGTGGTGTCGTAAGGCATTTTCTTTTGTACTAACAGAACTCTCTTTCTGTTGTTTCTTTAATATTTCTTCAAGATTATCAGTTAAATTAGATGATTACCAAATAGACCAAGCAAATAAGTATGACATTTTTCTCATCATGATTTGGTATTAGTAATTTCCCCTAGATGTATGATGATTCTAATTACTTTAGTCTCATTTGAATCATAAGTAACCAAACATTAATCAATGCAGAATTTTGATAATTGTATAAATTAATCTTCCAAGTGAAAATTTTTAAGTGCTTTATTCAGAAAAAAATTAACTTCTACTTTATCCTATAGAAAATAATCTTACAAATTTAGTGAATATGCAGAATGGTTTATGTTGTAGTTATAAGAACAATGTTCAGTTTATATAAACATTGTTATGAACTTAACTAGCTTTTCACATCCATGAGTAGTACCCATGTTCAAGTAACATTGAGATGTGCTAGAAATAAGGACATCCACATGGTGATTATTAGGGTGTGATATTTTGAAGCTATGAACAACTGACATTTGTTCTTATTATAAATTGTTTAATATCATGTCTTTGTCTAGTATATGCACACAGGGACATTACAAAATAAGAAAATATAACAGTAAGTATCATCAAATAAATCTTAAAGAAAATTAAAAGTACATATCGCTTACTTTTTTAGCTGCACTAAGACTGCTGTAGCCTTGTAACAGACCTCTTAGCCCCCAAGTTAGTGGCTAACCAATTCTCTTGCTGCAACGAAGAGAAGAAAGATAAAAGCTTGGGTTTAGGCACTAATATTCTAAACAGTAACTAACTCTTGAATAATGCAAATCAGAGTATATTCTCTTAACGTTCTTCTTACACTGATGTTATGTTATCTCATCCAAATTAACTGTATTTTTCATGCTTACTAGCCATTGGTTTGTGATATGTAGGCACTGGGCCGAATGCATATGTTGCTGGTGTCACACTGTAAAGTTAAATGACCTGCTGGGGTACTGATGTACCTCATTCTTTGGGTCCCCTCTTCAAAAAACGCAAAGGAGATAATGACTGTTACATCTATATTTTTTGCAACCAAAACCACATTGATTAAATGAGATACTTCTCATCTGTTGTCACATTGCCTTTGGAGCTTTCTTTTTCCTTTAAAACTTCATTTTTATTCTGTTACAAAATGAATCAAATGCAGCTAAAATAACAAACCAGACCTGACTAATTTATTGCTGCTACACAAGAACTGGAAATAGCCTCTAGGCAATGCATTTTTGCTATCTCTTATGGGTAATTCATACAGTGATGTATTGATTTAACCTTATGCATGTCTTTGAGTAACCTTTCTTACAATATGCAAAGCCCATTTTCTAAGACACCATAGAGTATACTTTCAAGGTGATACACAAGAGTTTTAGCCACATGACTCCCATAAAGATCAGTCAGAATTCTGTGAATATTCACGCAAACTTTAAAAATCATACCTTTAATTGATCAGTTACTGCACAAGCTTCATAAATGAGGTAGCATTTTCAAATAAATAAGATTCTTACTTAGTTTGATTTAAATATTACCATCTGATTCGTTGATTTATTAAAATTAATTTATTGGAAAAGTGATCTGGAAAAATACTATTACTCCAAAATAGCAAGTTGGACTGTTGAGTGATAAATTCTCATTTGCCTTTATTACTTCCTTCAGAAGGCAATATTTTTTGTTCAGATATTTCTCATGATTGACTAACAGATTATAATGACATTATCAAAGCCTGTCCTCAGTTTTCCAAGTTTCTTTTCCTTTAAGGTGACACCCTCAATCAAGGAAGAGCCCGAGATACAATTCTGAAACTTTTTAAAAATAAGTGTAGATTTTTACAAGATCTCCAGTCTCTCTTCTGGTAAAGAAAAGACCTATTAACTTTGACACTTAAGTTAGCATATCTTGCAAATGCAAGAATACTGGGTTTAGCTTCAGCATTAAGCAGGATTACACCTATATCTATGTATGTTAACACATGAAATCTGAAGCTGAAAGTAGATTCATTTTTTACAAACGGGCAAGGAAATATAAATTATTTTAATCCCTTCTGTGAGCGATAACCGCATAAAAAGACTATATTATGACTACAGAAACAAACAGAAGTGGCTGAACAAAATGGAGAACTCTGGTTCTCTGTGCCGGGGCTCAGCACCTGGAGCCAGGGGAACCCTCTACAGCAATTCAGAGGTCTTCCAGCAAGCAGTAAATTGTCTGTTGGGGACTAACAATAGCAATACCTATCTGAGCAATATGTGTGGATCATTTACAACAACTGTAAAGTGAAAGTGTAAGGTATTTGGCTGTGTAATTGTTCCCAAAGAGATCATCAAGAGGCAGAAATGTAGAAGATGGGTGAAGATTGGACAGGAGGGAAATCACTACATCATGTTAGAATTTTGGTATTCCTCCTCTTAAAAAAAAACAGATCAAAATAAATAAAAAAAAAACAAAAAAAAAACAAAACTATTTTTTTTTTTTATTATTAACTTACCAGCATGCAAACATATTATACTTCTCTAAACCTATATGGGCTATCTTGAAAGTGGATGGTCTGGGGTTTGTTGTTTTTAACCCACAGAATATCATGAAGCAAAACACCCTTTTTTTTGTTTTCTTTGCTTTGTTTGGGGTATTTTGGGGGGGGAGGGTTGGGATTTTTTTGGTAGAGAGGGTTGGGTTTTTTTAAACTTTTACATAGCTACAGCACATGGGTCTATCTTGTCAAAACTACTCAAAAGATTATTTTGGAAACAGCTTTATTTGATAAACATTGTAATTAAGTCCTCAGGAAACATAAAGCCAATTTGCATTACATAGGGAAAAAACTGTTTAGTTGTTTCCTCCATTCTTAGCACTAGAGGTAGAAATAAATGGCCATGTGCTGTTGTTAATGACTATGATTGTTATGGCTTCTGTTAGCTGGTGTGCCGTGCATATAATACTCAACAAATGTCAATGTCCAGAATTTTTTTTTCCTAGAATTTTGAAGCATGTTTTTAATTTTAATCAATGCCCTTGCTTGACACATAAATAACAGATTTAAGCTTTTAAATCACTTTACCTTCCTTGTACTAGCACATACTTTATTAAAGATTAATTTTCCAAAGTAGTTGCCCAACCCGCACCAAGCAGAAAGGCAGTAAATGCAGTGTTCTAGCAGATTTTAGGAACATATTTACTAATCTGTGAAATATGAAAAGGTATCTAGGGGAAGGCAAGTAATGCCAGGAATTTCTAATTTGCCTACATGGCAAATAGTCAACGGTGTGTAAGATTCATCAATAGACTTTCCTACAGCAAATAAAGTAAAAAATATCAGCAAAGTAAAAAAAAACAAACAACAACAACAATAAAAAAAAACAAAACAGAAAACACCCAAACCCCCATTTCTGCACATCAGGGCTTATAAAACAGACTTAAAAGTTAGTTTGTAGGTCGCATTAGCAGTCTGCAACAATATTAGGAAGAGTCTCAGGAACCATGGGTTTTTTTTGAAAAATGAACTATTAAGGAGGCTACTGCCTCAACACTTTCTACTTCAGATGAAGTATTCTCCATGTGACACCTATAAAAGTGATAGGACAGGGACTGACTTCCAGAAAAGATTGCTAATACTGAACCGTGTGGTTGATGAGAGATACTAAAAAATGCAGTCAGAGTTTTCTTTATTCTGTTGAGAGATTTTATCCAATTAAAACCAAGAAGGATGCAACTGTAAAATATGTTTAGTATTTTGTAATGTTGTCATAAATGAAGGAATGAACTATGTACATTCTTATCCTTAACTCATTGTCCTGGATTTAGCAGTAGCAGTCAATTTTTCTCCTTCTTGGTAGATGGCGCAGTGCTGTGTTTTGACTTCCAGCCTAGGAACAGTGCTGATAATACTGATGTTTTCAGTTGTTGCTAGTAATGTTTACCCTGACCAAGGACTTTGTGAGGCTCATGCTCTGCCGGGAGGAGGGGAAGCTGGGAGGAAGCAGAGACAGGACGCCTGACCCAGGCTGGCCAAAGAGGTATTCCATACCACAGCACGTCATGACCGAAGGGGGGGTAACTGGGAGTTACCCGGCAGGACACGGGCTTCTGGGTCAGAATCGTTTCTCAGAGGGTGGTACTGTATTCTCTTCCCTTGTTATTTTCTCTTATCATTGTTGTCGTTGGTGGTAGCGGTGGTGATTTGTGTTGTACATTGGTTGCTGGACTGTTCTTGTCTCAACCCATGGGATTTGCATTCTTTCGATCCTCCTCCCCATCCGTCCAGGAGCAGGGAAGGGGAGATCCCTGGGGAGGGGGCCTCAATTGCTTCCAGCCCAGCACCACTCACTGGGAGTGAGTGAACAAGATGTCTGGCTAGGGTTTAAACCACGACACTCATCTAAAATCATAGAGTTTTGAGAAATCCTTTCCCTTACCATCATTTTGACCTCCTGCCTATACCTTGATCCTGAAAGGAAAACAGTAACTGACTTTGTTAAACCTTTGCCACACAGGACACTTTTAAATATCTCTGATGCCACTGGATCTGAAGAGCAGAGTATACTTAATACATGGGAGAGGATGTAAGAAAAGGTATGAAAAGCAACCTGAATTAATTAAGCCTAACTTCAAGAGAGAAAAGGTTGTTAGGACAGGATTCAATTGCTCCTTACCACAGGTAACTCAGTTTGAGAGAATTATGTAATTTGGAGTTGTGTCAGTTGTGGAGTTGTGTCAATTCGCTGTCCCAGGCTGTAATAGTGTAGGCTTGAAAAATTCCTGTTAGCTTGTTGGCTATTTTCTTCCATTCAATCACAGAAGGAATCAGCTCTGCCTTATTTTATAAAGAAATTAGGTGGTGGAGGAGGCAGTCTATTAAAATTACTCTTTCAGTCTTCTTTCTTGCAAAATAGTTTTGGTTATTTATGAAACTTGAATACATCAAGGTGTTCATTGACAACTAACAGCTTTCTTGTGTCTGCACAAAGAGTTATAGTGCAGTTGCACTGTTGGGGTTGATGGAAGTTCAAATACATGTGCTTGAAAGTAGAGGAGAGCGTTCCAGACTTTAAATGTGAAAAACAGCAGAACACGTACAGTTTAGCTTAGAGTATAACAAATGGAATAATTTCCCTCCTGTCCCCACTTTACTTGAGAATGTGCAGATGTAAACTACATCAAAACTGGGGGATAAAAAGGTTGGGGGAGAGTGGAATTAATGAGCATCCGTAATACTCCCAAATAAATGGACACCCACATTTTATGTTTTTATTTTTAGAGTGGAAAGTGTTTTTTTTTTAAAGTAGAGCTGGGAGAGCACCTGGTGAGCAAAGTTGTTTAAAAAAAAACAAACCCAAAACAGTAATAAAAAGTTTTTTTTTTGAGTTGGCACAGGCTTACAAATCTTGAATGAAATGGATTGAAGTAAACGGAAACTTTAAAGGGGAACAAATTGGTCCACTATCAGCAGCACTAATAAAACAATAAATCAGATTAAAACAGTTAAGAGGAAGCCAGAATAACTCAGTGTTGATTGGTCATCTGTGAGGGTTGGATTATGCTGAGAAGGGAATGAAAGAAGGATTTTAAGTGAAAGGTTTTTGGAAAGAAGAGGACTGTACATGTCATCAAAAGGAAGCTGCTTTTCAAAGAAAATTCACATTTTCAGGCAAAGATGCTCTTCTTCATGGCAGTAATATCTCCACCCTTATTAATGGAAATTTGTAGTATATATAGTCAATCCTTGTTTTCATTTATGGGGATACAGCTGTGTCATAGCCAACCTCCATACATGCATTGCTCCCAGTGGTCATTCTTTCCATTGTAAAATCCTGAGGGAATTTTGAACTTTTTGAGTCTTCAGGTTTGCAGAAGATTTTCCTGTATATATATATATATATATATATACATATATATCCTGATCCTTCTGATCCTTTTTTAATCTGCTCTTTCTCTTCAGCAAATTACAAAATCAATTGCATCATTCTTCATTCCCTCCACCCCCCTCTAATAAAGCAAAAGACTTTTCAAAGCTAATTAACAGAAGTGTTTAATGCTGGTCATTCCTCTAA
Source organism: Pezoporus occidentalis (assembly GCF_034315485.1). Lineage (NCBI taxonomy): Eukaryota > Metazoa > Chordata > Aves > Psittaciformes > Psittacidae > Pezoporus > Pezoporus occidentalis. Next base: position 8,030,202 of record NW_026913531.1, read on the forward strand.
TCTTCTTTATAGTATTTAGTGCTATAAGGAAGAAAGTAAGCTATGCAAAACCTGTCAAGTTTTTTGACAAGAGAGTCAAATCCAAGAGAGTTCTATGTGGGCTAGCTGAATCTGTTTAATGGCCAGCTCAGTCTAACTTCAGAATCAAACTCTTCAGCAAAAATTGGCTACAGATTATTGACAAAATTACACCCATGATGCTGCTGGGCTAGAGAAAGGAGCAGGATAAAATGAAGTGGGCTGCTCACACAGTGAGTCCTACACAACCATGCTGCCAGCTATCAATCAGCCACATGATGTTCCAAAGAGAGAGCAGCCTGAATTTAGATTTCATCTTTCTTTGCACTTATGCTGAAAAACATCAAGTCCCCTTTTAAAGGGCCCTAGAGTCATGTGATATGCAAGGTATAACTGGATTATACCTGGGTTATGCCTAGTCAGTCTGAGCACAGACGACTGCATGCTTGATGTAACATGACAAGGTAATAAACCCAGTTTTTCCCCTCATGTGTCCCAAAGGAAACAATGGGTAATACTACAAGCAGAAAACACTTGATTTCCCCTCCACAGGGTTTTTATGGAAGATTTGATGCAGAAAAAAATACCTTTCTCACTTATTATCAGAATACAGTAGAATGTTTGGAGCTCCTACTTTTATTTTTCCTCTCTTTCACTTCCTTCATGATTCCTGTTATCCTCTTAGAAATTCTTGTTCATTCATGATTGATCCATAGATTCCGGTGTCTTCTCTTTTGGTAGTAGCTTTCCCAGAAAATGATAAGCTGTTTTTCTTCAATCAAGCTTGCCTCATCCGCTGCTTTTGGATCTATTCTTCTATATCAAGATTCTCTTGCCCTTAAAACCTCACAGTAAAAATTTTATTCTTTCATGCACCTTGATCCCTGTATATATATCCAGTAGTCTGCTTTTAAATTCCAGAACCTTCATTCAGATGTATTAATATTTTTATTGTTTTCAATTGTACTTCTTATTTTTTTCACTATCATTCTAACCATTAACTGAAGTAATATCTTTCACAGAAGAATGACATGTTCCTGCTCTCTAGTTATAACATCTTGCAGACATATTCCAGGAGAAGCTGTGTAGTTTGCTCATCCATATTACAAAAGAGAAAAGAAGTCTTTAGTAATGATTTAAATATTGAAATGACCAATGGACTAATTTTAATACAAGATAGAAGAGTGACTAGTTCACAGGTAGACATTAACAATGACTAGCTGCAATGAGGAACACCCCTTTACTGTTGAAATTCAAGTCTAGATTTTATTACAAGAGCAAATGTGGATCTTTATGAGGACTACATTTTCCATTATACATTGTAAAAACCTGATTCTGACATTTCCAGTTGCAAAGCTCAACCAGATAAATTCTAGCTTGTAACTAATATCACAGTAAAAGAAATACAGAAGTGTATATTAATCTTCATGCCTCTATGTGTTCTATATGTCATGTGCCATTGTGTTAAAAGGTAGTAAAACTTACAATAGCAATGGCGTAATGCCTATTCCATTTGGCTCTATATCGATATACTTGCAAAAAGTCTCTTGTATTTTGTCCATCGTGGACTTAGTTTTTGAATCTGAAACCAAGCTCTCACTTTAAGGCATAAGGACTAAGTTTCACAGATACTAATTTTTGGTAGATTTTTTTTTTTTTCCCCGACATGCCCTACAATTATTTTGGGATGATAAATCAGAGAAATTTTTTTTTTAGTAGCAAATGTTTTTTGAAGGAAATTAATAACATTTGTAACTGTAAATTGTGCTAAGATTAAATTTTACAAGACTGACACTAGAGCAGTTACTATAGACTGCAAGAAACATTGTCTAAACTAAAATGAAAACTTCATTTTATCCCTGTTTCATTTCCTTTACTCCAAGTAAATTTCCTATGCATTCAGTTCTGAATGACATGACAGCAGCTATGAGTACACTCCTGCCACAAGTATGTCACTTCTTTATGAGCCACTAATGTCTCAATTGTGTGCCAGCAGTGGAAAACAAGTCCAAGACAGTTCTACAGTCATTTATGACTGCACAAATATTTTGCATACCAGTAAGCACATTTGGATTTAAAACTCTGTGGTATACATCAATTTTTTTCTAGTGTGATTTCAAAGATCAGTACCTTGTATTGTTCATTCAATTTTTCATTTACTCCATCATAACTTTTTTAACTCCTGCAACTTTCACTGCTGAACTTTGTTATTATTATTTTTAGAACTTAGGTTGCAGTATCAAGTAGACAGCACAGCATGGCTGGATCTCAGAATCCTGTAGTGTTTCCTTGATAGACCTTATTTATTTGTTGTGAATTGTCTTTTATCTAGAAAGGGGTTTTACTGGAGGTAAGGAAACAGAACAATAAGTATAGTAACTTTTGCACAGTTTTGGAACAGGGTTTTTTTAACAGCTGTTCTTCGTCTCTGCCATATGCTATTTGGTCTTCATGTAAGTCTTTGTGTCTCCTTTTTTTTTTGCTGTGTAGAAACATTATGATCAGAATCTATGCAGTTAGACATTTCAGCTTGGTTTACAATTTTTTAAAATATTAGTCTTAAAAATGTTAATGACTGATCACATTATTCACATGCTTTTTGTATCATATGTCTGAAATGTACAGGTTTTGTCCAATCTACTTGCAAACTACTTTGCTGTCAAACAGGCTGGAAGCAGTTTTGAATCCAAACCTATGCGTGCCATCTTTTTTTTTTTTGTTCTGATTTCCATGCTTCCAGATACTTTCTGATTGATTTGGAGGAGGATGATCCAGAAGCAGAAAGGTACATGACTTTCATATCATAATCTCATCTTCAATTGATAACTTCTCAGAAACTAGATTATAGTCATTGATCTTGCCTCATAAAGTAGCATTTTTCTGTTCCTACTATTCCAGAAGTCTATGGGAAGGAAAGCATACATTACAGGTTCCCAGTGGCTGCTCCATATAACCCTCTGGAACGACATTTATACAGTCATTCAATAAATAAAATATATAACAATGAACTAGTAATCAATACTCATAAAATAATGTGAAGGATCCTGAGGAGTATCAATTACCATTACAATCCGGGATGCCCAAATGTTACAATGATGGAAGTCAAAGGAAAATCTTAAGTAGTGGTAGTTTTGGTATCTCTTGGGATTATGTCTATTGTGTTCCTAGCCTGTTACTAAAATGATCAGCACAGAAAGTTGTAGCACTTCAAGAAAAATATTTTATATTGTCCCCAAAATGCAGAAAGAAGGGAAAACAATATACACCCATGCTTTGCCCTGGTTTTGATCAAAATTCTATATAAATGTTTCATGTACATTTTATTTGGGTGCTCTAGTAGTTACTTATGGTGATTCACCACAGAAATTATAGGATTCTTTATCTTGGTTAGAATGTTTTTGAATTCCAGCTGACAGCTTTTTCTAATATAAAGCAATTACTTGCATGAAGTGCACATTAGTATTTGGCTTTAAGTTCTGTTTATACTTTTAGATATCTAAAAATAAAATACGAGAGAATAGAACAGAACATAAACATACAAAAAAATTCTAAAGTTAATTTCGTTGTATAAAGTTGTTAAAGTTAATAGTTACCAAACCCTGGCCTTGGAACTAAGCTCACAGATTATATCTTAATAGTACAGTAGGAGAACTGCATGCAATTCTGTTCCATAATCAGAAATGTAATTTAAAAAGGATTAAGACTGGTGTGATATCCACTCAATGCAAAGAAAGCAAGGAAAAGGAAGCCAAAGGAAAGCTCTTAACTATTAAGTGAAAACCCATATAGCAAGTTTCCTCTAAGAGAGGGTGCCTCAACATATTCACATATTCACCATCAGGCAATAAAACATATTATATGTGATACATAAATCTTTAGCAGGGACTGCCTTCCACTCACATGGCAAGGTGTTACTAAAATTCTGATTTCACCTTTAATTAAAGAAGCACTTCTACACCTGAGTATAATTAAGACTGGAATATACAGTTCATTTTTCTCCTAAACCACATTTTTATGGAATGACTCTGGCAGTGTCTTGGGGAATATACATTTACATTTTTGAACTTGTATTTAAACTTGTACATCCATCATAATAGGCAAGAACAAAAGTATTTCAAATGAAATGAAAATGATGGCTTAAGTGAATGCACAAGTTAGGTGTGGAACATACTTCAAGAGATTCATTCACCCTGCTTCAAGACAGGGTTATCAAGACTTAAACCATTTGTGACAAGCAATACTGTTTCTATAGTTGCCATTAAATAAACCAGTTCTTGTGTTTCCTATAGAATGTTTTGCTGATGTTTGACCTCAGTTCATCTCAACCTGGGAGATTTATTATTTTTTGTCATATCCATAGTCAATTCTCAGCTACAGGAATGATATTATTCATGAGGTAAGAAATCATATAACTAATGACAAACTAAAAATAATTAAATGGGCAGAATTAGTTTCAGCTGCATTTGAATCTATAAACAAACGGATTATTGTGTGAAATAGATACACTCTAAATGATCTAAATTTCAAATATGAAAATAGACTCCCATTCAGGCAGAATATCATAAGATTTGTTTTGGCTGCAGCACCAGTTTGAGATATACCTTCTAGTTTGCTGCTAAGAAGAAAGACAACATGTAATTGAAGTTCCACACAGTTCATAGTGATGAAGTTGTTACCTATTCTTTTAAAAAATCTTTGAGGTTCAAGTTGCTTAGATTTTCCAGACCTAGCTGATGAAATTCTGTCTCTCAGCACTTTGAAATATACTTAATTTCAGGACACTTTAGAAGTCTTCAATTAAAGTAAAATTAATCTGATTAGAGATCTTTAATGCCTTCTTTTTACCATCTCTTTGACTGTTACTATTTGCTACACCTCTATTAGCCAAAGTGTTTTTAGTATTTTCTTAACATTTTAAGTGACTGACAAGCTGTGAATGTAGACCACAGCTTTGAATAGTATATTTGATTTCAAATTTTTAGGAATAAACAAAATAATTATTATAAATAATAAAACCACCATCTGACACCACATTTATGTGCAACAGCAAAACTGTATTTCATGCAAGGATGTTATCGTGGTTTGGCCTGAGACCTAGTTAAGCAATTGGTAAATGTGTCTCTTGGAACTAGTTCTTGGCCTTGAATGCAGATTACTTAGTTCACAAAATTAAGATTTCCTGCTGGGAAATTAGGTAGTTTCAAATTTGCTTTACTACCTTAATGGCTATTGACAGATTTTACTTACTTAGAGAAGAAACAAAAGCTTCCTGGACGCATTCCTGTGAAACCTGCTCTAGGTGGCGCTGCTTTGGCAGGAAGGTAGGACTATTTGATCTCCGTAGGTCCCTTCCAATCCTGATGATTCTGTGCACTGCATATAATTTAGGGGAAGGGGTAAACTTCTAAAGTCCATATGCACTTGTAAAATTGGTAAATTTCAGCAAACCAGAAGGTCAAACTTAGATGATCAGGAGATAAACAGTGCTGGTGAATGTTTTATTCTTTACTTAGTAAAACTTTAGTTTTAGTAAAATTGATATTAAAGATTGCTACAATTTTAACTATTACCCCTGGCACACCGTCATCAGATTTAAATTTACAGTTGTGTGAATTCCAGGACCCAAAATATTGATAGTGCCTCCGATATTGCCTTTTTCTCTGTGACTTTTGTCAAATCCCTTAACCTTCCAGAGGTATGCAAAAAAACTCCTTATGCCATGAGATTTGAGGCAATTTGTCCTCTAAAATGTATTGGCACTCAAAAAAAAAGAAAGTTGTAATATAAATGATGGTTCATAAAGGCCTTCACAAATAACAGTCCTTTAAAGGACATGTCCTGAAATCCTCAACTTAGCAAGTATTATACTGTTCTATTTTATAGATGGATACTCAAGAAGACACGAAAATTGCTTCAGAAAGACTGGTTAGTTATCTGTATATATTTATTATTTCTTTTATAATGTACCTTTTAGTACAGTTGTCAAACTTTCACATAGCAGGAAGGACATGGATTTCTACTACATAAAATGTGTGCCCATTGAAACACATTTAAGGATGTTCTAGTAGTTTGAATCTGTTAAAATCAGTTTCTTTCCTTGTGCTACTTCCTTTATACCAATATGAAAACTTTTATTCAACACCAAAATTGCTGATAGTATAAAATATAGCTTCCTAAAAAGTGTACAGTGGAGTATTTTGTTACAGCATCTGTTAAAAGTCAGTGCAGAATTTCAAGGGTATGAAATTGTGCAATCTTTTCTCACAGAAGACATTAGTCATGAAAAAGTGAGAGTTAAAGAGTCAGTCTTTCTTGGCTTGCATTACGTCTAACTCAGGAGTGCATAACCCATTGCCATCATTGTTGTACTTATGCCACCTGGTTCTGATTATTAAGAATCGCATCACTGCATGCTGAACATATAACAATAAACTATTGTCATATGAATTGAGAACTTTTTATTCTGATATAATATGCACATAATAAAAGTGATTCCGACTTCACATCTAGAGAACATGTAATAACTCATCAAGCATAAAACAAATGGAACCTGAAGAGGGAAGGTACCCTTACCAGGACCAAAATGATTTTCTTTCCTTTTTTATGGAAGAGGGTGAGGGAGGGATAGCAGTTTTACACTTCTTACTCCTCTCAAGTGAGCTAATTCCAAAAGCAAATATTTTTGAATAGTTAAAGGAATTTTTTATCGTGCTGTATGTTCTCACCCTGTCCTGACGTCAGATAGGCTGAGTTATATTTAATGCTTGGGGTAAATACTCAGAATCTTTGATAAATAGGATTTCCCATCTCCCTCTCACTCATTTTCAACCAGACACCACGAAAAACCTGTACTCCCAGCAAATAATAAGCTCTTTTAATATCTCCATCAGGGAATAATATAATCAAGTATGTATAAAACATACCCTTTAACATATAAAAGCATAGAAGTATGTGACTTGTACAATAACCAGTAGATACCTCATTTTGAGTACATTCACATATTGACACAACAATGCATGCCAAATAAAACTCTCATGAAACTTGGAATGCAATAAGACAGTGTAATAAAATCTGGCATACAACTTCCTAAAGTTGGGTAATAAAATCATTAAGTTCTACTAGGAATTGCTGTGGTAAAATCCCTAGAAAAGATATCTAGATATCTAGGGAAATAGTTAAAAGTAAGAAGAAGCCCCATTTATGATATGTCTAAGTCTTATTGGTTTCATAGTGACTCTATTCATGCTAGATACAGAATCTTGGAATCACAGAACCATTTAAGTTGGAGAAGACCCTTAAGATCATTGAGTCCAACTGTTAACCTAACATTGTCAAGTCCATCACTAAACCATATTCTGAAGTGCCAGATCCACATGTCTTTTAAATACTTCCAGTAATGGTGACTCAACCACTTTCCTGGGCAGCCTGTTCCAACGCTTGGCAACCCTTTTAGTAAAGAAATTTTTCACAATGTCTAATCTAAACTACCACTGGTAGAATACGAAACTTTTCTCTCATCCTATTGCTTGTTACTTGGGAAAAGAGTCTGACATCCACCTTTTTTTCATTCTCCTTTCAGGTAGTTGTAAAAAGCAATAAGGTCTTACCTGAGCCTTCTCTTCTCCAGACTAAACAATCCCAGTTCCCTCAGCTGTTCCTCATCACACTTGTGGTCTAGACACTTCACCAGCTTCATTGCCCTTCTTTGGACATGCCCCAGTGTCTTTCTTGTAGTGAGGGCCCAGAACTGAAGGTAATATTCAAGGTGCAGCCTCACCAGTGCTGAGTACATGGCGATGATCACTTCTGCAGTCCTGCTGGCCACAAGCCAGGATGTTGTTGGCCTTCTTGGCACAAACTGGCTCATATTCAGCTGGCCATCAATCAGCACCCCCAGCTCCTTTTTGTCCTGGCAGCTTTCCAGCCACTTTTCCCAAAGCCTATTGTGTTGCATGGGGTTGTTGTGACCCAATTGCAGGACCCAGCACTTTGCTTTGTTGAACCTGCTTGAACAGATGGACTCAGCTGATTGATGCACCCTGTCCAGGTCGCTCTGTAGAGCCTTCCTACACTCAAACGGGTCAACAGTCCTGCCCAGCTTGGAATAAGCTGTAATATGTATGGATTAAGTCTTTGAAACTGAAAAAATGTGGAAAAAGAAAAATGATTTTGCATTACACTGAAATAACTTCAGCAATCCATTTTGCAAAGTGCATGATCAATTTCTCACATTTCTGTAGTAGTTTTGATCACACAGTGTTCTGGGCTGGTTTTGTCAGATTCATTAGTGAAACACAGCTTTAGTAAAGAAAATATTTCAGAAAAGAAAAAAATGTAATGACCATTAATGTGATATTGGTAATGTATGTCAACATTACTGTAAAAAACTGCAAAAGGATTCAGTATTTGCTTATAATTCTGACAACAATGATTTCTATTTATGGAATTAATCTTATAACTTTATAGTCAAGATGAACACAGGAAAGGAAGAGAAAGGAAAGAGGAAGGTCATGCAGATTAGCCCTCTATCATTTGCTGGAAGGATGAGTTCTTAGGTGTGGCCATGGGAAGAACTGTTTCATTGGCTAGGTCCTCCTGGAACTGTTTCTCTGGCCTGGGAAATAAGACTTTCACTGACTGTCCTCCTACATAACTGACATTAGCATTAAAATTATTTCCTTCTTATGTCACTGCTACAAGACAGTTTTGAGTAGCGAGAGAACTTTCTCAGACACTTTGCTTCTTCTCTGAAAAATGTGATAAATGTGGCATTTCTCATTCCTGAACCAGAGACAGGTTATATTTCAAGCACATCCTATAAATCAGTTCAAAAGGAAAGAAAAGGGGGAAAAAATGCAGTGCAAAAATCAATAGTCATCTCTGTCAAATTTAGAAAAAAATCTTCTAGCACCAGAGATATAAGTCATTCCTCAGGCAAGACTTTTCCTCAGAGATATGAAGGTTTTCCAGTTACTTTTCTTCCTTCTCCTTTTCCTTTCTCTTTTCTTAACACTGGGAAAACTATAAGTTCTCTATTTAGTATTATAGTAAATAATTGCAGCGTTTAGCCTTTGACTTCCTTACTTGCCAGTTCTAGTTCAGATGACTTTTTTTCTGAAATCAATAGAAAGAACTAGGTCAAAGACACAGCCTCAAATAGAAAAAAAAAAAAGTAAAAGAAATGGCAGCACGTGTTTTCACATTCCATTTGCATGTGCATCATATGCACTCCATATATAATACTCGTGATGCTGCCAATGAGAAGTTTAAAGAGGATTTACAGGTTATTAAATGTCTGGCCTCACCTACAAGGCTCACAGCTCAACCCCAGTGAGGTCAGTAAGAATTGTGCCATGGGATTTAATTCTGTCTCAGTGTCTTTTGATAATGTCACTAAAGATATTCACTATGGACAAATCTAATTCTACACTGCAGAATTTTTAAGATGGTTGTTAGGTTAGTGACAAAAAATGGAGCCTTTATATCTGGCTTTGATCTAGGAGGCATAGCCAGTAGGTTATCTGGATTCTTATTCAAGGTCTTGCTTACAGTCCTCAGCTGTTTCATCATGATCAAGAAACAGCAGGAATGATTGCTCTTAAGAGACCATGCAATTGCTATTCTCATATAAGTAATTCAATATTTTGTTGTTGTTATATGATAATGCTTAAAGAAACTTGAAAAACAGTTTAACATAGATGATAGCTGATTTGCAAATAGAATATTATGCTAAGCTCTTTGAGGGGAAACACCTCATTTTATGTTTTCCAGAGGTGATAGCTCTTTTCTGTATGTAGCTTGGCACAGTAAATCTGGGGAGTTTCCATCTTTTTTGTGTCCTACTCTTGTGCTTGGCATCATTAAAAATAGCTGAACTATAGCATCTCTGAGTTCAGGGTTGAGTCTGTGACCAGACTTATATTTGAGTGCCCCAGAACTCTGCATTTTATTCTTCTTTTGATATATAGACCTGATCTTTGAAAGTATCATGTGGTTTCACTTGATGATTTTAGAGAACTTGAACATGCAGTAATACTAAGACTATTATTCAGAGTGCTTATTATTTCTCTGTTTTGTTTCATTTTGTTTTGTTTTTTCTTTCTGAGGGAGCATGAGACAAATATTAAGAAATTCAGATTGGTTCTCTGTTGATTATGATATGTGTCAGCTGAATGAAAAACAGTAAATGGAAAACATTAATTCGCTGTGCTCTAGATGTACAACAATTTGGATTTATATTAACAATTTCACTGTATATGTGTTCTTATTTAGGTGTCACACTGATATCAGCTCATTTGTTATTGGATTGCTGTGTGCTGCCTTAAGGACACACATTCCATTTATTTTGCTTTCAAGTCATGCATTAGCTCAGAAGAAAAAAAAATCCTTATTCATCAATTTTAGTGCTCTTTCTATATATAAATTATAATGTCGACACAAGCAGCACTTTCAAAATCTTTTTAAAGTGTGCCTTTGAACTGCATAGGACTACATATGATTCTTATACACAACATGAACTGCATAGGACTACATATGATTCTTATACACAACATACACTTGCATAGAAATGTCCAATCTGCCGAAAATTCCAAAGTAAAACTTCTGTAAGAATTCCCCTAAAGAATTATCCTAATCCAGTTTTGTAAGTGCCCCATCATTCGTAACACTAAGGGGTTTCCATCTGCAGCTTTGCAGCCTGCCCTTCACTTGCAGCTCTTTTGTTTAAGTTGCCATGATTGTGTTTTTCTGAAGCTACTGTAACAATGTTTTTTCTTGTTCTCCTGCTGTTTGCATGCTGTTTTTCTCATAACATCAGCAAACCCACATATTCTTGTTATGTCAGATTTCTCAGTGATTGCCACTGATGTGAGAATTATCCCTTCTTTCTCTCATTTCCCCATTTTTACACCTTGCTTTGTATCTTTCAGTTTATATTTGAGGAGAAACAAGAATGAGAAAATAATGAAGTATTATTCAATATTAGACTTGTAAAAAATTTAGCAACTAATCAGCAAGCAATACCTGTCTCTTATCAAAAGCAGGCTCCAAACAGCACTAGAAGCATCATAAGCAAGAGCAGCCAATAGGGATTTTGAGCAGATCATGACAAAACCTACAACGTTACTGTAAGGAAATACTATACAGGATTATATACTATTCTGGAGAAGACTTTGGGAGAGGATGCTCCTCAAATAAACACCTTATCTGCCCTGTTGCCTGTCTTCCTGTCTGGCTACAAGGGAGAGTTTTAATTTTTCATGTTGTTTCTCTCTCTCACCTCTCATTTCTTTTCCCAAAAAGTTACCCAGATCATTAGAATTGATGTATGCTTTCAGCTGCATCACCAGAAATAGAAGCCACCAAAAATTTATTAGAAAGACCTGAGGACTGTCCACCCTTCTGAAATGAAAAAGAGATGTTACAAGCATTTGAAACCAGTTTTCTGAAAACATTTGCAAAGTCAGATTCTTCTTCCTTACAGTGAAAGATAATTCAGTTGACTAAGCTTAAGACAGCAGAGCACTGGCAGGTTGTGTTGTTTGCTACATTGTGTGAACACTTGAGAAACAAATCAGTGTCTTAAAGATAGCCAGCACTTCTGCGGCTAGAAGTAATAGCCACCTTCTTCAGCTCCTCTACTCTGCAAGGGCTGGTCTGCTGCTAATACCTCACAAGCTTCTTTGAACAGACACACATGTACACATGTATGCGCTTGCAAGAGACCCAATTTCTCATTTCATCTTCAGACATTCATACAGCTAAAGCGCCTTGCCCGTGAGACTACAACTTGTGCAGTCCTCCTCTGCAGTACACTGAAGAGAGGGGGAGTCAGCAGAAGAGCAAATAAAGAAGGAAGCCCTGAGGCTAAACTACTAATGGCAAAGTATAAAGTCTTACTATCAAAATAGCTTCTGTGTTTTTTATTGAATACTTATGTGGAGGAAGTACCTCCAAGGAGTAGGAGCTGCAACCTCAGATGCTCCCTCAACATCGAGTGTTATGTGCAAGACCATTTCCCCTTTCCCGTATTCCCCATCAGCATTTCATTTCTGGTTCCACACTGGCCACCCTTCGATCAGCAGCAGAAAATGTTTCCTCAAGCCTACACAAACTCAGCATCTTCAGCATGATGCTTGAGGACAGTCATGTGGAAATCCCCAGTAAAATCCTCCTTGTGTCATTTTTAAAAATTCAGTGTTACTAGTATGTGTGTCTCCGTGTACTCACCATGCCATAACCTTCAGAGGAGTAAAGCATGGAAAAAAGACTATTTTCTGAGCAAGATAATGTCTTTAAATTGTCAAAGTAAGTGTTTCTGGTAATAATGTTTTAATTCATGAAAAAAATGTACTTATAAGTTTTTATACTCAGTTCAGTGGAAGAATTTCATTGTCTTAAATTTCAATATTTTGGAACTAATTTCTAAAGAGTAACTATTTTTTTTTTCTTTCCCTCAATTTTTTTTTTTTCTTTGAAAGATGCTGACTTAAAACTTTTTGGAAGATAATTAGAAATAAGAAGCAGGAACAGTTTCCTGCAAGTGCTTTTAGATAACACTTGACCTCTGACAAGCTAGGAGGATTGTTTTGTTTTTTTTTTGTAAGACTTTTTAAAGGATCATATTTCACACAATGGGTGTTATTAAAACATCTTCATCAGATAAGTTAAAAATTTAACTACAAAAAGAGAGCCCTCAAACTATCACAGACTTTGTTCATTACAAATGTAAGCTTTTTAAAAAGGGATTTAGTTTCATGCAAACTTTGTTGTTGTAGTAATTTTCTGTAGTTTTCATGGTTTATACAGTTACTCAAAGCAAATAATAAAAACCAGCTTTGAATGGTGCAGCTGGATGTCCTATATTCTCCATGAAAAATCACGTGTTTTTGCTGCTTGGTGTTTTTATAATGGGATGCCAGTGTGCCAGGGGATATCTATCATGAAGACAATGCAAAATTTAGACTCAAAGAATAAATTGGTCTGTATCCTTCCAAGATTATCTCTGAGAAGTGATTTCAAAGCCCATGGGATTGAACTAAGCAGAAAAGCACAGCTAACACAGCTAATTCAGCTCAACAGAAGATCAAATGTAGTTTTATCAATGCCACATCGATGTTAAGAACCACTAGGAAGACTTGGTTTGAAGCAGAGGCCAATTAAGTCATATAAAGACACTTCATTAACTCTGGCTTTCAGAATAGTGAGAGGTGAGCAAAAGGGTAAAATATAGTGTTATGCCAAATAGTAGATATAATACCATAGGCATACCTGAGGCTTTTGTTTGCTTTTTCTAATACTACAAAAGCAAAACATATTTAGGTTAAACTGAAAGGCACTTTAAAAATGCTTCAACATGGGTTCTCATAAACTTGAGGAACTGATTCATTAAGCAACATATACTATTCAGAGTGAAAACAAAAAAAAGTATAGAGATTTCTTTGGATTTAAATAGTTTATTTGCTTCAAACTATGTCAATTGTTTTATTTTTCAGAATGACTAATTTCATAATCTGAAGAGCTTCTATTATGTGCTTATATTTGGTGGTGTGAGTATTGCAGCTTTCTAGTTAAGATAATCTATCTGCCAGCATAGTCTATACGATTACCCTTTTTCAACCTATAGCTTATAAATAACATGTAAAATTATCCCCTGAAATGTCTTTATATATTGTAGACTACTGCTTATATAATCATTTTATGCAAAGCTAATTAATTTAACATTTGCCAAAAAAAAAGTAATGCCTTCAGACTGAATAAACATGCAAACAGTTATTGATATGAGGACAGTTCTTGTTGATATATGAGATACAGAAGAGTGCTGCTGGTCTGGAATATCATAATCTGCCCAGCAATAAACTCACATGTATATCTAGCAAAGGAAAAATGCCATTTTCTTCTTCAGACCTATTTATATGCAGCAATTTACATGGCTTCAATTTCTAGACTAGAAACTGTCTTCAGCTAAAACACATAATCAATGTTTCTACCATAAAAAAAAAGTTTAGCGAAACCAAATTTTTTAAATAACTATTTCGGTGAAATAAACCCCTAAGGAGATACTGATAATTCATTTCTGCTTTTCATTTGACTCTTCTTTTGTTGGTGGTGGCTTATTTCCAAAGGGAATGAAAAAAAGAGACTAAGAATTTTGGACTGATAAAGATTTGAGAAAACATGGAAGATGAAATGGAATCTTTGCCAGAACTCTACATAAAACAGGTTTGAGGTAAAACTCAAACATAATATGTTTTTAGGACTATAGTTCACTTAAATAACTAAACAAATATCTATATATACAGAAATGTAAGACATTCAAAAGCGAACAGTTCTGACTCTAGGACATCGGAGAGCTAGATAGAAACATCAAGAAAATTAAAATATGAGGAAAAATAGTCTTATGGAAAACAAACTCAAATGAATTTCCCCAGAGGGAAGACGAAGGTGAAGCTGAGATTTATTAACAGCATCAGAGGTCTTTACATCTGTAGCGAAGCAGTTAGGTAAGTGACAGTATTAAGTAACAGCATTTCATGTGGTTCAGCCATTCCGTAGGCCTTCACTGACAGTTTTAAAGATGACAGCAGTATGTGTATACATAGGCACATATATACTTGCATATTACGTATTTACATCTGAAGTCTCATGCTATGCATACATCTAATTTTCGTTTACAGAAAGAAGATCACGGTAAATGACTCTACAGCAATAAAAGCTCATTAAAAAAAATATATTAGCTGGCAAATGAAGTTGCTAGCTGGCAAATGAAGTTGCTAAGCCACTGTACATCATATTTGAAAAATCATGGCAGTCAGGTGAAGTTCCTGATGACTGGAAAAAGGGAAATAGAACCCCCATTTTCAAGAAGGGGAAAATTAATGACCTGGGCAATTGCAGAACAGTCAGTCTCACCTCTGTGCCTGGCAAAATCTTGGAGCACATTCTCCTAGAAGGCATGCTAAGGCACATGAAAAACAACAAGGTGCTTGGTGACAGCCAGCATGGCTTCACTAAGGGGAAATCCTGCCTGACCAATTTGGTGGCCTTCTGTCATGGGGCTATGGAACTGATGGACAGGGGTAGAGCAGTTGATGTCATCTACCTGGACTTGTGCAAAGCATTCAACACTGTCCCACATGACATCCTTGTCTCTAAATTGTCCCTCAGGGATCGGTGTTGGGACCGGTCTTGTCCAACATCTTTGTTGGTGACATGGACAATGGGATTTAGCCTGCCCTCAGCAAGTTTGCCCATGACACCAAGCTGTGTGGTTCAGTTGATACACTGGAGGGAAGGAATGCCACCCAGAGGGACCTTGACACACTTGTGAGGTGGGCTGATGCCAACCTCATGAAGTTTAACCCTGCCAAGTACAAGGTCCTACACCTGGGTTGGAGCAATCCCAGGCACAGCTACAGGTTGGGCAGAGAAGAGATTCAGAGCAGCCCTGCGGAGAAGGACTTGGGGGTGTTGGTCGATGAGAAAATGAACATGAGCCGGCTTCAGTGTGTGCTTGCAACCCAGAAAGCCAGCTGCATCCTGGGCTGCATCAAAAGGAGCATGACCAGCAGGTTGAAGGAGGTGATCCTGCCCCTCTACTCTGCTCTCGTGAGACCTCACTTGGACTATTGTGTGCAGTTCTGGTGTCCTCAACATAAAAAGGATATGGAACTGTTGGAACAAGTCCAGAGAAGGGCCACAAGGATGATCAGGGGACTGGAGCACATCCCGTATGAAGACAGGCTGAGGAAGTTGGGGCTGTTCAGCCCAGAGAAGAGAAGGCTGCGTGGAGACCTCATAGCAGCCTTCCAGTATCTGAAGGGGGGCTATAAGGATGCTGGTGATGGGCTCTTCATTAGGGGCTGTAGTGACAGGACAAGGGATAATGGGTTAAAACTTAAACAGGGGAAGTTTAGATTGGATATAAGGAAGAAATTCTTTCCTGTGAGGGTGGTGAGGCACTGGAATGGGTTGCCCAGGGAGGTTGTGAATGCTCCATCCCTGGCAGTGTTCAAGGCCAGGCTGGACAAAGCCTTGTGTGGCATAGTTTATTGTGAGGTGTCCCTGCCCGTGGCAGGGGGGTTGGAACTTGATGACTTTAAGGTCCTTTCCAGCCCTAACTATTCTATGATTCTCTGATATATTTATTCACAAAAGACTGTAGAAAGGAAATAGGAAAAAGAAACTGAACAGGGAACCTGACCTGTAAGTTTAAATACAGAAACGAAGCACATTAGAAAGGCTTGTTACACAGGATTCTTTCCCTGTATTTTAGATTGGTGAATTTATGGAATGACATAGTAGGCAATGTCCCGTTGAAGTTTGTCATAAGTGTAAGACAGCAGACATTTTATTGAAAGGCTGTGGGGTTTACCCATCTGCAAAATGTCCATTCTAGCTGAAATTAACCTGTGGATATTTTGTATTTGTGTCACCATATTACTATTTTCCAGTAAACAAACATAGCAGTCAAATTGGGTTGTACCCTGTATGGTCCATACTGTTTTGATTGAAGAAGCCAGCTCTTAGTGCTTGAAGCTTGCAGAAAAGCTGAAAATTGCAGAGTAAGTACACATATTGATTTTTTAGAATACTTTTAACAACTGATTCAGGATGATTTTCATTATTATAGATGATAACTAAAGATCAAGATAGCCTTGTTTTTAAGGTGGAGACAAAAATTTGTTTGCAAGAGATGAGCAACTGTATTGTGAATCATTGTTTATAAGTGCAAGATTATGGCAATCCTATTTTTTCCACCTGAGTCAAAAAATAAATATTCAAATGAAATAATTAAAAAAAACACAGAAGTTCTTGTTTGTGGTAATTTCAAAAACTGAACCTCAATTTTTACATTTCAAAGTATGAGCAGAATGTTTGCTTTATGTACTCTTTTAACCATAGACTTTACAACTGATATTGTATGGGAATGAATACTGGTATTTTTTCTTAAAGGTAAAATATGACAGAAGGTAATAATCCAAATTTAAAGTCTAGATTATGTAATAATTTCTTTTATTGAATACACCTTTTGTTTATCTTTTCTTCCTCAGAACAATGCAGCAGAAGCTAGTTTAATGATCGCTATATTGGAAATTTTCACGAGAGATAAATATCTTGTGGGTTGTTATAACATAGCCTCAAAGAAATGCTGTGTGCTGTACCCAAAGCAAAAAGTGCAAAAATGCTAAAAGCAAATATTAATTTCTCTTTATGAAGTTATAGGAGAAATGGGAAGTGAGATCAAAAAAATAAAATTCCATGGAACAAAATGACTGTATATAATTTGCTGTAACTATAATAGCTATAACTATAACAGCTATTCTAATTAACAAAGAAATAGAACAACAAAGAATCCTGGCAAAACATTATATATGCATTTTTTTAAATGAAAAGTTATGACTCAATTTTAAAAATTCTTGAAGAATAAATAAAGAGCCTTATCTTTCACATGTTGATTTGGGAGCTGCTTTTTTCTTCAGCTATGTTGTTTTTTTTTTTTATTTTGTTGGAATGTGTCCCAGATAATAACTCTTTCAGAAGTAAAGATTGATGAATTTTAGTATAGGTATTTCTCCTGGCAAGATTCTCCAATAATTAAATAAAACCAAAGAAGTATCTTTGCATGCGTATGATAGCAAGTCTTGATAACAATACTGCCAAATGTGCATCAAAAGAACATATCATCCTGGATCTGTTCTGATATTCTAAATAATTTCTAGAAGCTGATTTTAAATCTCTGTTATTTTTGCTGTTAAGTAGAGGTTCCATTCAAAAATGAAATATCAAGTCCCTCAGGCCAAAAGTAGAACAACTATGCAATGCTTGTCCTGTTTGTGAACTCTGGTAAAGACCAACGAAGCCTTCAAGCATTACATTATATGTTTTCCCAGATGTTTAGGACTTTATTGTATATCTGAAATTTTGTTGCTTTTTCCTCTTTCCTTTTTTCTTAGTGCCTGCTAGATAATTAGATTCTGGGAGACAGAATAGGAAGTCCTTATTTTCCTTTGGCTCTCTCAGTTCTCTTCTTGGGTTAAATTAAATTTCTTTAAGGAAATTGAATTTATACTCCATGCAACAAGGTTTTGTTTGGTTAGTTGGTTCGGTTTTTTTAAATCGTTTGCACCAGAGACCCATTTCTAGGGAAAAATGTTTGGCTCGCTCCGCCCTTTATGTTCTTCCATCATTACTGAGTCTTCTTCCCTCAAATATTCCGAGTTTTCACACCCTGAACCAGTATGTAGAGCTCTTTCCCTCAGCTTCATGCTATTAAAAAATAATTCTGGTTTTGGGGTTGGGGTTTGTTTTTTCCCCCTCTGGATCTGGTTTGAGGTTTTCTGTGGGGGAGGCAGAGGGGGTGTTGTTGGGGTTGTTTTTTTTCGTATTTGTTTTTGCCTGTGGACTTCTGATTATCTTAAGCACTTGGAACTGAAAAAATGAAAATAGTAGTTATGTTGAGGCCATAGGCACCATGGACTGTCCTGAATATACAGGGATGAACTCTGTGTAGCATGGAACCTGCCAAATGGAAACCACAGATCACATTTTTTTGAGTACTAGATGTAGCAGTAGAGATGGTGGCTTTTCCTTCAATTAACTCTGACGAGAAAAGAGGACGATGCATAAAATCTTGGACATCTATGGTGGGAACTGGTTCAAGTATAAAATAGATTAATTTCTATGTTTGTATAAGGACTGTATCAGGAATGGGTATATGCATTCAAGATAGTGAGGGTAACACATCTATCAAGATGCTGAGACAGACTTTTGGGTAATCCTGTTTGCCCTGAATTCTATTGGCATTTTTAAACACCGAAGGCTTAATGTGATGCACTCCAGCCCAACAGCAACTTCTGCATATGAGCAAGAGTACTGAGCAAGAAACATTACATTAGACTGGGTTGTCAATGCCAGCAACTTTTGAACATTTGAGCAATGATTAATACAAGAAACTTAAAAGCAGTGTAAAGTTCACAAATAAATAAAATGGACCACATTATTTCATCATATGTCTCTATACAGGCAAAAACTTTCTATGCCAATTTGCCTTTTGGCCTTTCTAAAAAAATCTCAGGAGAATTTCCCTTAATTGCAAAGCATATTTTATGCTGTAGACAAATATCTAGTTTGCTACAAAATAAGAAATCCAGCTTGTTCTCTATAGATCTTCAAAATCCAAACCTGGATTTTGTTTAAATAAATGACAGAGGACTTAAAGCTTCAGCAACCTAATAGAATAGATCCGGTAATGATAAACTTGTCTTCTGTGGCTGCTTGTCTGTGGTTACATACTTGTGTCATTTCCTAAAACACTGTTTTATGCTCTTTATTACATAGGAGCCCATGTTTCTATGACACTGTGTTGCATTATCTACCCACAGAAACAGTGACGTAGTTCAAAGACCTTATAGCAATATTCTACCTCTGATATCTTTGTTTAGCATCTGGTAGATAATTAGCATTGTATCAAAATGGATAATTTCAATTAGAGACATTTAAGTAATCTTAGATAAGCAACAGAAGTTTGATTTTTTTTTGTTTATTTCTTAAACTTTAATTGCAAGAAATAAGTTTACCATTTGCAACTTCTGTTGTCATTAGCTGGAATAGCACAAATAGCATTTCAGATGGAGAACGCATTTAGAAATTGTGTATATGCTAAGTAAGAAGCTGACCTTGATAACCTCAAGCCTGTCACAGTTTGCATTTAATGGGCAGAAACAAACAAAAAAACCCACAACAAAACAAACAAACAAACAAAGCCCAAAACAACAACAACAACAACAACAGTGTTCTATATGGGCAAGATCAGATATAATTTCTTATTCAGTGAAAATGGTTTGTCCTTATCAAAATTGAAAAAAAACCTTAAGAAACAGTAAATTTCGCTCTTTGTATAGTGTATGAATAGGAATTTTTCTATTTATTCCCTTCAATAGTGATGTGATGACATATAATTCTCAGTGATGTCTACATGAGAAGTTGGCTAAAACCATAGAAAATATTTTAATTCTAAATGGGTGATAATATTTTAGTAGACTTAGCTACATATATCATCCAAGGGATTTGGTTTTTCTGCTTTTCTTTCCCAAATTCAAATTTGATGACTCATAGGAAAACTTTGATGATCTATTTTTATTTACCTATATAGAAATCATGAAAAGTTGACTTTACTCACTGGAAATCCATCAGGTATTCATTCCATATGTATTTCTAACTGATTGAAATACAGTATTAAAAATGCAAAAAAAACATTAATTGATTAAATAAAATGCAAAAAATTTTCCAATAAAATTCTAATTTCTTGGGCATCATTTGAAACCCCATATCAACTGATTTGTAGCCGCTTCAGTACACTTTCGTAAATTACTTCCAGAAGTCTTTTTGACATTTTTCAGATTCGTATGTAAAACTCATAAAATCACCTCTGTGAGAAAAAGCCAATAAAGGTATTCTAACAAACAAAACCAGATCATGAAATGCATGCAAATCCTTTCCCAGTTTTCACAATGCCAAATGCTAAGCATCTGCTTTAAGAAAGAATGCCTTCAAGCATATCCAAGAGAAGCAATTCTTTTTCCTCTTCTTTTTTTTTTTAATTCTGTTTCAAATAAACTTAGAGGCAAATTAATTAAATGAAACCCAGCAACTTAAAAATGAAATGCAGATGCTATAGATTTTACATCTAGAAAATATCTTTTTTAAGAAAAAATAAATCACATTCATCATACTAATCAAGATTAATTTTAGCAGATACCCTAGTCCAAGAAATATCGATGCATGTTTGCTGAGCTTGATTCGGAATGCAATAACCAGATCATCTTTCCAATCAAGCATATACATTAGCTGCTCAGTATTTACAGGATTCCAACATACATAATATTAATTATGGAACTATGCTATCATGACAACCACAGGCAATAATTCAGTGGAGTATAATAATGTGATATTGAAATATCTTTTCACAATATATAAACCTAGAGGTCTTTTTATTCCTATTAAGGTAAACTTCAAACTTCATTCTCTCTTCCTTTAATATAAATTAATAGTTTTCTCACACATCCAGCCATTTTTATCTTAAATAAATTGTTTTAAACACATTGGTAATCTACTCAGTGAGCTATTTTATACCATGAGAATTGTATATTCTTGGAGTTTAATATGACCTTTCTAGAAAGATTCAGGATGTACCTGGAGGTTATATCTAGAACAGCAATAAATGTAACAGTTTTGATTCTAGTCTGCTGATGACAAAAAAATATCTCTTTTCTCCATGATCTGTCCCACATGTTTTTTAAAAATATTTAAAACTAATGCATGCCTTCAATATTTGGGTCAGGCAGGCTTCAGACATTTCTTAATTATTGGTTTGGTCCTTTTCTTCCTTTATAATGTTATTCTGACACCTCCACAGAAACAGCAAATACAACACAATGGAATTGGAATTAAGCCAAACTTTTGTTAAAATAATGGCAATGGCAAAACACTGTCAAATACTTTATAGCTGTTGGAATGCCATATTAAATGTTAAGGAAAAAATAGCTCAATTTTGTCGTTTCTGCCATATATTTTTCTGGAGACTTAATACAACATCACATATCAGTTGAAGTGCTTTTCGGTACTGCATATATTATTTTAAAATGTCCATTTAAGAAATGCACAGTTTTTTAGAAAGAGCCAATGGGTGTTTTTCGTTAGGTGCAGAAGTGCTCCAAAATTAATAATTAAGTCCCGCTTCTAGTCTCAGTTTTCTATGTGTATTATCTAAAATCTCACATGAGCATGGAGATTTTAAAGTGCTCTAGAGAGCCTTAAAGTTTTATGGAGCCAAAAGCAGCAAACACAGAAGTACTCAGCAGGTCTTGTCACTACAAAATGTGGAAAGTGACTGTCAAACTCTCACTATATTCTAGAATAGAGATTGGTCCTTCACTTGTCTTCCTTTCCCCATTTTAAAAGGATTAACACGAAAAAGTGGATGATGGAAAACTGTAAAGGTAGCATCCCAAAGAGCCTAAGCAGCAGGATTCTGGGCACCTTTCCAGTCAGTGAAACAATTTTAAGCAGAAACAGGGACTTGCAACAGCCAATCAAGACAGAGAAATTCAAAGAAAGCATCATTTACTGAAGGATGAAAAGAGAAAATAACACTCTCTCTGAAAGCTTTAAGTATTAGTGTGTACTCTTCCTAGCTTTTAGTTAGTTAGGGTACTCTTCCTAGGTTTTTTCCTTTTTGCAACAGATTTCACCAAACGGGAACTCTTCTTAATTGGAGGTTCTTGCATGTGTAACTTACTAAGGGTGTGACAACATAGGAGAAGATATCTGGATTTCAAAAATTAACAATATAACATTTTTTTTTTACTTATTCCTATTCAACCATTATGTAGAAACCATAGGCAAGCATTTTGAAGCAGCCTTCTCATGGTAGCCAAAAGTTGAGATCTCACTGGATATGCCTATGCTGCACGCTGGAGGCAAACCGAGTTCAAAATCACCTTCCTTACAGAACGCAAACCTGAAGATCAGCCTGTGTCTCAGGAAGAGTATGCTTTTCTGAGCATTAGGACCCTATCACAAAACAGGCTGAGAATGGTAGAAAATACCCAACATACTGAAAATTTTCTGAATGACTGGGCCCAAAGGGTGGAGATTGGTGTTGCAAAGTGTAGTTGGAGGCCAATAACTAGCAATGTACCCCATGGCAATACTGGGTCCAACCCTATTCAACATCTGGATGATGGAGCAGAGTTTACCCTCAACAAGTTTGCTGATGATACAAAACTGGAAGGTGTGACTGATATACCAGAGGTCTACACTTCTATCCAAAGGCTCCTCAACAGGTTGAAAGGAACATCATCAAGTTCAGCAAGTACAAAATCCTGCACCTGGGGAGGAGTAACATTATGCACCAGCAGATACTATGGGTCACCCAGCTGGAAAGCAGCTTCACAGAAAAGGGCCTTGGCACCCTGGTGGAAACCAAGTGAACACGAGCCATAAATGCACCCTTGTGCCCAAGAGGTCAAACAGTGTCCTGGGCTGCATTATGCTAAATATTGCCAACAAGTTGAGAGAGGTGATCCTTCTCAGTGATCCTTCCCCTCTGCTCGGCAGTGGTGAGGCCATACCTGGAATGCTGTGTCTAATTCTGGGCTCCTTGCTACAAGAAAGGCAGGGACATAGTGGAGAGACTCCAATGAAGGGTCACAAAGATGATTAAGGACTGGAGCACCTCCCCTACGTGGAAAGGCTGAAAGAGATGCAACTGTTTAGCCTAGAGAAGTCTCGGGAGGGATGTCAACAATGTGTATAAGCAGCTACAGGAAGGGTGGAAAAAGGATGGAGCAAGACTTCTTGAACTCTGTTTCTTTTATATACAGCAAAGTTTGACCCAAAATAGTAGCTTACCATCTCCCCATTCCATTTTGCCAAAAGTTCTGTGGACATACAACTTTCTGCCCATGCTGAAAAGGCGACTTGTAGGCTACTAATCAAAGTGTCTCCAAAAGTCTTCAAACTTTTCTGCAGAGCAAAACAAAGAAAAAAAGAATATTCTATAACAGTAAGGAGTAAAAAAATTCAAATAACTGATGAAGCAGAAAGTGTTTATTAATTAAAAAGTATTAATAATCACAATTTGAGTCTATGATAAGTTTTCATAATTGTTCAATTCAGTCATGAATTTCCCATTTGGTCCCTCTAAAATTTTAATATTAAGCTTTCATTTTTGTCATTTAGCTTTACAATATAGTAATTATAAGAAAGCCTGTTATCAAGTTAGCAATTGAATACAAAAAAATAAATTAATGAAAAAACTTCACACTTTCATTAAAAGAAATATTTCACATGATCAAAACTAAGTACTTTAGAGCATAGGGAATCTTACACTGTCTATGTATTTGCTTATTTTTATATAATATGTTCTTAAAAGATTCGATTAACTTTCCTTGTTGAGTAAAGATTTCTTTCAAGAAACTTAAAAGTTATACCATTCACAGATATTGATTATAATTATTTTGAATTTAATACAGAGTAAGTTTAGGAAACTGTCTACTTAGAGTTTACATTTTCATTTTTTGTAATAAAAATGTTAACAATAAATGTTAATAAAAATAATTTTAAAATGTGAACATTTCTATTATAAAAATATACTTAATTTTTAAATACGGCATGTTTGATTTTTTTAATAATTTTAATATATTTTCAACATCTCTTTATATTACAAGTTGTTGAGATTTTGCATTCATACAAGGATTTTCTTACCACAGTACTTATTTTTATTTAGCCTTTTAAGATCAAATCTCATGCTTGTTGCAGAGAAATGTATATATAGCTTTTTCTGGCTCTCCTCAGAAAAGAATGAAGCAGGACTTAATGTTCCTTAGAATGCAAAGTGTATAAAGAAATATAGTTATAAAAATACTTTTTTATGCCATTGATATGAAGTTCCTGAATACATAACCTTGGTTACTTTCTGCGTATAGTTATGGCATTTACATGCTCTAAATGAGTGTACTATTTCTAGAAACACTTTTTCATCATTAAAAAACGAACATTTGTTTTGTATCCTTCCTTCCCATACAGGGTTTCAACAGTAATGTGATTTTTTCAAGCTGTGTAATGAGGTGTAAATTATTATTTTAAGAAGAAACTTAAGAGAAGCTAAGTACCTTTCCCAACCTGTTCACCTCAGTTTTTATAGCCCATGCACAAAGCCTAAAGGAAAGCTCATATTTCTTTGCTTTTGATAATCTTTAATACGTTTGTGAAAGAAGCACACAAATCTCTAAGGAGAAAAGAGCTCCTTCTTGTTTACTGTGACTTTATTTTCTCTGCATAAGCCTCACTGTAGCATGGAGAGGTGAAATGAAAGTTGGAGCTTGATTATTTAGAATGACTTGTCAGATTTCTTAATGCTTCACTTAGTTTAAATTTATGTAATAATTTCATATTTAAATATTTTTTTATTTTCTTTGATTAAACACGGTTTACTCACATATGCACTGTTAAAAGGACTTCTCAATCTTTGTATTACAGCTTTCTCAGAGCATAAAATTTGTCTGTCTACAACCATCTATGTCCCAATATGTACCTTTGCAACCCTCTTACAACAGCAAGTTCCAAACTGGAGGCCACTGAATTGTGCATTTCTGGAACAATCAAAATTAGATGCCAATGCATCTGAATGATAAAAATGTTCTGGTTTCACATCTGGAATGCAAACAATAAAAAACAAAATGGAAAAGCATCTTTATGAGAAACCATTTGTTGTCTGAACTGGACTTACTGCCAGAAAAAATAGTGGTCCGTCCTTGAAGAAAATAGAGATTGTATGTTTCAACTGCAGTCCAAAACTGGAAGATCAAGGTTTGGTTATTTACACAATCTCTAACGTATTTGACAGATCGACATAACAGCCAATCATGTATACATATAAATCTGACAAAACCAACCTATCACCACAAATGAAATACTAGCTTTGTTTACCAGTCTTCCACTTAGGTTGAGACGTCACAGAAACTATTATGTTACAGAATAAATGTAAGGATGTACATTAACAAAATCTGATAATTAAAAAAGAAATCTAAAAGAAGAGTTTGATTTATGTATTATTGACCTCAAATAAACAGCCGTATTGAGGAAGATCCTAGGGTTTAAAGAACATGACCTTAATGTGTTGCTAAGTCTCAGACAAAATAAATGTGCTGGAGCAAAGTACAGAAATTTTATTTCTGATACCTTAAAGAAGTACTTCTGAAGGGACATTTTGCTCCTTTCTCTGTAAAACACCAGAAGATACCATAGTTAATCATGTAAACAAGATATCCTTTCTCTGAAATGTCTACATTGTAAGAACAAAATACGATAGCAGACCACTGTTTAACCTGAGTGAATGGAAGTATCTAATTAAACATACAGCTATAAGACCATATTTTCCCCTAAGCTTAAGTTTATTAGAAATGTAAGGAAAAAAAAAAAAAAAAGAAATAAATAAGAAAGAGGTTCAGCTAGCCCAAAATCTTAGCTCCATCACTGACTGCTACCAGATGCCTAGGTAAGAGAGTAAGAGGGTAGGAACAGGAGAAGTAGTTGGTGATAATTTTTTAAATGACCTTGCAAGACTTTAACAGTATGGACTAAGACTTTCTGAATCAAAGGCAGCATCTTTGTAGTTAATAATCCTATGTGGAGTTTCCTTATTTGAATTTCTCTCCTTGTAAATTAAGAATAAAAATTCCAATATCTAAGATGACAATAGAGCTAATTATTTTAACTATAGATACACTGAAAAATCAGAAAATACTGCCACTCGTGTCAGACCAGCTAGGTATTTAAGTCATTAAGGCAAATAAAAATATTTATATGATCTAGTGTTTTCTAAAGACCATCACTTAATGAACATGATCTTTTTTTAATATTAATTTTGTCTTTGTGGTCACCTCAAACTAAAAAGTCTTAACTGAAAATAAATGTTTAAAAGAAGAATTAGTGTTTTCAAAACAGTAAAAGTGCAATATTAAGTATAATTCATTAGTGCCTGTCATTACTTTAAAATGTGTTCTTTACTAAAGGTCCTTTCTAATTAATTAGTTATTGTGAATGACAGAAAATAATTTATTTTGACAGTTTATAATTAGAGCAATAATGTCCCATGTACTGTCTGGAAATGAAATGTTCATCAGTCTTATAAAATAAAATCTTCTGACTTACTCCCTTAAGCTGAAATAAATCCTCAGTGGTGCAATCTATGTTTATCAGTAGTTCATATATTGGAAGTTGTTGATAGAGGCTGATGAGGTGACAAAAAGTGCTTATCATTAGATAGATGTTTCTACTTTTGTATTTGCGCCTGTTTACCCTGCATTACATTGCATCAAAAGAAGAGTGACCAGCAGATCGAAGGAAGTTAACCTGCCCCTCTACTCTGCTCTCGTGAGACCTCACCTGGCGTATATTGTGCAGTTCTGGTGTCCTCAACATAAAAAGGACATGGAACTGTTGGAACAAGTCCAGAGGAGGGCCACAAGGATGATCAGGGGACTGACGCACCTGTATAAAGATAGGTTGAGAAAGTTGGGGCTGTTCAGCCTGGAGAAGAGAAGGCTGAGTGGAGACCTCATAGCAGCCTTCCAGTATCTGAAGGGGGCCTATAGGGATGCTGGGGAGGGACTCTTCATTAGGGACTGTAGTGACAGGACAAGGGATAATGGGTTAAAACTTAAACAGGGGAAGTTTAGGTTGGATGTAAGGAGGAAATTCTTTCCTGTGAGGGTGGTGAGGCACTGGAATGGTTTGCCCAGGGAGGCTGTGAATGCTCCATCCCTGGCAGTGTTCAAGGTCAGGTTGGACAGAGCCTTGAGTGAGATGGTTTATTGTGAGGTGTCCCTGCCCGTGGCAGGGGGGTTGGAACCAGATGATCTTAAGGTCCTTTCCAACCCTAACTATTATATGATTCTATGATTCTATAATGTGCCCTTATGTGCAAAAATGTTTAAAGAGTACTATATAGCATGTCAAAAATTAAAGCAAATGGCTCTTCATTCTGTCCTTCTTTGGTACTTCATTGTAGTTTACTGTAATCAATTGTATATGTCTTTTTAGGTAAAACAGTAAAAGAACCCAAACAGCAATACAGAAAATAGTTAATAATGTGACTTTCAGTATACTGCAAAGATTAAATTAACTGATAAAGTCTAGGACACAGAAGCATTGTGGATATTGGTAAAATTGTGGATGGGAACCCTACTGATGCTTATAAGAATGAATAGGTCACCTCGATATGTTGCTCCTCTAGTACAGGATATAACAAACTTGTTGGCCTGTTTTCTGATCTACACATTGGCTTTCCATGGCATATGAAAACACAGTCTTTATCTCCAAGTCCTCCATGGCAACTTAAAACATCTTTTAAAATGTTTGGAAATGAAAACCACAATAGATGACCTGATTTCTGTGGAAAATTGAACTCTATGTGGTATGGATCATGGTCACCTTTGATAGGCAACTTTTGTTCCAGGTTTAACTGAGTGTAAAATAAATATTCCATTCACTCATCCTTGCCTCTGTTCTTACCACTGTCACACCCAGCACACAAACACACAGAGGGCATATCCTGACTCCTGCATGAAAGGGAAGGATCATTTCTCCAACATTATTAAAACATAAAATTCAGCAACACACATACTTATATATATATAAATGTCATTTGCATGGACATACATGTATACATATAGGTGTGTATAAAACACTAACAAAACCTCTGCTGTTCATCTTTCTCTCTTTTGGGAGAGAATAAACACGAAGTTACATAAACTGACAGCGTAACTTAATGTGCTCTTAAGATGCTGGTGAGCACAGTAACAAAACTTATATGAAAGAGATAACAAAGAGACAACATTTGTACAGAAGATTTTGGAAACTCATCAAATAAAAATACTAAATCAATAAACACTGCCAAATTGTACACCACACAGTTGTAAAACTTAAGAATGCTCCACTCAATTTTAAAATGTTTTAAAATGTTGCTCAAAGGAGCAACTACTACAGATAATTTACATTGCTGGGTTTACAGTGAAGGAATGTGCTGGCATTTCTTCTGGAAGCTCAAGTATGGCACCTTTACAAGCCTTACAATAACTTAACTGGCTGAACATCAGACAAATAGTAAATAGGAATATTTGTGTGCATCCTAGACAGCCATATTTTAAAGAGGCTGAGAGAACTGCCAGATGGATGAAAAGAGATGAAAGCCAATACAGTACTGTAAAATTTACCCACAATAACTTATCCAAAGAAAGTACATTTTAAGACATTGAAAAAAAAAGAATGACTGTAAGGTAGCTTGTATTATAAAAACAAACCAAAACAAAACAAAACAAAATCTGTGTGTGTCCTGGACATAGGAAGACAAATCAGTGGAAACTATGGACACTAAACCAGAAATTTAAACCTGAAGAAAAGCAACTGAAAGAAGACATCACTGAAACAAATTATTGAAGCTACTTAACCCACATTGACAAAAAATGATGCACTAATTCAAATATGATTATGTAACAATGCACTTACATTATCATTAATTTATTTATACAATGCCTAGAAATATAAGATTAATCAAACATCTACAGTAACTTTCTCATTTCTGAAGCCCCATCTCTAGTACAGCGGTCACTGAAGATGCATTTGCAAGATCTGCTAGACAATGTCTTCTTTGTTCTACAGACCACATCATGAATATTTTGCACTTTATTACAGGAAGTGCCGTGGCATTTGTATCAAGACCTTTTTTAGATTATAATATACTGTAATTCTGTATACTTTAAAAAAATGTGTGTGTTTGAAATTAAACAATAGAATACACCATGTTATGTATGTAATTCAGTAACTAAAGAATTATTTAGAGCTAGGAGAAAAATATTAAACTAAAAAATGCCTTTCAATTATTAACTTAGTTTTTAAAAATCTATTTCTGACTTGCAGTATCTTGAAAGAGGGGCATTTCACAAAACTGAAATGTTTAATTATCCTGCCTATTTCACTTGCAATATATTTCTCTTTAAAAAAAGAAAGGTCCGCTTATATTGCTTAGGAGCAATTGCAGCCAACACAGTGGTAGTTAAAAACTCAAACTTCATCAGTAGTAAGTGGAGGTAGAGAAAACTCAGAGATACTTAGCGTCTATGCTAAATGCTTTTTGTAACCACCATGAACTACACAATGACCTATTCACTGAATTTTCTTTCTAAACCTTTCTTCAGGGCTTTTAATATTGCCATGACAACTAGGAATATCTTTTTGTTGGATCCAGTTAGCTAAAGTAGGACAAGGTGTCATGACCACTCTTTGCTTAAATGTTAACTAACATCAGCTCAGTGCCACCGTGAGCTACAGAGTACATAGATGGAAAATGTAGAAATTGAAACGATAATTTTTCTAACCCTGTTTTTTTTTTTTTTGTAAAATAATCAATTATCACCATGATTTTAAATGTCATGTGTCTTCAAACCACAGTTAAGTCATATTGAATCATTTATGCTCTCTGTCATATGAGGTGCATACCACTCCTGTTTTAAGTAATAAAGAGGTTAGTATACTGTAGTAAATGACAGAAGTGTTCATGATAGTTCAGATTCCTGGAGATAACCCTTGAGCTCACTTACTTAGCTTTTTCTTAGCATATGCTGCCTGTTCTGTAGATCTACCAAGGGGAAACAACAGAAATTAAATCTACTCACTCCTTTTTCTGTCACTGTTTCCCAACCTTACTATAAGAGTTTTCTTAACAACTTAATATGCTTTAAATATTTTTACTCTCCCTAATTTAACTCAATTTTTTTTTCAAATTTCTTCTTGCTTCCAAAATATCTTGTTGTTTCCTATTGGAACACAGTTTTAACAAAAAACCCTATTGCATCAAGGTAGCACTTCGTTAGTATAATGGACTCAATCTCTCATTCCTAAACTACAGGAAAAATCTAAATTAAAGTGTTTATCTTGGTTTCCTTTCTCTATCTCTCTCTATATATAACACCACATTTTCCTTTTTGTTTCCAGTATTCCACCTTGTTTTCTGCAAAGATTAGTGGTTTTATAGGTCAGCCCAGAATTATCTTTGTCTCCACATAGCTTTTTTTGCAGCAGAGCCTTGGTGGTGTTTTAAGGCAGCTTTCACTGTAGTTCATCTTCTAAGTCATCCAATTTTGTGTCTTGTACAGATGTTGGATTGTAAGAGTTCCAGAAATTCTTAAAACACATGCGGCTTGGGGAAAAAAAAAAAAAAGAAAAAAAAGACTACTGTATTTGTAGTAAATAATTTTCTGCAACATACTGGCTATTAACCCTTCCCTGTTTGTGGAAAATATTTGTCTCATGAAAATTGAGCAGCTGTATTCCACATCACCTCATGATATTAATTTAAAAAAAAAAAAGATTGACAGGAGCCAAGGTTTGTTTTGTTTTGTTTTTTTTTACTATTTAGAAAACATCCAGGCTCAGTTTCCACCTTATAGACAGATGATATTCAGTCTGTTGTGAAATTGGTTGATTTTCTGTAGTCTTCATTTTAATCCTGAAAAAAAAAAAACAAACCCCAAACATTTTTTTGTTAAGGAGAGTTATAATTCTTGACCTCGTTTTTGTGAATTAGCAAAAACAAATTAGTTGCCTGCCCCTTTTGTGTGTAACCAGTATCTCCCTTGTGAATGCTTAATTAGAGATAACTGGAAAATGGAGATGTGAATTAATAGAGCATTCAAACATTTCAAACTTTCATGTAGAAGACAACTTTCTTTTGTTCTTCCTTTAAAAAAAATCAAACCAGGTGACTTTGTCTTTCTAATGGATGTCAAACAGTTCCGCTTATGGAAAATTAGCTGTGAAGCAGTAAACTGGGAGATGAGGCAGTGCCAGAATTGGACCAGAATGAAGGCAGTGGGAGAGATACAGCTGAGATTGCCAAATTCAGGTGAGTTCTACAACTGATTTGTTGTTCTGGTCTTCTCATTTTGAAGACAAATATACTTGTGATCTGAGAAATGTTTTCGAACTGAAGATCTGTCAAAACTGGCAGGTCCCCATAAAAAGGTTCGTTTTGCCAAATGAGCACTTTTCCAAAAAAACCTTCTAAAAGGAAGAATCCTATTATTACCCTTATTATCCAGGTTTTGCAAGGAGCTTTCATTTACTTAAACCTCAGAAATGTGAAATAACAAAAAGAGAGCCAATGAGTTTGAGACTTATAATTCTTTTTGTTTGGCCTTTTGATTTTTTGGATTTTACAAATTTGTTTTTTAACTCAAATAACATCCTCTATCTGTTCCCAGTCTGGAATACACTTCATAGAACTAAATGTTTCAAAAAATATTATTTATAATCATACAGTCAGCTGTATTTATGACATACGTGTCATATCAGTGAATTTTATGCCCAGGTTAATAAAGACAGAAATCACCACCTCTGCTCCTCTGGAAACACTAGAGTTATTCATTCAGTAATAAAGAGAGAAGATTATATATCACAAGTGTTTTGAGCAGCAGAGATTAACTTTGTTGAACAATAATGTGTAGCTTTTTTTTTTCCATTTCACAGATGAATAATGCTTGATCTTTCCCTTTTTGCAATAAATTATATCTGAATGTCCAAGGCAGTATCAGTGCAATAGCCATCTCATAGAATCAAGTCGGATGGAAAAGAACTTTAAGATCAAGTCCAATCATTACTCCAGGACTACCAAGACCATCACTAAACCATGTCACTAAGGGCCTCATCTGCAGGGTTTTTGAACACTTCGAGGGATGGCGATTCCATTGCTTCCCTGGGAAGCCTGTTCCAATGCCTGATCACCCTGTCGGTGAAGAAATTTTTCCCGATATCCAATCTAAACCTCCCCTGGTGCAACTTGAGGAGATTTCCTCTCATCCTATCACTTGTTACTTGGGAGAAGTGACTGAACCCCACCTCGCTGCAACCTCCTTTCAGGTAGCTGTAGAGAGCAATAAGGTCCCCCTTGAACCTCCTTTTCTCCAGGCTAAACAACCTAAGTTCCCTCATCAGACTCTCTCCAGACCTCTCACCAGCTTTGTTGCCTTTTTCTTGACCCTCTCCAGCACCTCAATGTCATCCTATCCAAGATTAAAACCATCTTCTTAAAAAAGAAAGAAAGAAAGAAGGAAAGGAAAAAACAAAACTTTCCCTGTGGGCAATAATTCATTACATAAATAGATATTTGACTATACCATCAGTCTTGAGCTTCAGGTGTACGGACTGGAATTAATAGAACTGACAGCTATAGCATGAAACTTGTAACATCCAAGATAATCAGAGTTACTTCCTGTATCTTATTTACTCAGTAAAACTCTATCCCCAGAACTAACAGCTGGAAGCTACATCAATAGAAATATTTTACAGTAATTAGACTCACTCTAGTTTAAAAAAATAACAAAACCAGGAAATAGGTTTTATTGAATTCTGTTGAATTTCTTTCAGAAGAATTAGCAGTTACAGTTGTAGAGATTTGAGCAGGACCACTCAGTACTTAGGATGAACAATACATGTTGTGAAATGGTCTACATGATTAGATTCAACATTTTCAGATTCTCTCTAAACAAGAAATGAGAAGAAAAGGTTGATTAGAACATGCATCACTTGTGCTAATTCAGTCTTATAATGCATTCTTTTATCTTTTTGTTTGTTTTGAGCTTGTTTGCTTGCTTTATAGGTCTGTTAATAGAAACAATGTTACATTTGTTACATGCTAAATAGATGTTCCTTTCTGCTCTTTGTAAAACTCAGACACCTGGAGTCTCTAGTTAGAGAGCTCAAGCTGGAAGCTGGGGAAAAGAAAAAAGTACAAGGGAAGTCTGGAAGTTAAATTGTGTTTCTTGTCACCTTTAGCTCCCTGTAGTCTTGAAAGGTCACCACAGTTGTATTTCTGGACCAAAGCATAGTAGACATTGACATTATTGGAGCAATTTTATTTTCTCGGAATTGGTTTGCATTCACTCGAATGAAACACTTTTAAATCGTTGTAACTGTATCAAGGCCAGAGATTTAAACCAAAGCACATCCTTAAGTCTTAATGTAGGAAGCTCAGGTAAAGGTTATTCTTTGGAAACAACAGACCTAACTGCAAATGCTTAAGGCACATGAAATGTGCAAAGCTTAGTTTGCAAACTAAGATGTGTTCGGTCTATTTCTGGAATTGTCTGCAAACCTACTCCCCCACTTTCTGACATAGCACTCTGTGTACAATAGGAACCATGATCTGCCACTTAGACCTGAGAAGTTATTCCTGGCAAACTCAAAAGTTCATATTTTACATTTAAGGTATGCTTAACAACTTATAAAATTAGGTAAATAATGTAAAAATATATACTGTTTGCTTTGTTTCTACAAGTAAATTTCTTCCTCAGCAGCCATTCAAAGAAGAAATCAGTAACAAGTTTGCAGAAGTCCACTTCTTCATTGTTAAAAACCTTTCTAATATATTTTAGAACATTTTGTGGGTAAGGTCACAGTAGGAGTTGTTTTTTTATTTATTTTTGGTGGGTTTTTTGTGTTTTTATTTTTTTGTTTGTTTATTTTGTTTTGATGGTACTCTACAGCATATTTTACATACCCTTCAGAAAATATCACTGTCTGAAATGCACAAATATTAAGATATCTTAGAAGGATGTCAGTATGTTCTTAAATACGGGCTTGATATGAAGCAGCTGTCTGAACTGGAAACATCATGCCACTTAAGAGATCTGAAACTCCATAATTTCACTGTTCTTAAGGAGACACCTATTTACACAAATTAGAGATTTAATATCATAGGTGTTCAAGTGAAATAGCAGTGTCCTAAGTAATTTGGACTGGCAGTCAATTACTCGCAGTTCAAGAAGTCTGTTAATTATAATAGCAATCCTTAGCTCCATGTAGATGCTGCATGCAGCTGCACTCATTCCAAAATCTTAACTGAAAAGTGGACATGATACCAGCAAGAGCTACATGAAGCAAAACTGGTATATATGCATTCAGCCCACTTCTTAACTTTTATCAGGTCACATTTCGGTGATCACTGTAATGTTTAGAATTGCTGACAAACGGTTGTTCTAAGAGTCACAGTCTCCTAAGTCATAGCAAGCCTGAGAAGTCCTAAAACTTCTTTACTTGTTGATGAGCTTTGAGTTCAGAATCTAAATTGTTGTGCTAGGGTAACTTGGACTAACTTGGAAGTTTATTCTTGTACCTCTACTTTTGCTAAGATTTTTCAGCTAAAAGTCAGTTTTCAGTCCCAGTGTGTTAAAATAACAAAACTCTCATTTGTTTCACTGGAACTAGAGTTTGGCAATAAAATAAAGCTGACGAGATTCAACATTTCTCCAGATGATTGCTACAAAGATAAATAAAACCAATAAACAACATAAACAGTTCAAGATCTGTTGAAGAAAATGCTGAAAGAGATAATGTTATTAAAAAAGGGCTTTCTAAGACTTAAAAAAATTGAGAATATAGTTTTTCAAAGCAATCAGTGCTACCAACCAGTTCCCAGGGTAAAAAATAAAATGCTCAAAGATTATACTTTGTAAAGGCAATATACAGGGGATACAGTGGTGAGCTATCAAGTGGAGACTACTAATGACTGACAGACTGCATTTCTTACAACTAAAAAGAAAAACAAAAAGAAATTACCAGGCAGGAAGAGGAACAGAAAACCAGAAGAAACAAGGAGTGAAACACTATAACCACCATATTAACTTAAAATATAAACTCTTATTGGATTGTTGAGTGTAACTTTTCCCCACAAATGCAGCAAATGTTCAATTTATTTGAAATCACATTATCTTCTATTTTACGTGCAAAATTGAGTATTATTTATATTTTTGAAGGAATCATCTTCCAAGAAATCCACCAATTTTCCATTTCTTGCAATCTGGTGTCCTGGGTTCAGCAGTAGCAGTCATGTTTCTCCTGCCAAAGGACCGGAGGACTGGAAATCCTTATTAATCCTTCATTTCCGGTACAATTTCTTGGCCTCCCATGAATATAATAGTGACCTTTTTAAGTATGTGACACATGTTTCCAAGATTGTCTAGAAATACCGTCATTTACCTGGATTTTTATTTTTTCATACGTTGTAAAGCAAGAGTAATATTTCCTAATCCTCTTAAAGAATAAAGACATTTTATTCCTGATAATTCTGATCAGCATAAGAAAGAGTCGACATGTAAATATATATGGTGTTGAAAAAGTTTTTTTTGATATTTTAACATTATGAGTATTGGGATGAGCTTATCAGCACAAAATTATTAGTTGGCATTAATTTAGGAGGTTTTGAATTTTATTCAGCCAAGGAAATACTGCTGAAGTGTTATTGGTTGTTTGCCATTTATATTAAATCTTTCATTTAAGATATGTCCTGGGTTCAGCAGTAGCAGTCATGTTTCTCCTTCGTGGTAGCTGGTGCTGTGCTGTGTTTTGACTTCCAGACTGGGAACAGTGTTGGTGAAACCGATGTTTTCGGTTGTTGCTAAGTGATGTTTACCCTGACCAAGGACTTTGTGAGGCTCATGCTCTGCCAGGGAGGAGGGGAAGCCAGGAGGAAGCAGAGACGGGACGCCTGACCCAGGCTAGCCAGGGAGGTATTCCATACCACAGCACGTCATGCCCGGGGTGGGGGGTAACTGGGAGTTACCCGGAAGGACACGGTCTTCAGGGTGGGACTCGTTTCTTGGCCGGTGGTATCATATTCTCTACCCTTGTTATTTTCCCTTATCATTGTTGTAGTTGGTGGTAGCAGTGGTGATTTGTGTTGTACATTGGTTGCTGGACTGTTCTTGTCTCAACCCATAGGAGTTGCAGTCTTTCGATCGTCCTCCCCGTTCCTCCGGGAGTCGGGGAGAGCCCTGGTGGGGGGGCGGCCCTCGATTGTTGTCAGCCCGGCACCACTCACTGGAGTGAGTGAACGAGTTACCTGACTCGGTTTAAACCACGACATCTGGATTCATCACTATTAACTCTCTGGGTTGCCAAGGGTCAAAGCTATGGAGAGGCTGGCGCTCGGGTCTCAGGGCTCAGAAGCCCCAGGCTTATTGCCACAGAATCCCAGGGCTTTCCATTCCAAATAGCAAATGGTACTTGGTACCACTGAATCTGGAGATCCAGAAATCCTCATAGGAATCCAGGAGTTCCTTGCCAGTAGTACTCAGGCATTCCAATGGGAGCTAGAAGTTTAGAGGTTCTTTCTTGAAAATCATAGATCAAAGAGTAAAAGTTTAGATTTTAAGGTTCTGTTCAATTAAGAACATTTCTTTGCAAATCAGTTTGAATTACTGCTTAATGAAATGCTTGACTTCCATAGTTCACTAAAAGACAACATACATTTTTTTTGTTTTTTTAATAAGCTAATTCTTTTTGCAATGGAAATTTAAGTGCAATTATTTCTGATGCATATACAAATAATGAAGTGAGTAACCAAATAGAACCTTTATGACTGATAGAGAATGAAAAGTTCCTCAATCATTTAAGAATGAAATAATGAAATTTTATTGTACTTCTAAGATCAAGAGGCTTCTGAAATAAAAGTTTTGCCTCCTAAACCTGCAAATTTTCCTCCCAAAATTGTTTTGATCTGGGGATCAAATTTGGCTATTTTGTTGGAACTGGCATGTAAAACTGTAGCAATTCTTCTGAGGACAGATTTTGATAAAGTTAACTCCCCTCTCCTTCCCACCCCCTCCTACCCCCCCCCCCCCCCCCCCCCCATGAAGTTGACATTCTATAACAGGACTAGGAAAAACAAAAAGATTCTACTTTTTTAAACGTATTGTAAGTTGATAGAGAAGCTCATGGGTGTTGCAGAGGCTTAGATGCAGCTTCAGTCTTAAAGTAAAATGTTTTATTATTTAGAAATCTGCAATCATCTCACACTTGATGGATGAATAGCATAGTAACAGAAAAGCTAGGTGGAGCAACAGAGGGAATTTATATAAGCCTACAGTTCATTAACCTGGTAACTGTATTTTAGCTAGATTAATGGTAGAAGAAGTGAGGCATTAATAAATGGATGTGTTGCAAGCATGGCGCAACCAAAATAAACCCCAAAACCGTAAAACTAATTTTTATTTTTTTTTATTCACTAGGTAGGAAAAACAGTTTCTTCTGTGATGCTGGGAAAGTAGAAATAGAATGTCAGTCATTAAAATGGAAGGCATATAGCGCAGTGGTTATCTGGAGATGAAATTGGATTTCTCTGTCTGGGATCTTCAGATTCCTTTTTATTCCACAAAGCAAATTGCTTTGTGGCAACTTCTTATTAAACAGGAAAGGGTTCAGCTGGCACACGTAATACTGAAAGCTTTTTAGAAACTTATTAGATTTTGCCACTGAACAACATATATTGGAAGATCAGCTCTCGTAAAACACAGAATTAATTTTCCAAATCTTTTATACAAGTTTAATTCTGCTCATTTACAACTCTTTATTTTCTCTGCTGTGGAATTCTTTACACTACTCCCTTTTTTTATTGTCATTATTTCTATTTCTTACACTTTTTTGCATTTTATTGACAGTTGCTATATTTTTATTAGTGGCAAAAATGGCAGTAATGACAAATGACTGCATTTATGATAAAAATTTACAAAAGAACTTAAAGAAAGAAAATAGTTTAATTTCTATTTCATCTGATTTTCTCATGAGCTACTTCAAATTTGCTTTTTACTGTACATTTATCTAATGATCTAAAAACCTCTGGCGTTATACATAACTGCACTGTCATTCTGTCTGTTCAAGGATAACAGTTGATGCACAGATAATAATAATTACTATCATATACTAATTCAAAATACAAGATAATATGTCTAATCAGGATCTTTAACAGGTAGAAATGTTATTATTTTCTCTTTTGTTCCTTTTCTAAAATAATTTATCTATATCTTTTCACATTAAAAGACCTATCATAATTGTTATTCTTTATTAGTTCAGTGCTCCAACTCAGCCATCATTTCAGAAGGTGGTATCAAAATGTTTTATTGCTTCTTAATTCAAGGGCTCAAGGTGTTTCGTACAGTTCACCTAAGGTACACAGGGAAGAAAAGAAAAGAACTCCATAAAGAAATTCATTACAGATAAGCCAAACATGTGGGCCTGAAAAGATAATTCTTTCAAGGGAAATGACTTTGTACAGGTGCTACCTTTATTCAGGAAAAGAAAGAAAAAGAGAAGAAAAAAATGTGCTAACTATATAGAATACTTTCTAGATGTTTGATAATGAGAGACAATCTCTTGGACGTTTTTTCTTCTCAAGTTCACTTTCATGATTCACTTTCTCCACAGTGAAATAAAACTTAAAAAAATATATGCATTATTCAAATCTAATATTGGAGGGTATTTTATTTCACCAAGTTATATGAGTTTACTTACATTTTATATCAAAATATGCACACATTAACATAGAACTTTATGTCCGGAAATTCATATTCTGCAACTATCATTTCTATAAAAAATGTTATTTTGGATCATTCTAAAACTAATGATTGCTATAAATAGTATTAACTTACTACTCAAAAACTACAAAAGAAGATGCATACAACCATTGAAATGTAATTCAGGCAGATATAAGTTATATGTGAATTTTAACATATATGAATCAAGGAAATTTGAGATTGTTAGTGTCAGTATTAGTATTATGGAAATATTTTGCTAGAGCATACCCTGTCACTAAGGAGGATTCGTTAGCTTCAGTGTAGGAACTAAAGATATTTCTTTCTGTCAGGATCCTGCAACGAAGCTACACTTTCTTACTTTTATTAATTAGCAGAACTTTTACTTATCTCAAAAACTAAGCCATCCTTCTATGAAATAAATAACATTCTTCGTATTGAATTTTGGGGAAAATTCTTCAAATTCTTTAAAATTCACAGATTTTCAAAAAAAAGTCGTTAAAAAATTGACAAGCAGCTTAAATTGAGTGATGTCTGCCCTTATATAGACTTATCTAGACCATTCTGTTATCAACGGAAATAGTAGTTTTGGAACTCCCGGCTTTGCTTTTTTTTCTGAAGACCATAAGCCAGATGACATGGACCCTTTCACACCTCTGTAAAAGCCAATGAGCAATATTAAGACATCAAATATCCAACCTAAAAATTTCTGGAGGCAGCACAGAATTTCTGGTGAACGCAAAGACATAGACTGATCTAAGGCAAAGCATCTTGTTTTCACCCTAATTGTAAAGATGGCAAAAAAACATTTTTCATTGAAAACTTCCTACACAAAAGCTGCATTTTTCATGAACATACCTGGGTAAAACATTCCCAGTTTGCTGATTTATGCTTATTTTAGGATCAAGCAAATTGAAATTGAAGTCATACTCTGGCAAATGCTATACTCTTCTTTCACTATGAACTTAATGTTTACAACAATATCTCATCACACCAAGCTGTGTGGTTTGGTTGATACGCTGCAGAGAAGGAATGCCATCCAGAGGGACCTTGACACGCTTTTGAAGTGGGCTGATACCAACCTCATGAAGTTTAACCATGCAAGGTCCTACACCTGGGTTGGAGCAATCCCAGGCACAGCTACAGGTTGGGCAGAGAAGAGATTCAGAGCAGCCCTGTGGAGAAGTACTTGGGGGTGTTGGTTCATGAGAAAATGAACATGAGCCAGCACTGTGCACTTGCAGCCCATAAAGCCAACCGTATCCTGAGGTGCATCAAAAGGAGCATGACCAGCAGGTTGAAGGAGGTGATCCTGCCCCTCTACTCTGCTCTCGTGAGACCTCACTTGGACTATTGTGTGCAGTTCTGGTGTCCTCAACATAAAAAGGACATGGAACTGTTGGAACAAGTCCAGAGGAGGGCCACAAGGGTGATCAGGGGACTGGAGCACCTCCCGTATGAAGACAGGCTGAGGAAGTTGGGGCTGTTCAGCCTGGAGAAGAGAAGGCTGCGTGGAGACCTCATAGCAGCCTTCCAGTATCTGAAGGGGGCCTATAGGGATGTTGGGGAGGGACTCTTCATTAGAGACTGTAGTGATAGGACAAGGGGTAACGGGTTAAAACTTAAACAGGGGAAGTTTAGATTGGATATAAGGAGAAAATTCTTTCCTGTGAGGGTGGTGAGGCACTGGAATAGGTTGCCCGGGGAGGTTGTGAATGCTCCATCCCTGGCAGTGTTCAAGACCAGGTTGGAAGAGGCCTTGGGTGATATGATTTAGCGCTAGGTGTCCCTGCCCGTGGCAGGGGCGTTGGAACTAGATGATCTTAAGTTCCTTTCCAACCCTAATTATTCTATGATTCTATGATCATCTTTCAATACTTCATTTAGTTCTATTCTTTATCATACATTTTGATACCTCTTCATGGACTGTACAGTATTTCTTGCAGAGGTGAATTTGGTGAAGATATTACTGTGATATTTTCTGCATGGTTATGTGCAAAAAATTCTTCATGTGTATTAGAAACTTGAATTTGGCAAATGACGGTAATTCGACAAAAAGGAGAACATTGGAGATAGGGGTGGGGAATTCTGTTGATTCCCCTAACAGATAGAAGCTAGTTTCTGCTCATTAATATATCTATTTGTGCATAAAGATGCTTAATTTGCCCATTGAATTGTTTGTAAAAAGCACATTTTGTTTACAACAGAAGAAGAATTTGGAAACTGATCTCAAGGGTATTTTTCAGTTACTGTTATCTATCTTCTTAATTCACATTCAATAGGGATAAAAGAAGTACCTGAAAACACAGGACACCTTGTTTGTTCTGGAGCTGGAATTCAATACAGTAGGTTTTGTCCATGCATTTTTCAAAGATTTTAGAGAAGGCATATGCTTTTTAATTCAGGAACAATAGCACTTAGCATGTTTATAGTGAGATATGTTTTATTGAACAAATCAAATATTATTATTATTATGACTACCAGAATGAAGGGACTTGGAGATAAGCTTCTTATCATCCTTAAGCCCTCATTAACTTGCACATAGACATAAGTTAGGAACTTAGACTGTGTTTTAGACTGTGACTTAGACTTAGACATGACTTAGATTGTGACTGCTCTTACTCTGAGGACAGTTATCACATGCACTCCTGGTTGACCTGAAACTTCACAAGATGCTTTAAGTTTT
Organism: Pezoporus occidentalis; assembly: GCF_034315485.1. Classification (NCBI taxonomy): domain Eukaryota; kingdom Metazoa; phylum Chordata; class Aves; order Psittaciformes; family Psittacidae; genus Pezoporus; species Pezoporus occidentalis. Next base: position 8,071,830 of record NW_026913531.1, read on the forward strand.
CACCTTGCACTTCCCAGGATCATGGTTAGACTCCTTGAAAGGGAAGGAAGGAAATAAGTTACTTAAGAACTCCCCAGATTTACACAACTTTTTGTAAAAACAGTTTAAGGATGTATTTTAGCCTTTAAATCTAATAGGTTCTACCTTTAGAAAAGATTTGTAGTAAGATAAAGACAAGATATGAGATCATTTAAATTAACAACCAGATTCTATTTACTACTTTAGGCTTTAAAATTTTTACCTGAAAATACATTATTTTTCATACTTCTGTGTGCTTCTTATTGTCTTAATAGATCAATAAAGTCTTATTATTCCTACAGTATATCATCTGTCAGTCACTAAATTCTTGTATTAACAAATAATTTTGACAGTACACATAATATTATATCTCGTCATTTCTAGTTCTTTTACAGACATCATATATAGTGGAGTAGGAAAAAAAGAAGAAAGAAACAGAGCACATGTGCTCATGAGTACTGCCTTAAACCAGAGTTTCTTTTGCTGGACAGACTGCTTGTTTCACAGATCACAGGTATTTGTCAAAAGCCCATGCAGACTGTTTTATTGATATTTATGTCCTTATACATATGAAAACAGCTCTAAATTCTATCTCACAGGGACCATGCATATTGCATATTTCAACATAAATTTCTCTTTTATCTTGTGGCAGGCCTATTTATTGAAAGCTAAAATAAAGAAAAAAAAAATAAAATATCTTAAATGAAACTTATGAATACTTTCAGAAATTAAAACATATTTTGACACCAGAGAATAATTTATTTCTTTCTCAAAAAAACACTTGTAGTGTTGAAGTTCTTGTCATTTTTATTCTACAATATATTTTAAAATGTCTAACAGAGAAGATTTCTACAAGAAGGTAACATTTGGATATTTTCTTTGGTTGATTTTTTTAAAGAGATACTCTTCATCCACTTAAAAGTATTTTATGTCACGTTTTTTTGAATTTTCAAAATTTCCCCTGAGCAGATAGGCAGTAAGAAATAAAACAAGACATATTGGTTTTGTTCTTATGAGCTGTGATCCAGCTCTCTCCAGCCTATATCTGACATAATGCAAGACTGTAAGAAGAATTTATGCTTTTATCTTCTATCATATTTCACTACTATAATTTAGAACCCCACCATCTGTCATCTGCAGTCATTATCCTGATTTCAAATCTTATTGCTGCTTATTAATAAAAATACTGAAAACTCAAGTGAGAACTTCTCCTGGAAAAAAAAACATGTGAAGGAAGTCTAACTGATGAAATTTCACGGTGAGGTGTTTGCAACCTGTCATTATTTCAGCCTCTAATCCACTTATAAATTAGAGTGTCTAAAACCATGTCCTAATTTTCTTTAGCCTTTGTTATTCTTTTTTAACCAAATTATCATCCCATAATAAGTTAAACGCCTTAAAGAAGTTGAAGAACATTGTGAAAACAACCCTATCTTTATCAGACGGATTTGCAATCTTGTCAAAGAGCAGCACAGGTTTTTTAAAGCCTCATTTCTATGGGGTACAAGATGCCCTAACTATTCCAGCTGGAGTGAGCATGTTTACATCATCACTGCCAAACAACAGGCAATCAACAGCACATCACTGGAACAGGTCATATAACAGAAATGTGTTCAGCTGCTGCTTCCTACTAACTTCCTACTGCTTAGGGCATCCTACAGCCAAAGCCAGCCAGCATGAAAATAATTAAATGTGAATATGTGACAGGCCCCATGAGAAAGCTAGAGATGTGGCATGAGCCCTATTCGAAAAGCACCTGGGGTAATAGAAAGAATCTGGTGGTTGAAGAAAAGCTGATGGGCCATTAGGTTTCAGTGTTAAAGACTTAATGTATAATGTACCTTTATACCATCTGGATGTTCATCTCAATCAGATCTAAATAAAGTTAAATTTTCTATTCCACACAGAGTTCGAAAAAGTGCCATACTGAAAAACAAAGGCTTCACTCTATTTCATGGAAAAGTCACACATTCTTGCACAAAATCTGTCATGACACCAGTTGTATAACTTTTTAGCTGCAATCATTAAGAATATAAGTGCAGAATTACTTCAGGGAGAGATATTTCCTGTTAAACTAAAACCTACTAGTGGAAACACACACAAACAAGACACATAAACCTTTCTATTGAATGAAGTGTAAGCAACAAAAAAATATATATTGGAATGGAGTTCTGCTGCACCCCAGAGTACGGGGAATGGCCTGGGACCAGTGCAAGTCCACTGGCACAAAGTCAGAACATGGTAGAGGGGCTTGCTCTGACTGGACAGTGCTCCCAGTCTATGTGGTTTTGTGTGGGCTACATGTAAGACACTACACAATTGTGAGACTACAACCTAATACTGGTTTTTATATTTTCTATTTACATTAAAAGTTGATAGGGGAAAATTTTTCTGTGTATGTTAATACCGATTAAGACTGTGAAGAGGAGTAGTAGTACCAATGATATAATAATCTCTTTTGTGGATTTAATAGATAAATCACAGTCATTTAGCACACATTTGTGTCTCTGCTTCACTGTATCTTTCCTAGGTTTATAGATTACTCTGGACAGAAGATCACTGCTATCAGTCGTCATGTGCATGGCAGTCAATTGTGGAGAATATAGAAACATCTGTATGTGAGAGTCAAAAAACAGCTGAAACAGCAGGTCAGACAGGAGCCCTCTTTCTTTGGAATCCTGTTCATGTCATAAAGAATTAAAGCACTATTCAAAACCTTTGGTACAATAAACAATACAATTCATTATCTTTATGCCATTATGATAAGGAAATCCCATGGAGGCACTGAGCTACTACAGCGTCTCTCCTTTGTTATGCCAATGTATACATTACAGGACCATAGTTCCTGATGGAAACCTCTGTTGATGGGAACCTCTCCTACTACTGCCCTGCCTCATCTAGCTGGTAAACTGCGTTTTCAAGTACATTTCAATGAATGTCCATTGTTCTGGATAGAGGCCCATTTGGAGAGGGATTTATGCAGATCTAATTCAAAGTGAAAAAATATCAGCTCTCTGAGGTCTTTGCCAGCTGGCTTAACTGGTAACAACCTCAGGGTCACATGAGGAAGCAGCCTGGAGCCAGGAGGGTTGAGATCAGAAGAGCAAGAAGGCCATCTTACACATCCCTTCCCAAGCTGCATTTTGTGGATCTTCTGAAAATGTAGCTGACAGCTAGGAAATGCATGGATTTCTTACCAGCTCAGCCAAAGTCAGGCTACTTTTTGAGAGGGCTATAAGAATTCCATTGCAAAGCTTTATTAACATAATTTACTTAGTGCTTGCATGGCAAGTGCAGCCTAAGGATGATGATTCAGCTTGTGACACATGTGAGAGTCCTGGAAACACAGAGAGCTAAAAGGGCACGTGGAATATTCCTTTTTGCTATTCTTGCTGTTTTCTCAAAACACATATTACCTTTCCCCAGGAAAATTATTTGTCCTAATTTTAACAAGTTAATGTAAAACCTAACCAAAAAGCTGGGAGAAGGGAAGCAGATTGACAGAGTATCTGTGGGGATTCCAGTATATTACTAAACCATTTTCTTGCTATCTGAGCAGATGTTAATACTGTCACTCTCCCCAAAAGAGTAAACTAAACTTCATGATAAATGCTGCAATAAAATGTTCTTATAGAATTATAAAGCTTCAGCAACAGTAAGTTCTGCTCCTGGAGAAGACTACTTAATTTACTGAATTGTTAACAACTGTTACAGAGGCTTTCCACTTATCAAAGATATAGGTAAGAAAGCAGATGGACAAAGCATAGGCTTACCTATAGCATACCTATTTTGGAAAATAATCTAATACTGAACATAACTATAGAGTATTTGAATCTCCATGTTAAGTTTATTGCTGGTATGGTACTACTGCCCCTTTTGTGCTTTCTGTGGTAACCAGTGAATTTACCAATCAAGATGTGTTACTTATATGCTAACTCCACTCTTTTTCTTGGCCACAGCTTCTTTATACACTTCATTTTTCTCCACCCACCAAAACTTCAGCAACTTTTCTGACTACATCAGCCATGCAATTGTGTCATCTTTTAAAAAATCCATTGCTCTCTATGAACTAAAAAATTGAAGTATTATTAAAATAATTAATACCGTGATGTCATGCCACTCTGTGTAATACAATTCATCATTTTTATTCCAGAAAATAATTAATATTTTATGGTATTTTTAATCTCTGTGGAAATTCTACTAAAGGCTTGTTAGACACAGAAACCTTGCCACTGCATAATGCGGGCTGATGAATTAGGCAGTGCCAGGTTGTGCTATCCTTGAGGCTCACAGCAGTGTTTTGCTTAAACCACTGATTTAGATAAAAGATTGCTTTCTTTCTTTTTTGATAAAAAAAGAAAAATAGTTTCAAATGTATGTGGAGTGCTAAGAGGGTTTTATGCACCCCTGTCCTGGGTTCAGCAGTAGCAGTCATTTTTCCCCTTCTTGGTAGCTGGTGCAGTGCTGTGTTTTGACTTTCAGCTTGGGAACAGAGCTGATAGTGATGTTTAGGTTTGGCCAAGGACTTTGTGAGCCTCATGCTCTGCCAGGGAGGAGGGGAAGCCAGGAGGAAGCAGAGACAGGACACCTGACCCAAACTGACCAAAGAGGTATTCCATACCACAGCACGTCATGCCCAGGATGTAACTGGGAGTTAGCCGGAAGGGCTGGGAGACTGCAGGGTTGGAGGAGGTATCGGTCGGAGCTTGGTCGGGCTGGGGGGGGCGAGTTATCGGTCGGCTGGTGGTGAGATGATGTATTCTCTTCCCTTGTTATTTCCTTTATCATTATTATCATTGGTGGTAGCAGTAGTGATTTGTGTTATACCTTAGTTACTAAACTGTTCTTATCTCAACCCGTGGGAGTTGCATTCTTTTCGATTCTCCTCTCCGTCCCTCCGAGAGCAGGGGGAGGGCAAGAAAAGGGGGGGGGGGGGAAGTGAGCGAACGAGTTACCTGACTGGGTTTAAACCACGACAGTTCTTTTTGGCGCCCAGCGTGGGGCACGAAGGGTTGAGATAACGACAGATCTGACTGGATTAATAGTCACTCATCACAATGCTGATTTATTGGCTCTCAGAGTTGTTCTTGTTGATCTCACAGCTTCAGAATGTTGTAACTTACGTAGAGCCGGTATTTGCTGTGATAGTGTTTATCAAGTATGGGGCTTGGGCTAAGGTTCTTGTCTCACTGTGCTTTATGGCAATGGCTTGTAATACGGGTGGGCTCCAGCAGCAGGGCGGGACGGACGTGGCCTTGGACTTGTACCTGGCCGTCCGGCTGCTCTTCACCGTCCTGGCCCTCACCCTACTCTCCATCTTCGTGAGGCTGCGGGGAGCCGAGGGGGAGCGGCCCCGGGAGCCGGCGGCAGCCGAAGCGGCCCGGGAGAGCGGCCCCGGGGACCAAGCGGCGGCGGGAGCGGGGCCGGAGGCCGCGAGGGGACGGCTGCCGGTGGAGGAGGTCGGGGCGGTCGAGGAGCAGAAGGAAGCGGCTGCCGAGCAGCGGGAGAAGGCGGCGGAGGAGCCGAGCCCCGCGGCCGAGCCGAGCCCCGCGGAGGAGCCGAGCCCCGCGGCCGAGCCGAGCCCCGCGGCCGAGCCGAGCCCCGCGGCCGAGCCGAGCCCCGCGACGGCAGAGAGCGTTTCCCGGAAGCCGCCCGCCGAACCCCGGGAGGATGCAGGAGACCACGCAGCATTTCCCAGCAAGGCAGAGGAGGAAGAGCTGGACTCAGGACAAGAGAAGCTGGCGGTGGGAGAGCCGGCAAGCACAGCGGCTACACCAGCCCCAGTGACAAGTACAGCAGCTACACCAGCCCCAGTGACAAGTACAGCAGCTACACCAGCCCCAGTGACAAGTACAGCAGCTACACCAGCCCCAGTGACAAGTACAGCAGCTACACCAGCCCCAGTGACAAGCACAGCAGCATCAACTGAGAGTTCTGAAGGTTTTGAATGGCCTTTGGGTATCCTTGGGACCTGCCTGCTGATTGTGATGGGGATCAGCACGTTGGCACACACACAGGCTGTGTTCTACCCACAACCATTTTGTCTGATCTCAAAAGTTAAGCAGAGTCAGGTTTGGGTCTTGTCTGGGGTTAGACGAGGATATGGGGGGACCAAGAGGTTTTCCCCAAGGCTGGACAGCCAGGAGTGGCAGGGTGTGTGGGACAGTATGGGCAAGTATCTAGTCCACTGGGCCCCTCCAGTGCTTTGGAAGCATCGGAGATGGAAGGCAGCTGTATGGAGTCCCCAGCAACAAGCTGCAGAAACTGCTTAAGGGGACAGTGAATTATTTTGAGCCTGGTGGGCCCATGGCACTTCAGGCCATCAGAGCAGAGATGCAACACAGAGATGGACTCATGATCGAGGGGTGGACTTAACAATGGACACTATTGCCCAGGTTATTCACGAGTGTGAACACTGCACACAGTCTCTCCTGCTCTGGAAGACTGGTACAAGAGATGGAGACTAACACCATGGACCAGATGGACGCAGCAGCTTTATAGGGACTGGTCCATGCACTAAGTTAAGAGTGCACCGAGATAAGAGTGATGGCATATTGAAAATGTGGGATCTGAGCATGACGTGAATGGTATGGAATAAGGGGTGGATAATGTCCTGGGTTCAGCAGTAGCAGTCATTTTTCCCCTTCTTGGTAGCTGGTGCAGTGCTGTGTTTTGACTTTCAGCTTGGGAACAGAGCTGATAGTGATGTTTAGGTTTGGCCAAGGACTTTGTGAGCCTCATGCTCTGCCAGGGAGGAGGGGAAGCCAGGAGGAAGCAGAGACAGGACACCTGACCCAAACTGACCAAAGAGGTATTCCATACCACAGCACGTCATGCCCAGGATGTAACTGGGAGTTAGCCGGAAGGGCTGGGAGACTGCAGGGTTGGAGGAGGTATCGGTCGGAGCTTGGTCGGGCTGGGGGGGGCGAGTTATTCGGCTGGTGGTGAGATGATGTATTCTCTTCCCTTGTTATTTCTTTATCATTATTATCATTGGTGGTAGCAGTAGTGATTTGTGTTATACCTTAGTTACTAAACTGTTCTTATCTCAACCCGTGGGAGTTGCATTCTTTTCGATTCTCCTCTCCGTCCCTCCGAGAGCAGGGGGAGGGCAAGAAAAGGGGGGGGGGAAGTGAGCGAACGAGTTACCTGACTGGGTTTAAACCACGACAACCCCTGACAGGATACTTCATACCTTTTTTCTTTTTTTCTGCAAAATAATTTTATCAGAAAATGTATGTCTTTTAATGTAATTTATTACCTTCTAACTGAAGTAGAATGTTTGTAAAAGGATGATAAAGCATCAGTCAAATAGATTTTTGTGATATGAAAATGAATATGTGTTAGAAATAAGCATGCATTGTCGTAAGAAAAATATTAAGCAACATTTTTAGCTGACTAAAACTTGAAAGAACAATGAGCTGAATGAAACTTATCTTAGTTATTTGAACTTCAAAGATCTTATGGTGAGTAAGAATCATTTTATGGCCTATTAATTAACAAGAACTGAGAGTGAAAATACATCGTTGTTCTCAGAGTAATCCTGCTGGGCAACTTTAAATTAACTAAACCTTGTAAACATGTTTTTCTAATTGATAGTAGGTAGTTTGAATCTTGTACAAGACGTTATTTTTAGCTGATATTGGCTGGGACTAAAGCAAGTTAGGAGTGTTCAACAGAAGTGGTAAAAGTTTGTCTTCTGTACAGGTAACAACAGATCTAATAGATCCAAAGAAAAAGATATGGAATTTGACTTGACTTTTTATAGAGCTACCCAGAAATTTGGAAGAACATTTTGTCCTGAAAGAAAGAAAAAAGAAAAAAAAAAGGATCTGAGAATTATCAGCAAGACAAGATGCCAGCAATATCCATAGCTGACTTAGAGAAGCAATCTGTAAGAATAGATGAGCATGACACCAAAAGGAAGGACAGCAGATCATGTTGCTTGTTTAACATTGGATGTTGATCAAAATAATTTTAACATTACACCCCATCAGCTGTGCACTTACACAGAATGCAGCAAAAAAAATTATTTGTGTTTATAAAATTGACAACTGTTCGTTACAGGTTTTTTTTTGCCCGTAAAGATGGAAACAAAGAGCTTCCATATTTTCCAGCACCCTAAACCACACCATGTTTATAGCCTTTTAATAAAGTTATCTGTCAATTAGTCAGCTGGAAAATATTCTCCCCAGTTCAAAGCTGCATTTACCAGTGAGAATGAGCATCTAGGCTAGTATCCCAGATCACAGAAAGTAATGTCTGCCAGTGACTAGGTCTTCTTTTCAAGTATTTTTTGTGTTGAAGTTTCTTATATTTTAGAAGTTTTTTGTTGACTTGAATGAGCTTAGTTTTCTAAAACATTTTTGACATTCAGTATAAGGACACTATTCAAATAACAGCAGAAAACGGAAACATTAACCTAAGTAGACAGTCACTAATTGGCAGAGGATGTTCACTCATTGCAGAAACTTGTCCCAAGTAAGATAATCTGGTGACTGGACCTCTGGAAATGCATAGACAAGATATAGTTGAACTAAAGTACAGAGTAACTCTTTTGAAACCCATTCAGTCCTCAGGGTGGTAGAGGCAAAATGCAAGATTGTCATGTTCACTGATAAAGACTTTCATGAGTTTAACTCTATCCCAATTTAGAGGAATATGTACCACATGGGGCACACTAATGAGAAAGTAACTCATGTTTTCAGGTTGGTATTTGCACCACCATTTTGACAGTGACATACTTTTAATTGGACATTTTCTAACTAGTGGCCGGCTACTCACATGAAGGAGAAACATGATTACAAATTGTAGCCTTCACAAGTAAGATATACTACGCAAGCGAATAAAATTTCTTTGCTTGTTATGTTCCTAGTTATGGTGTTTCATTTAAAGTTTGGATTTAAGTGACTTGGGATAAAAATGCAAATAATTAATTTACCAAGATTTAACATCAGGCTGGAATGGTCCATGCAAAATTAATCTCAGTTTCAAAAATGTCACCCCTTACTCTCACTACAGTGCCAGTAATCTAGGTTGTAGCTCTTACAGAATTATAAACTTTAAACTCTTGCTGAGTTGGAGGCCTTGAATGGTCAATATTTTCAAAAGACAAAGAGAGAAAGTTTCCATGAGCCAGCCATGAACTTTTGAGCTTTCAAAGTAAAAAAACAATGCTTAAGCTCAAATTTGGTGTACAATCACAAATTTATACAATTTATATACATCACAAATTTATATAAATCACAAATTTATATACAAACTTTTTTTTTCTCAGTCTGGTGTGGAGGTACGTGCAGATAAAAAACCCCTTACTGTCTTCTGACTATGCAAGAGAACTATAGATACAAGGATTCTATTTTGGTTTACATCACCATCTTGGTTTTTTTTCATATCTAGTTAACATATCTAGTTGTATAGAGTTAACATATCTAGTATATTTTATTTTTTTAACAGATACAAATGGCCCATATTTTCTAGACTCGAAGTATACGAAAAGTCACTGACAGTTTAAAATAGAAGTAAGCGATTTCTCATTTGACTCACCTCATTAATAAATACAATGACTACAAGAACTAATTCCTAAAAAATACCTAGATGATATACAGATTCCTTATTAAGGTGGACATTAAAAAAAAAAAAAAGTTGAAGATTCATTTCATTAATAGTAGAATTATAGATTACAGATCATCCTTTGATTCAGAAAAATTGGGTCATGAGTTCTGTTTTAGATGGACTATAAATATAGTGAAAGCAAATTCTTCCATACCATTCTGAAAGTCCTGTCAAAACCAGAATGTTCAAAATTAGCAGCAAAACCTCTTCCATTTTAAACCAGCAACTGTGGTTTTGTTTTAAAGATGTTTATAATACCTTTTGAAACCAGGGAGACAGTTGCCTTTGTTGTTTAAAGCATCTTAAGACGATGAGTAATTAAAAAGAAAAAAAAAAGGCATAGGATCTCTAGAGGTTTGTGAGCAGCTCATGCTTTTGTTGAAATAAAAAATTTTTAAATCTGTAATTCTACCTTTGAACATTTTTCTTTTACTTTATTGCCTTCATTTTACTTCTACTTGGCATATGGAATTGACAGAATGTCTATCAGGTGTCCTATATGTGATTAAGGATACCATTATGAGAGAACTGATACTAAAAAAGAGCTCATCTGAAAGGATCATGTGCTGATACATTTACTGATAACTATGGATATTACTGAAACACTTCACATTTATGCAGTATTATTCAGGAACTAATAATGTCAGACAAGACAAAATTAATACAAATAATGGTTTTGAAAGGAAAGGGTACCTGCAAACAAAATTATCATTGTATTTTTTGTGAGAGGAGTATAGTATAAGAAGGAATATACTTCCTAAAATTTTTAAACCAGAATCTGTTTCCCTTGGTTCCTTAAAAGAGTAAAGCAATGTCAGACTTCTGCCTAAAATATCCATTTTCCACTACATGCAAATCAGTCCTCGCATTGCTTCCTTTTGCTAGAGGCTTATACTGAATTGTTGACAGGGTGGGCCTATGTTTCATGAACTGGTAATTATTGCCAGACTAATTTGTCTCCTTTTTCTTCCTTTATGATGCACACCTACTCTAAGTATTCAAATGACAGACAGAAACAGCTCTCTACATCTTTTTCAGGTTCATATTTATGCAAATTCCTCTATAGTGGAATTTTACTTGAACTACCTTTTTTCACAACAGTAGCTAGCACTGATTTCCACAGAAGAATTAGGCCATCAGATCAGCAGAGTTCCTATTGTCCGTCTGTTTTATGAAGCCTGTACAGAAATAAGAGTCTGCATGGTTGTTTTTTATCATGCCTGTTGTTGGTAAATGCTTATCACAGGTATAATCTTAATTTTTCATAACCAAAATCATCAAAAAAGTTGAATACCTCTCTCAGTAATTAGCTAAGAATATGGTATAATGTATTTACACAGGCATTATTGTACACATGGAAGCTGAGAGGTCCTTCTGCATTTCCAGCACATCCCTCCTCTCCTTGTTTGCTCTGTTTCTTGTGTGATACTCTACTGGAATGAGCAAGTCCGTGTGCCGTAATAATAGCAATGATGGCTGGGTTGGTTTTCTATTCAAGGAGATGAATCAGCTTGCTGAAAGTGAAAAAAAACAGTAGGTCCAGCACAAAGAAGGTGGTAGGAATATGAATCTGGAGGCAAGGAGTGATCAAAGAGTTGTCTAGTCAGGCAAGACTTCTTTTGGCAGTGAAGTGCCAAAGATTGTCTCTTCTGTGGTCAGTAATCTAGCCTTTATAAAGAAATAAAATTTTCTGGCTTTGAGAAGCAGAACAGCAGTTGCGATAATGAATGCTGCTTCTGGTTCAAAATCTTAAGTAGGCTGGGATCTAGGACATGATCAAAGGTGCAAAGCATTGAGAATTTTGCACCTTATTTCTAGTTTATCCAGTGAAAGATTTTAGTGATTTCTTCCTTCCTTTTTTAGTGACCCCACCCTTGTGCATTTATATGTGCTTGAGAAACTGCCAGATGCCATGTATTTCTTAATATTTTTATTCCTAGATTAAAAATGTTTCATTCTTTTTCCTTCCCATCATATATCTTTTAACAGACCCCATTTTTTACCTGTTTATCTCAGTTCCTAAGATTCCTTTGTTAGAAACTTGACCACCAGAAATCTTCTCACCCCTACTTCTGGACCCCTGCCTTTTATATTCCTTAACTATAATTAATGAAGATAACTTCTTGATTTTGAGACACCTTTTCTCTCCCTTTGGCTTTGTCCATTTTGCTGTTTTCACAGTGGTAGCCTCCAGAGCTCACTTTCAACTGTTTTTCTCCTTCCAATACAAAGAGTCAGAACAGTAAACATTCTCTCAAATAAAATAAAACTGTGAGAAACCATGATTTTTGAAGTTTGTTTATATTTAACAAAACACTAAATCTTGAGTGAAGGCATTTTGCTTCATTCAGCGTTCATCTATCAGGGAGGACTTATACTACAAGACATGGTTAAAGGCCATTTATTTCTTCGCTCCCCTTTCTTTGGTCTGTGTGTACATGTATACATTATACAAGTATAGTAAACTTGTATCTGAGATGATTAGGACTGCCATAACCATATGTAATATTCCTTTATTGTCCACAAAGTCTTGCTACAGTATTCAGCTTGTGAATTATGACAACCTAATACTAGACATTTACATTGTAGATTAAGAATCACAGAGTGTGTTCTTCTGTTCAACAGCAGTTGTAACGATGAACTACATTAGATGTGTTTGTGAAACACTTAACATTCTCTTATTTCAGATCTTTTTTGCTAAAATTGTGGCTTTGTGAATGGGAGGATATAATACGTTATGATATAAAGCATAATAAAAGTTCTCTTTAAGATGTCAAATATAAAAATTACTGTAAACAGATGTGCTAGCTGGAACTGCTATTTATAGTCTTGAATCTGGACCTTATATAGCAAAGATCTTCTGATTGTTCTGGACAGCATTTTCCAAAGGCTACACTTCAGTGAGTTTGTCTGTGCAATGTGATATGCTAATTAAGGTGGCCAAATCAGTAGCAAGAAAACTGGTTAAACTGAGTCTGAGTGTATCTAAGCAACAGTGACTGAGCTCAGTGCCTCAGCACTGAGAGTGTGGAACTAGATTAATGCTTTGGTGTATTTCATAACTTTTTATAACTTGTTATTCTGGCATATTTATTAACTATTTCTGCCTACAACAAATTTATGCTCTGTATGGAGTTTTTATCCAAATGACATCCCATATACAAATGTGCCATACCTCCCTACTAATTCTAGCAGAAAACTCAGTGTATATGGAAATTGATGCTCCCCTATACTATTCAACCAGCTTTCTGACACTGAAAGGGACTCCTGGAACTGCTCTAAGTACATCTTCATTCATTAGTTCCTTAGTGGTGCTAAGCATAGGTATAAAAACAATCTGAGTCTTTATTGCACCATATGGGATACTGCAGCATTTGTATCTGCAGAAGGAGCAGACACAATAAAATGGAAAATTCCCTGTGTGAATACCAGCTATGGGTGCTCTTACTGCTTCTGGGTCAGAAAGAGATGAGAAAAGAGGAGAGGAAAAGGAGATAAAAGGGGAGGCACTATAAACTTTCAGATGGATGTTATTAACCCCCCCCCAAAAAAAAAAAAAGAAAAATACTTATTTTTAACGGAGAGGATCTAAAATATTTTTGGAACACAATCTGTGGCAGAATGTTTACTGGCAAATGGTAATAATTATAACTCAAAGGAAATTTTCTTGACCCTGAAAATTTCAAACTAATAATATTGCCAAATATTGACATGGTGTCTGGCAAATTAGCAGGAAAAGAGCCACAACAACTCTGGTTTACAATAGAGATTTTGCCCATAATACAATAATGCCAATTGTTCATCTATACGGTATTTGTAGATAAGAATTTCCCACTTAGTCAACAAAATCTTCATTACATTAAACACAAACACTAGCAATGAATTATTGTAGAAACTTAAAAGACAGAATTTTATTATGCACACTTTTAGATATGTTTATTTTAATATGCACAACAAATATTAAAAGATGTCATAAATGATATTGTTAAACTACTGACTCCTTTTTAGTCACTGGAATAAATTCCCTTTAAGACCACTGCTACTTAACAACTTCTCTATGTAGAAAAAGCCAGTTTTGAGGAGCCTAAGGAACAAGTGTGAACACCTATTTTAATACTTTGTCATCAAATTTAGATCCATTTGTGTAGCAATGATTCCTCACATTGCTTTCCCTTAGCTCCAGTATGAAAATACCTCTCCTTTTTTATTCATTTACAGAATGAATATGAAGGATGTACACAGTCCTACATAAAGAATACTATGAAGCCATTGTTTCTTAACATGCTGGCTTTAGCAATGGAGAAAAACAAAAAATTCTGGACTCTTCCCTTTGTTCTGGCTGTTGATTTCCACATCTGTTTTATATCTTATCAAGATTGTTTATATAGCTGTTTAAAGCAGATCACTGAAATGGTCTGGATTAAAAACAGTCCTAAGAGATAGTTAATTTATAGTAGAAATGCTATAGCATCCAGATAGCTCTCCATTTAAAGGTTTACTATTTGTGGATAGGTTTCCTAAATCACTACATCAATCTTCCACTCTTTCTGATTTTTCTAAGTATTCAGTTGGTTACTTCCTACCTGTGTATTAGAACATGGTGCTCTGGCTTCAGTGGAAGATCATCATAGTGTAGAATTCTTTCTGCAAAAGCAGCAACAGGTTAGCTTCAAATTAGTAGGTTAGCTCAAAAAACTTCTTGCAATTAAATTTCCAAGCACTTTTTTACTTTTTTGCCAGAACTACAAAGCCCCCTTCTCTCTGCAGGAAAGAATGGATGGGTGGGTTTCATGGGGTTAAGGTGTAAGAATTTGCACACTTTGTTTCTTTTTCAAAGAACGTCCATTACCCTAATACCTATGAATTTTTGTTATTTCATTGTCTTACACACAGATGAGCTACCTACTTGAGTGTAGGAAAAGTATATGCAAACTTTTTTGTACAGATAGTTGGGGCAATCCATTTTAGAAGTCTATCTCTAAGGATAATGTTGGTCTTCTGGGCACCCTAGGTGATGTTTCTTAATGTTAATAGTAGGATAGCACACTGATGCTGTCCAGTGAATCTACACAGGCTCAGAGTTCTGCTGAAATTCTTGAAAACTCTGCCTTATAGTCTTGTCTACTTGGGTGACTACATGGTTCTAACAATTTACATAAATATTTTGGTTTGTTCATTCAGTCATTATTTGAGTCAGAAACTCATTATTACCCCCTTTTAAACTGAGAATCACAGTTATCTTGTTTACACAGCTGCCAAACATAATCCCCTACAGACCTTATTCTCCATTCTGTTGTGATGTACTCTACTACAGTGTAACTTCAGGATAAACCAAGTCTTAATGCTCTTTTTTAGGTGTTATGGTTTAATTTTTTTCTTGTTCTTTAAAGAACAAAGATGAATACAACATCCAAAGTGCATAAGAAAATATTAACCGGATAGTTTTGGTTTTGTGTGTGGATTTTCGTGTGTGTGGGTAGTTACTCTTCTTAAATGTCTGAAAGGATTATCTTTAATTTCTCATTAAATCAAAATGAACTGGAAATATATAAAGGAGAGAGTTTTTTAAAAAATATAAGAAGCACTGAAATCCAAATAGAACTATAGGTATTTCAAATTTCAGCAAATATTGGTATTGTTCCTATTATAGCTAAATGAGTTTTCCTATCTGATGAAAGGATATTCTAATAAACATGACACAGATCGCTAACCAAAGTTTAGTAAGGGAGGATTTCTATTTGAAATAAATGAATGTGTGATCAGAATTTAAGTCCTTCATGGTGACTAATTATTTTGACTTGTTTTGATTTTAGGAAGTCTACTATGATTAAACTCATTCCCTAATTTCAAATGAGTTGTGAAGGTCCATAGACTTTGTCTTTTAATTTAAGTTATATAACTGTGGCTTTGACTTTCGGCCTGGGAACAGTGTTTATAACACCAATGGTTTTAGCTGTTGCTCAGTAATGTTTACTCTGACCAAGGACTTTCTGAGTCCCATGCTCTGCCAGGGAGGAGGGGAAGCCAAGAGGAAGCAGAGACAGGACAACCCGACCCAAACTAGCCAAAGAGGTATTCCATACCACAGCATGTCATTCCCTGTGTATAAACTGGGGGCAGTTACCCAGAAGGGTTAGATCACTGCTCTGGTCAGGCTGGGTATCGGTCGGCTGCTGGTGAGCAGTTGTATTCTCTTCCCTTGCTATTTCCCTTACCATTATTATTATTGGTGGTAGCAGTAGTGGTTTGTGTTACACCTTAGTTACTGGACTGTTCTTATCTCAGCCCATGGGACTGAGTTTAAACCATGACAGATGCATGAACACTGGCATATACTATCATTCCACCTCCATGCTAAAGTGTGCCAAAAAACCCCTAAAATGTTCAAGCAATAATCACATATTTTACAGATTAATAGAGTTGATTCATAAATAGCTTTGAACTGATTGTACTTGGTTTGGCTGGGATAAAGTTAAAATTTTTCCCAGCAGTTAATATGGTGCTATGGTTTACACTTATGACTAAAACAGTGATGGTTTTAGTCATAAAATGTTTGTGTTATTGGTGAACAGTGCTTCCACAGACCCTAGATTTTCTAATTCTGTGCATATGCACCACTACCCCTGTTCAGTAAGTGCGGGTGCAGGGGCAAGACAGAGCCATGAAAGATGACCCAAACTGGCCAAAGGGATATTCCTTGGCATATAATGTCACACTCAGCAATAAAACTGGGATAGAGGAAGAGAAAGCAATTGTATGCCTTCCAAAGTGGCTGTTGCTTGGAGACTGGCTGGGCATTGGTCTGTTTGTGGGAGGTGGTGAGTGATTGATTGCCTTTGATTCACTTGTCCTTTTTCCTCTTTCCTCTGCTTAGGAACAGTCTTTATGTCAATGAATGAGTTTTCTCACTTTTGCTCTTCCTCTTCTTCTCCCTATCCTGCTAGGTATCGAGTGAGACTGTGGAGCGAGTGAGAGGCTTTATGAGTGCTGGCCCAGATAAACCCACCACACTAATCTATATTTGACCCTGGTTTAGTTTTTTTCATTCTAATTAGTCATACTAAAATTAAATTAATATACAAAATACTTGCACAAGGGAAGCAACAAGATACAATCTTAAAGATCTATTCAAGTAAATATTTCAATGCTGACCTCAAAATAAAGCTCTACTCATCGGTATACTCATAACCACTCTGGTTTTGGCAAGAAGAAAGCAAGAGTTAAATCAGTCTCATCTCCTGAAAATAGTTTCTCTTTTAACAAGATATTTCCAACCTTTAGATAATCTCATTTGTATACATGAAATACCTACCTCAATACAAAGATAATAATGTGCAATGAAATAGAAAATTTTACATTACTTAATTCCTAATGTTGTCAGGCTTTTACTTTGCAAGTGTTATAAAGCATTGCTATCAACCTACTGCGATTTCATTAATGTCTTAGCAGAGTATTTAATTTAAAACACCTTACTATTTTCCCTATACACATTTGGCATTTTTGGGGATGATACTAGTGTAATACTAAGCAATATATATATATTAAAAAAGTATTTCAGATATATCACAAATTACTTTCTACAGTTTTAATTTCCATCTTATCTCCACTAACAGAAAACATATCCTTCAGTTTACAATCTAACACAGAAATTATCTGGCTTCTATTCTTATTCATGCTATACTAAATATGTTAGAAAAACTAACAAAAAAAATGGAACGTTTTGCTAGAGCTTTCTGCTGTGTTTTATTGTCATGGTTTAAACCCAGTCAGGTAACTTGTTCACTCACTCCCAGTGAGTGGTGCCGAGCTGAAAACAATCGAGGGCCGTTTCCCCCCCCCCCCCCGGGGCTCTCCCCTTCCCCACTCCCGGAGGAACAGGGAGGAGGATCGAAAGAGTGCAACTCCCACGGGTTGAGACAAGAACAGTCCAGCAACCAATGTACAACACAAATCACCACTGCTACTATCAACTACAACAATGATAAGGGAAAATAACAAGGGAAGAGAAGGCCAAGAAACGAGTCCCACCCGGAAGCCCGTGTCCTTCTGGGTAACTCCCAGTTACCCCCCACCCCAGGCATGACGTGCTGTGGTATGGAATACCTCCCTGGCTAGCCTGGGTCAGGCGCCCCGTCTCTGCTTCCTCCTGGCTTCCCCTCCTCCCTGGCAGAGCATGAGCCTCACAAAGTCCTTGGTCAGGGTAAACATCACTTAGCAACAACCGAAAACATCGGCTTCACCAGCACTGTTCCCAGGCTGGAAGTCAAAACACAGCACTGCACCAGCTACCACAAAGGAAAAACATGACTGCTACTGCTGAACCCGGGACATATCTTAAATGAAACATTTAATATAAATGGCAAACAACCAATAACACTTCAGCAGTATTTCCTTGGCTGAATAAAATTCAAAACCTCCTAAATTAATGCCAACTAATAATTTTGTGCTGATAAGCTCATCCCAATACTCATAATGTTGAAATATCAAAAAAAACTTTTTCAACACCATATATATATACATGTCGACTCTTTCTTATGCTGATCAGAATTATCAGGAATAAAATGTCTTTATTCTTTAAGAGGATTAGGAAATATTACTCTTGCTTTACAATGTATGAAAAAAATAAAAATCCAGGTAAATGACGGTATTTCTAGACAATCTTGGAAACATGTGTCACATACTTAAAAAGGTCACTATTATATTCATGGGAGGTCAAGAAATTGTACCGGAAATGAAGGATTAATAAGGATTTCCAGTCCTCTGGTCCTTTGGCAGATTTCAGATTAGATTTGAAATTTTTTTTGCTGGCCTCTTATTCTGGCTTGAGACCCAGATATGATTTTGCCAAAAACCTATCTAATGCAGGAAAGAACGTGAAGGTCATTTATAGATTGATAAGATCATGAATCTTGTGGCAATCAATCACACAAAAATTCCTCTGAACTTTCAATCTTGCTAGCCTCTCAGTTTGACAGAGGAAGGGGTAGTTTGTAACCCATTTATAAGATTTCTTATAAAACAAAAAAAAAAAGAAAAGAAAGTTATTCAGAGCTCCTTGTTAACTCCAGGACAGCTAAAACTGAAATCATTCGGAAATTAGCTTTTGTATCTGAACAGGATCCAGAATGATCTCACATGCTTTTCAGCATTATGAGCAGTACAAAGCCTGGTCACTGCTAGGAGATGCAACATACACTGCATCTTGATTAACATACTTCTAACCAAAATTACCTCTAAAACAACTAGGTAGTGTTGCATATAAATTTGATACATTGCTCAGACTGCTTGGAAACAAGTAATGTGTCTCCTTTCCTGGTCAACATCACATTCTGAATCACTGAGGGCTCATATGTCTGGAATTAATGTTAACAACAGTTCCTTAATGTTTGAACTATCACCTCTCTGGAACTTCTCTCAGTTGCAACATTGAAGCAATGATCTCCTCACTAATATGCCAACACATTTGTATGTCTTCCACAGTCATCCTATTCAGTTGTGGGCTAATCATGAAGGCCAAGAACCATCTGACCAAAGCAGGTCAAGAAAGCCCAAAGATCTCCCTCCATTATAGTAAATCATTTACTGAACTCATGAAGTAATCCTCCTGTTCTAGTCATTACTGGTGAAAATACCCAATAAAACATTCTGTTTCAGGACACAAATACCAGAAAGCCATGTATCAACTGTGGACATTGTTGGAGAATAATCTATGAAATATGATCAACTAGGGAAGACTGAAGAATTTGGACTTCATAGTCAATAGAAAATGAAAGGACATTCAACAGCTCTTTTCCAATATTTGTTCCAACCACCTCCCAAAGGAAGTAATCATTTTTTTCCCTTGTTTTCTGAGCAGACAGAAGCTTGCTAAGAGGAGATAATGAACTTGGTAGGGGATTTAAAAAGCCATTTCAAACATTAGCAATTTTACTAAGATTAAAAATAGTTAATTCTTAGCATAGCTTGAACGATAAGATTCTACCTTCACTGTTGGAGGCTTGTAAGTATTAACCAGGCAAGTATTTTCATGTCTAGGTAAACTTGATCTTGCCTTTGAAGTTAAATGACCCCTTGAGGATTCTTGTAACTTTATTTTGTAACTGTTATAGCAGTGAAAACAAATGATAGCTCTCTTTTAGAAGCTTCAGAAAGTGCAGTTTCGTGGAACAAAGACAAAATTTAAGCATTACATTTTTTTCTGAAGCGAGCCACAGCCTGATGATAACAGTAACAGCTCTAATTTTTGTCAATCAAAGAAAACCAAGACAGAAAAAAGTAATTTCTAATTTAAGCATTCATATTGCTACTTCTGCTTTTTTGACAGAACACTGAAACAGTTAATATATAATCCAGAAGTCTTACTCTTTGTCACAGTAAGAGAAAATATTGTTTAGGTAAACTAAGAAATCAGTCCCCATCATGTAAGGTCTTTAAGAACAGGTCATATACAACAGAAAGAAAGAAAGGGGGGGGGGGGGGGGCGGGGTGTGTGTGACAGAAAGGCCAAAAGAACAGTTACTAGCATCAATGGCAATTTATATGACCTTACTTTCAAGAAAGAACTTTGAAAGTATTTTAAAGCTGAGTAGCTTTTACCTTGGACTGAAGAAGAGCGAGTTCCTGAGGTCTAAAAAACCCATTTCTATTTGGGTCAAAAGTGCACTCACAAATGCACCCATATAGCATCCTTTGGGTCTCATCACTGAATAGTTTTGAACCATGCAAACTGGATTCCTCTCAGGTGTAACCGAAGCCTACCTGTATTCTATCTCTCTGATTTGTGCTCCTGTACCTAGTGGTTGGTCAGTTACAAATATAAATTTCAGAAGCTTTTCCAGAAGCTTCCAGAGCATGAGACAGATTGCCTTCAAGAAGTCCCTTAGTGAGAAAAAAACCCAACAAACCACCCAACCCAAACCAACATAAAAATTTTAATATAGTGGTAGAGAAGAAAGAAGAAAAAGAAATTATTAAATTACCGCTTTCAAGTGGAAATACTTTGGTGTTTAGTCCAGGCAATGACAGTGAGGTGAGGAGAAAGACTTGAAACTGAAGGACATGCTAAAGGAATAAAGAAAAGCACTTTGAGATTTGGTTTAGTGTGGGGTGGCCCTGCCCATGGCAGGGGGGTGGAACTAGATGATCTTAAGGTCCTTTCCAACACTAAAGAGTCTATGATTCTATGATTACATCATTCTAGATAAAGGAAAAATTTAAAGTACTTAAGGTTTGATTTGAAAAAGCATTGAGAAAGACCCTGTTTAGAGAAAGTGGAGAATAGAACTGTTGCGAAATAAGATGAAGAAGTGTGAGCAGAACACATATAATCTTACAGAAACATTGGAAAACAATATGAAAACCATCTAAGACTGATGAGAGAGTGAACAGATGGGAAGAAAATAGATACATATAAGGCCATAGAAGCCAATTATTTTAGCATCAGCATTTATTATATTTTTACATTAAATACTGTGGTCACATTTATGAACTTTAAATATGGCAACTATTATGATTTTTTAAAACAGTGGTATTACAATACAATGATAAATAGCAGAAATGACTGCAGGATACTAAAAAAATATTATTAATATTTAATTTTTTTGGCACTAAACGTCTGAACACTGCATAATCTTGCAGAAAAGGAAATTTGGTGCTGCACAACTACTGCTTAAACTCGCAGAAGAGGAAATGTGAAAACTATCTTTAATGTACATGCAAATCAAATAATTTTTATATATGTACAGGGATTTGGAACAAGTAATCCACTATCTTTTAGATGTCATTGCTGAGAAAAGTTGCAAGGAGGTGAATAATTGTTAATTAATGCTTTTGTTGCCAAGGGTCAGGAAGATCAAGCATGGTCACATTTTTATAAACTATTTCCATTTGCTCTGTATTAACATAATCATTATGAATGTTCCATGTATGATGTTTTCAGGAAGCAAATTAGGCAGTCAGTGTTCTGGTTTCCACAGATTTGCAGCTGAAGTCAAAATTAATTGCAGCATAAAGAAACTACGGGTAGAGTGAAAAGTTGATCCACCTCAAGACAAATTTGTAATAAAATTTAGCTGTAAGAGTTAACTTTGCTACCTTTCTAGGAAACTCTTTGTGTTCACCATGTTTACAACATCCTTCCTACATTATCTTTCTCTTCATGTCTGCCCAGCTGCACAGGGATTATATTTGCTCAAGCAAGCAGCAATTTCCCTTTGTTTCAGAGCCCTGCCCTTGGTGGTTGAAGCTGCCAGGACATGGCAAATATCTGGCCAGCTTTCATGCTGATACCATTCCAAATATGATGTATAAGATAACAAACCAGATGTGATCTGTCCCTGGATTTTCACATAGATTATATTGGTTACATAGGAGCAGTATTAACAGAATAAATGTACATAATAAAAATCAGAGCTGAAAATAACAGTTATATGGTTTGAAAGCTTTTCATTGAATATTTTAAAGAAAGATCATAGGATTTTGGAGGATAGGGGGAAAACATTTATTTTAGAAGAAAATTTTTCATCAACAAGCTGAAAATTGAAATATTTTAACTAAAACCTAAGTGCTGTCTAAATTTTGTGAAATTATGGCAACAATTGGTTTTTTTTTCTGCATTACTACTTTTTCTATATTAAGGGTTGTTTTTCCTGTATAATTTCTAGGGGGAAAAAAATGTTATTATGGTTCAGATTTCTGTATTTTTTTCCCTTGTATTTACCTTTTTTTTTTTTTAAATTTTTTTATCTATTTCCAGTTGACGATTTGTTACTGTCATTAGAATCTTGATGGTCTCTGTTAAAATGTTCATATCAGTCATAATTTGTCTTTACAAGTGTCATAGTCTGAAGTGTCATAGTATATTCTCTTACAAGCTAATTATTTTATTTTTGTTACAAATCTTTTATTATTGCTTTCCAATGAATTTGCAGCCTGTATACCATTCAAATATATCAGGAGAAGGAGGTTTTACCAGGTATTTCACATCAAATATCACACACACACAAAAAAAATTGACTTGTATTTTCTTCTCAGCTACCTTTCTTCTGTTTTTTTGTATTAACTTCTGAATTTTTCTCTTTTTGTATCTCAGCTTCGAAAAAGTTCTCACATATGGTTCACATATCCACTCTGGTGGATTAGGCTAATTATATAGAATTTACAGATAAAAAAGAAAAGAATAAATACTTCTGGGGTTTTTCTTATAAATTAGTGATAGTCACTCCCTGACCTTTTCTCTAGACTGTTAACATGTAGCAAAATTAGTGAAAGTTGTAATAATACAGTTGAAAGCCTCTTGTACAGCAAAATTTTGCCCAAGATTATCTCGGAGGTCTTAGTGCCCTCTAGTGTACTACAGTTTTAACTTTTCCTTTTTTTTCCACTGGGTTTACAGAAATGTACATGATAAACAAAGAGAATTAATACCCATGGATCTGAACAATGTGCAGCAAGGACAGGGAGCACAGTAGTCATCATGTGGCATAGTTATTCAAAACCACATGGGTGCTTAAAAATTTAAGACGCGCTCTCCCACACATGATTCTTGGATAACAGAGGCCTTGGCACATTTAATCTTACACAACTGTATACAATGTCTAGGAAGTGGTAGTCTCTGTGGGAGGACTTGAGAGGTATTCAAGAAACCTGGCATATATTTGCTGGCACTTCAGTATCTGGGAGGGAATGTATTGCAACACTCTTAGTGCCACAAACACTGCTTTGAATTGTTGCAGCTTTCTTTCATGCTGTTCACATGATGTTTGAAGGATGAGACCAATAAGTATTTTAGAATTTTTTGGGTTAGAATCAGAGACTGATGGGAAGCAAAGACAGGCTACTAAAAATTAGAACAATATGGGAAGCAAACAGAGTCACTGTAAAAAAGCGACTCTTTGTAAAAAAGACACTGTAAAAAAGAAAGACATTAAAAAAAAAACACCAAACAGAAAAATAAAATGTCTTTGAAAGGAAGAGAGTTAAAATATTAGGATAGAAAAAGAGATGAGGAATTCTTAACTCCTGCCATAGCCATAATCAATCAAAAAGTATGGGAGATGTTCCAGTTCCAGAAACAAATTCAGTGATGTTTACAGGCATTTCCCCCTTTAGGTTTTCCTTCCCCATCCCCATCTTTTCTGCAATTCCTAATTCTGTTATCTAACTCCTGAGGATCAACAGATTAACACAGGGAAGGAAAAAGATAAGAGAAAAAAAAAAGACATTTAATTGTATTTTCTGATTTTTGCACTGAGTTAATGTTGCAAATTACTTTTTTTTGCATACTGCTCTTGTAAATTTTGTCAAACTGTGCTGTGTTGAACATGACATGTATGCTTTTCTTTGGAATTTACATCACACTGGCATTGCGTTGTGGTGAATCTAACATTTCTCCATTTGGGGGTAAAAATCTTGCTTGCAAAAAAGAGGTTTGAAAGCTTTTTCTTTTTCTAATTACCTTTCTTGATTTAGATTTATTTGATACACTTGTTAGAACTTCCTCCTATAAATCTTTTCCCAACTCTGCTATTAATTTTCCTAAAATTATTCACAACTACTCAACTGATTCTCTGAGTTCTTTTGTTGAGTTAGACCTTCTCTTTGAATGGAAACATTCTGGTGATGTGTGTACAATTTAGAGAATAAAATTATATTTCTCTCAGCCTGAAGGTTA
This sequence comes from Pezoporus occidentalis, assembly GCF_034315485.1. Classification (NCBI taxonomy): domain Eukaryota; kingdom Metazoa; phylum Chordata; class Aves; order Psittaciformes; family Psittacidae; genus Pezoporus; species Pezoporus occidentalis. The sequence continues at coordinate 8,096,134 of NW_026913531.1, forward strand.
GATCTTTCTTTTGTTCGCCAGCCCAAGTACAGAAGTTTTACATACACCTTTTCAGCAATTATATGTTTGATGAATGACAGAATTCAAGTCTGAAAGCGCTGGATGTACATTCTCAGGTTTCAGGAATTAGTAGGGTTTCTTGGTTTAGGTAGATGGCTTGATCTTTACATTAGAGGGGTTTGAGGTTATTTCAAGCTGGAGTTTATCAAGTAACTAGTGACTAGCAACAAGTAACTATGTATCTAACATGAAGAGTCCCTCTCCAGCATCCCTATAGGCCCCCTTCAGATACTGGAAGGCTGCTATGAGGTCTCCATGCAACCTTCTCTTCTCCAGGCTGAACAGCCCCAACTTCCTCAGCCTGTCTTCATACAGGAGGTGCTCCAGTTCCCTGATCATCCTCATGGCCCTCCTCTGGACTTGTTTCAACAGTTCCATGTTCTTTTTATATTGAGGACAACAGAACTGCACACAATATTCCATGTGAGGTGATAGGACAAGGGGTAACGGGTTAAAACTTAAACAGGGGAAGTTTAGAGTGGATATAAGGAGGAAATTCTTTCATGTTAGGGTGGTGAGGCACTGGAATGGGTTGCCCAGGGAGGTTGTGAATGCTCCATCCCTGGCTGTGTTCAAGACCAGGCTGGACGAGGCCTTGGGTGACATGATTTAGCGTAAGATGTCCCTGCCCACGGCAGGGAAGTTGGAACTAGATGATCTTAAGGTCCTTTCCAACCCTAACTATTCTATGATTCTAAGATATATTTGCATCCTGTATATATGTGTGATGCTACACTCAAATTCTTCAGCATGACATGGAGCTGGCTATGACAATTTTATGAAAAGAACATGAAAGAAAAATTAAATAAATACATAAAAACATATCAACAGCAATAGAAAAAAAAGCTCAACACCACAACACCAAAACCCTGCCTTGCATTTATGCCATTCTCATTCACTTTACACTCTTTCATGTGCAGAGAATACAAGGGGCCAAGGGCTGATCTGGGGCAAACTGTTTTAAGTTCACTAGCTCAGAATCCATAAAGAAGCAATGCAAAGTTCATTTTCTACATAAACTTCTAGCCATACAAAAGCTACATTTCCAAACCTGTGCATGTAGTTTTTCACTGTCCTTTTCCTGGAAGCGAGGGAAATAAGTTTTGTGTAACAACTGTGTAAATGGTACATAGCATCAGCACCTATTTTTTAAAGCATGCAACAGCTCTCCATCCTAAATTGTATTAAAAACCTCCTTTGAACTCAGAACATCTAGTAGATGGTTGAGGAAAATCTCTCTTGTTTATCTGGGTTCCTTTTTAAGATTCATTTTCAGTTCTTCATTGTTCCTGCTTATTTGTGGTATCTAACTTAATTCACTAAAGCTTCCCTGAGTACCATCTGAGGATATCATTGTTGCTTTTGCAAGACAGTGTGCCAGAAAAAACATCTGGTTTTAAATGACAGTGAATTAGGCCAACTCTCTGATCTGAATCCTGGGAGGCTACAACATACAGCAGGCAAGCCATTTCGTTTTATGTACATAGTGCAAAAGACATCTCTTTATTATTTGCTTTAGAAAAGCTATCAAAGTGTAAACAGACAGTGTAATAAATTAAAAAATAAAAAATAATTAAATAATTAAAAACCCTAAGAACAAAATATCTAAATGTCATAAAAGCTCTTAATAATACAGCAGTGACAGGAACCATTTGTGGTATTACCAGGAAATATTGCACCATGTATTAAATTAACAACCCGGTATCCATGTGGCAGCTGGTAATAGCAAGGAGTAATTTGCCTAATCAATGTTGCATTTACATGCTGCTAAAGTAGAAAAATACTTAACCCCTTAATGTGTGCAGAAACTCAAAAGTGTTTAAAAGAGTCTTACCCTATAGTGTAAGAGCATGTCTTAAATATAGCACTTGATTATTCAACATATAAAAGGTATATGAGCATGGATTTGCAACTCTGCACTTTTTTACCTCCCCACATAGCTGCTTGCAAGTGCTCCACAGAGGGAATCTGTCACTGGTTTTACTCTAAATGCTTCGGACACTTCTGAGGAGTTCTTGAAGGAGTCAGCACGGTGCAGTAATCTTATCCTGGGACCAGACACCAGTTAAGGACCTTTTCCCTTTCTTTCTTTTTGTTCCCCTTCCTCCCCCATAATGGAAAACTAGAAAGACAGAATTAGTTGGATTTGTGATGGAAGTTTAATTTTGGATGCTGCAACCATTGCTTTGAGAACCACTGTATTAAAAGAAATATGACAAGTGAGGCAGGAGAAACAATTCTAGATAGTAACTTTCTGAAAAATGTATTCTGGTGCTGATGGCATGTCCTGACTATTTCTGTAGTTTTTCACAAAGCATTATAACCAGTATTTCCAGCTTTGATCATCAGCTGGAAATAAGGATATGTTTTCTTATGGTATTATCACATGTGATTCTAGTCGCAGTCAGATAGGAATGTGATCATCTAGAGTAAGTGTTCTAAAACGGGCTGTAAAAATAAATAAATAAGATTATAAATGCAACAGCTTTTACTTGAATTTCCTGCTACTGCTGGGAAGACCAAAAACAAACAGATGTACTTTTTAAAAAGTTTGTTTCCCTACAACTTTGATTTATAGAGGTATTTGAGTCTATTATAATGTTTTGAACAACTTCGGGGTCTTGTGCAGTTGAGTAGGTGCATTGCTTTGAAAGAGGTCACGCAGCTTGTAAGAAAATTTTCTTACTATCTATTATCATAAAAGAAATTAAAAAAAAAATCTATTTTTAAAACACAAAACAAAACCAAACCCCTAAAAAACACTACTATGAGAACTCTACAACTCTAACTTTTTGAAAGACATATAGATAACGATAGTACAGGTATTACATTATACACTTTATTTTTGGTAAAAATGTCCCAGATATCAACCTCAAATGTAAATTAACTCAGAATTCATTAAGATTAGTCTCAAAATTATGCTATCTTTTTTTCTCCAATACCTTTTTGCACATGGAGATTTTGCCCATGTCACGGAACTGGTTTCTTAAAGAAAACCTTTTTTACTTTGAGAATATGCGTACAGTCCCACTGAGCAGCACAGTTGCTCAGAATCTTCTAGATTTCTATCTATCTTCCACAGGCTGCAAGGGTAATGGACTTATATGAGCCTTCTAGTTTTTAAATTTGTGAGTCAGAGCTTTGTGGGAGAGAAGCCCTAGCTCTGCACTGAATGCTGTGGTTTGGTGATTTCCAACAATGTACTTGTGGAGTAATTCCATTAAAGTCACCCATGTGAGATAGATCTGGATACAGTTAAGCATTATATTTTATTTTTCTGTTAATTTTATAATTTTATGCAGATTCTTGTTTGACTAGCAAATCAATACACTCCTTTTTAAGTACTTTGCCCCATACCCTGCCACAGAGAAAATGAGAATAAATAGAAAAAGCAGTCAGAAGTTTATGCTAATTCACTGTGGCTGATACTAAGATATACAAGCAGTACCTTGCTGACTAGAATACAAAAAACAATTCATCTAAAAATACTGAGTTTCTAGCTTTGTACATGCTCCTTTTACTGTGCTGTGCAGATGCATTGGTACTTTGTGCTGGGCAGTATTTTGAAATCCCCGTGAGGAAAATTTTCCGCCTAGCCAGACTAATGGACCACTAAATATTGTTAATGGCTCTTCTGTATTCCCCATGCAGTGCAAAGGAACTGGAACATACTAGTTAATATAAGCAATAAAAATTAAAACCATGGTCATTAAATCATTTGATTGACTCTGCCAATCTGTAAGTGTTTTCTCCATCATGATTTAAAAAGAAACATGAGGCAAAAAGCTTTTCCTGCCAATGTAAATGTCACCCCCTGGTTTGTTCATGTTTGGACTTTGACTTTTCTAGGTTTAAATTCTGAAAATATTTTGTAAATCATTGGCTGGGGGAGTTTATGAAATGCACAGTTTGGAGTCAAATATGTGAGTTTTCACAGGAATGTATGCATGTGATCACAAAGCCAAAATAATAGATAAGTGATTTGTCTGATGACTACTATCAAGACTTGAATATTAAGTTCTCTTTTCAAATCATGCAAGACCATGTTTGTTTCATGTCTGTTCCTTAAGTTCTCAGAAAGGCTGAAGACAGAATGAGGCTGCTTTGGTGTATGAGCAGTCTTGCAATACACACTCTGATTTGCAGAGTAATATGAGACAGACGTTTCCCTTGAGCATAGTAGTTTTGCGTTCCTTCATACTATTCACATCATCCCAGAAGGCAAAGTAACCCCCTGAGTCTGAAAGGAGCAAAGGAACATCGTTTTCTGATGAAATTAAATATAACAGTAACCTGAGATTCAAAAGACAAAAACTGCTTACAACATGATTTAAGTACAATGTATATCTGTACACTTTTCCCTCTGTAACCATGCGGCAAGCAGGTCTGTGTCATTCTTCAGTGTGAAAAAAATATTTCAAGAAAAGATAGTTGTTCCCTAAATTTGTCTGGGCAAAGAAACAGCCAAATCAAACAGACTTTTCAGTTCAGATATTTCTACCATCCTCTCAAATTAAGCTTTCAAAAACATGGTCTTTATTTCATTGTCTGTATTATTCAGTCTATGTAAATAGAATGATATTTTGGTTATGTGTTTTGTTTTCACAATGCTACATAATAGTACTTAGTGGGGATTTAAGTCAATCGCAGTACTACAAGAGGTCAGCAATGGAAGCCCCAGAGAAACAGGAAAATTATTTTGTGCTGACTGGCTCTCTTCTTTGCTAACACAGGGGCAAAGACAGAAAAGAGTAAAAGCAAAGTTGAAAATCACATTATTTAAGGAGTCTAAGCCATTCTCATTGACCTTGGTATGAGGGACAGTTCAGTTAAATTTTGTTGGTTGGTGGGTTTTTTTTGTATAATTATCCTAACAGATAGTGGACACTAGATTTTGTTCCACATTAACTGGTCTAAAATCAAAGCAGTTACCCTAGTAAGTGACTCTTGACGTGTGCTCTTATAAGAAAGATGAGAACTTGTGGTGGATTGAAGCTATCCAGCAAGCCACTCTATCACTCTTCTTCCTCAACAGAATATGAGGAGAAAATACAACAAAAAACTTGCAAGTTGGATGAGGACAGGGAGATCATTTACCTATTAACATCACTGGCAAAACAGCCTTGACTCGGAGAAGAAAATTTAATTTACAGACAAGTAAAAGAGAAGGATAATGGTAAACAAACCTAAAAACACCTTCCCCCCCACCCACCCTTCTTCTCAGGCTCAGCTTCACTACCGACTCTTCTATCTCCTCTCCCAGAGCAGTGCAGGGAGGTGGGGAATGGTTACACCCAGTTCATCATTTATATGATGAGTTACAGTCAGTTCATAATGCTTCATCGCTGCCTCTTTTTCTTCCTCACATTCTTCCCCTCCTCCATAACAGATTCCATCCTGTAGGATTAGTTTTTCAGTAACTTCTCCAGTGTAGGTTGTTCCCATGGGCTGCAATTGTAAGAGAACTGCTCCAGTATGGTTTCCTAAATGGGTCACCTCTGCCAGAAAACCTGCTCCTACATGGGGTTTCCACAGGCTACAGCTTCCTTCGAAGTATATTCACCTGATCCAGCATGGGATCCTCTTTGGGATGCAGTTTGGATGTCTGCTGCACCATGGACCTTTATGAGCTTCAGAGGGACAACCTCCATCACCAGAGCCTTCTCCATGAGCCACAGGGAATTCTCTACTCCAGTGCCTGGAGCACATCCCCCTGTTCTTTACTGATCATGGTGTCTGCAGAGTTATTTATCTTACATTTCCTCACTTCTTTTTTCCCATATGCTATTGTGCAGCATTTTTTACATTTTCTTAAATATGTTAACACAAAGGTGCTACCAGCATTGCTGATCGGCTCAGGTTTGGCCAGTGGTGGGTCTGCCCTGGAGCCAGCTGGAGCTGGTTCTGTCCAACATGGGAAGAGCTGCTGATGTTTTCTGACAGAAGCCACCCCTGCAGCCCTCTAATACCAAAACTTTGCCATGTAAACCCTATGCAGAACTATAGCAGACAGCATACTTTACTTGCTTTAATTTTCTCTGGCTTCTGTTCCCCTCTACGCCTGCATTTCGACAAAAGCTGATGTCCTCTAATAGGACATTTAAAAGAACAAGGATTTAAAATATTAACTTACACTGAAATTATAAACAGATAAAACATCTGAAAAGATCAAAACCTGAAAATCAAACTCCCTAAATGAATAAAATTATTTGCATAGATTAGCATTAAACTCAATTTCCATCAGTCACAGCTTTTCTGATATGTTTTCTCATACTACAGCTGGATAAAACTTAAGAGTTCCCAATACCTCAAATACCTTCTTCCCCACAATACCAATATTAAGTCCAGATTTCAGTCTGTACTTAACATTTACAGCCTGGGAGCTGAAGAATCTTATTCTGAGAAATGATGTAAAACTAAAGCTCCAGAAGAACAGAGGGTTATTTCTGGTAAGGAAGACAAATCATTCCTTGAGTCAAAGTGTGCAAGGTTTCTTGCACAGTTTCTTGCAAACTTCATAGGCAAAATTTCTAAAATTATTCTAGCTGGCTGCTTATTCCCTGAGGGAACATAGGGCTTGCAGATGCCCTTGAAAGAAGATTATAACAAGTTGACAAAATCACTTACTTTGACATTTGTTAATGTAGCTGCAGAGCTCTTACTAGGAATTTCACACAAGCCTCTATAATCACACTGTAGAGGTCTAAAGACTCACTTGTTTTTCTGATATTTCTGCTTGATGGTTCAATAACTCATATGATGTGTTTTTAAGATTATCAAAACTAACTATGAAAGTCCTGGAAATATATCAATTCACTTAACAGTCAGGTTTCTGTTTTTATGGATGAAGCAGTTGAATTTTCTTTGCACCTAATATTGACATAAAACATATATTATTTCAGTAAGAATTATTTATTGACTTACTTATGGTTATTGTTCAGCATAAATTATATATAACCAAAGAGGAGGCAGGGGAAAATAGTGGAAGGATACTTACCAAAACAGTTGAATATAGAAACAAAATAACTAACTTGTTCAGTAGAGTTAGTTCAGAGACTTATATTGGAGAAGTTTATGTCATAGAGATTTAAATAGCAGAGGCTCAGATTAATAAATAAACAAAACCCCCCAAAACCTCACTTAATATTAAAAACATGAAGAATTAAATACCAGTATATAAAAATCTCCATTTTTTTTTTTAAATGCAGTTTTATGTCTTAATCTATTTAGCAAAACATAGACAGCAGCTAAGCTTGTGTCTTGAGTTACATTCTAAAGTGCCTTGGAGAAAAACAAGAAACAAACCTAAGCCTCAGGTCACCACCTCCTCCAGATTCTGCATTCTCTTCTGCTGTCAAATCTAGAAATTACCTGGTTTCCCAAAGGACTGCTGATTGGCATCTCAGAAAGATGGAGGTGGTTTCTTTACATGACCTGAAATCATTGTATTGCTCTTATTCAGGGGTCTTCCCTTTTTTTCTTATATCACATTGAGCTTTTTTCACCTTGTTGCAAGTTAAGTGTGCCAGCTGATATAGAGTACCTCCTCTCACCTATGTACACCACACATATCACCATATTGTAAACCTGGAGGTACTATGACCATTTAAGCACAGATAGGAATCAGAAAGTGTGTCACTGCTTTGGGACCTTTGTGTTTGTATTTTCACTTCATATGCATACACATGTATGTATACATACATGTATATATACGCACATGTACACATACACATACATATAAACACACACAATCACATACACAACCGAGTAAAGCCGATTCTTTGTGCAGCGATTTGAATCTGATAAATTCCATTTGTTCAGTACAGTGAAATGGATTTTTTAAAAGCAAAACCTTTTTCTCATCACAGTGAAATGGATTTTTTTAAAAAAATCGGATTTCTTTTCAAAATTGGCCATAATTCTCTAAATTACATCCACTTTTTCACTTGTATTCTGCAAAGATGAAATGTTATCTAATATGTTGGTGTTTCAATCCAATCAGAGCTCCCAACACTATTCATGTAATCTTACATTTAAAATCTCCATACTGATAAAAATCCTGTTCCACTAACATTTACCATGAATTAAACATTTATACTAAATTAAACCAGGTGAAAGAATCTCATGGAAATTCTTTTATCTTTTAAAAAGAAAACGGTGAGTGATTGAAAAAAAATACGTTGTTCAATAAAAATAGACTTACAGAAGTCTTGTAAGAGTCAATTTTGAACAGTTTGCCTATATTTATTTTATTTTTGAAAGTCTCTTAGCTGTATTAAAGATAGCCTTACTGATCTGTTATTCCAAGTCCACAGAACTGAAAAAACACTGATGATGCAAATCTAGACAGGAGGAATAAAATGCAGTGGGTAAATAGATTTGTTTACATAACTAGACTTAACTTACATACTAGGCTTTCCTGAAAGAGAATCATCTAGGATACATCCTTATTCTTTCCATAAACTTCTGGGTAAGAGAATCTGGAGGTCTGAGTGTAGGGATGAAGAGACAGAAAGGGGGAAATACTGGTCAAAAAAGCAGCAAGGAACAGATGTCAGAATCACTTCTTTTTTACTTTTTTTTTTTTTAATTGCAGTACAATGTAATTCAAATATTGAACCTAATGAGAAACAAAAGATTGTGGAGCAAATACTCCCCCACTTTGTCAACACAAATAAAAGTACAGCTATCTCAGCATGGCCATCAAAAGGGATTTAATAGGAATGGAATTTAGTAATTCAAGAACACAGACAGGTATCAGGCAACAGAAAATATATAAAAGGAAAAGATGTCTAAAAAAAATAGCTTCCTCCCATGACCTGATTTCTATTCCTCTAAGAACTCTCAGAATTTCAGTCACTATAGTCTGAAAGAAAGCTCTGCTGCCAAATTTTTCCAAACTTAATTCTTAACTGGTTGCAAAATCTGTCTAGAAATCTACTCCTTTCTGTAGCATTTGCCTTGAGGGAGCTCACTGTTGTCAAGACAGTAGATTCTGGTCAGAAAAAGAAATCATTATCGTGCTTCCCCTCTAGAATTTTACTGCCTTTGGAAATTTGCTCCATCTCTTCGTCACAAGTTAATTTGGTGTGCTATTCTTCCCTTGGCTTGTGTTAAAAAAAACCTAGTATTGAATTTTTTGTTTTTGTTTCCAGTCATTTTCACAGGTTATTTAAGAAATCTCTTAGGACAGAATTCAGTATAGTTACACTTCTTTATTTGAAAGATTGGTATATTAATAAATTAAACATAATTATGAACCTTATTTTTTCAACAAATTTAAATCACTGCTTTCGAATTAGAGAATTAAACTCTTTTTGTAAGATGAAAACTATCAGTATGAAACATAATACAATCCTGAATTGTATACATCACAATAAAAAATAATTAGGTCAAGGATAAGCAAGCCTTTTAAAAATCTGCTAATTGTTTTAATAGTTCTCTTTTTCTTTTTGTATTTTAGCTTTAGAGTTTTAGAAATGTGTCTGCCATATGTCATTTTAAAAAAAAACTCAAAAATATTTTGAGAGCAGAAATTCCCATGCTATAATGTCTCTCCTGATGCTAATGTGCTAATAAAAACCACTAAAAGAATCCTGTTACGAACAATGACATAACATGTATATTTTTTTAGCTGTTTTAAAACTATCCTTAATCAGTAACAATACTTGGTACAGAATTGTAAAACCTTGTTTCACAGTAATGTCTCACAGTGGAGATTGTGCTGGAAACTACAGCATGGTGTCCTACTGAGTGAAGTAGTGAAACTGTCTTGAAAGACTCATAACAGAATCTGACAATCTGAGATAGAGTTTTATGCTACAAAGGGAATATGAATAAATGCTTGTTGCCTGTCTTGGAAAGGATGCAAAAGTCTGATCAAAAATCTTTGGTAGTCCCATGTTCCTAAAATCATTCCAAGTATACTACATAAAAAAGAAATGCCTGAAAAATACAATGGCTAAAAAAATATTTTTAGGAGATTTGCATCCCAGTTCCTGCATTAAGCTGTTCAGAAAGCTCTGAGAAGCTTCTGGTTATCTGGACATAGCTATACAGTAGGTCTTCAGAAGTTCATCCACCACGTCTTCCGAATCCTCTTGGCTGCGACAGTATTTTCTGTAATCTACCTAGGCCAATGTAAGGCCACCCACTTATCCCATACAGGTCAAAGAACAGGTTTCAGATTAATTTTATGCTTACATCACATTTAACTCGTCACATTTAACTCATCACAATTAACTGACTTGCCTAAACCCAAGTTTTAATGTTCTACTTGTATGTCCATATTCCTTATCATCTAACAGGAAACGTTTGATGACATAATGTTCATAACTGTATTATTAGACTCTTATATTATTGTATTCATAAATTTAATCATCTGAAGGATAGAATTATAAATAAAATGACAATGTAACTATAAGAAAGATCACAAAATGAAATTTTTATGTAAGTTTCGAGTTTGCCTTTTAGCTTTTGCAGGTTGCTGGTAGGAAGGCAGAAAACTGACATCCAGGGAATAACTTTACTTATCCTGATTGACAGCTATATCTTAAAGCATCCTTCTAACTCATAGACACCTTTTCTGCAGTATAGCAAGTATAAGGGAGGAAAAAACTTATTTCATAAGAGATTAGTCACAGCTATAATTCAGAAGTATATGGATTATATGTTTTCAATTACTGGAGAGTTTAAGCATCAAATCGTTCTCCTTGGCTTTGCTGAGAAATGCCTTATGATGCTGCTTTTTTTTTCAGTTGATAAGCTAGCTACTTCTTGTGGCTGCAGGAAAGATTCCAATGACTACTTCATCTTTATTAAACCATTTGTCATGGGGAGGTAATGCATTAAATAGACCTTTTTGTGTGTGTGTGTGCTTGTGTGTGAATTTAATATAGACCATACTATTTCAGAACTACGATAAAAAGTATTAATGAAAAAGAATAACAAGTGATTTTAAAAATAAGGTTATGTTAGGAAAAAGCTAGCTGTAACAGTATCCTTGTAAGCAGTAATTCACTAAAAAATTTCAGGTATGAATGTAGGAGGTATTTTCATTTATCTGTTTCCCTTTTGGAAAATATTTTTATTTGCATGCCTGTTTCTTCATTTTTCTTAGACATGCAGGATTCCAGAACAATTTGTATGAAGTGGGCTTTTGTTTCTTTTTTGTTTGGTTTGAGTTGGGCTGGGTTTTTCCAAGATTAACATTGATTCTTTTAGAAAATATCAAGGCATACATGCAAATATTTAATCTCAAAGTGTTTCTCTGTGGAGAGTTTTCTAAACCAAAGTTTCACAGAATAGTTCAGATTAATCATAGGTATATAATTATAGAGGTTGCATCAAGGACCTATGATGAACTGAGGCTTTATTCCAGATAATCAAAATAGATCTTTTCTGTATTGTAGCTATGTCATACGATATCTTTTTTGAATAAAAATTAAACAGTCATAAGTACAACCTTTCTATTTCTAAAAGTAAGAATTTTTAAACATACTCAGAATTAAGATTTTAAGGCTGCATTTACCTTATTTCCTCGTATAAGAAAATAATATTTAGTTCATGAAAAATGGGAAGCAGTCACCTAAATTAACGTAATTAAACCATAGTTAAATGTTTAACTGATTGAAGATAGTGGACTGAAACAAATAATATACCTACCCCACAGAGCTGATAAAGCAAAAATATCTTCTCTGTGGAACAGGTGGGAAAAAATATTACTTTTTTTGCTTGACAAAAATATCCCTGTCTCACTTGAGTATTACAGAAAATCAAAGAACTATAGTGAGTGGATATTTTACATATCTATTTTATATAAAAAATAATAAAAGTTAATTTACTTTATCTCTAAATTGCTTTACTATAAGTATGCAGTACAAAAATTCTAATTAGTTAAGCACATGTTGATGTGAGTTCAGAAAGATCTGCAGAACCACCTCTGCACTACCTTAAGAACTTTACAAATATCACCAAATGAAAACATTCCAATTAACCTTGCATTTGAATACTGCTACCTCATCCTCCACACTACCAGGAGAAGGAAAACTGAAGTTATTGAAAAAAAAATCAATAAAAATCCACCTTTCATTCAAAAAAACTACATTTTCAATTCTATAGTTTTAGTAACCAATAGGGCTAAAATACTAGTAGCCATGTTGGAGTTTCTATACATTGGTGTATATAGATATCTTTTCTTTCCATGACACAAAGCTACCTAGTCAACATACAAAAACATCTCTAGCAGCCATTAGAGTTTCATTAAAGCAGTTAACAACTTTACTGCAAATTAATACTGATTACACCATCATACTTGTATTCAACCACATGCACTATGTGCAGTTTATATGGTACATAAATTATATGCAATACATATAGTGACCGTAGGCAAAGAAAACACTTTGTTCTCCTGTTCTAATTACTTGACAGTCTTTCTCTACACAAAGTTATGAAGTTCTGCCCCTAGCCCAAGGCAGGTAAGAAGCACAAAATTAAGTGCTTCTATCTATTGATTTAGGGTAACAAAGAATACAACCTGTGAGAATCTGGGCTCCCTGGTCAGCATCAAATAGATAATAAACTACTCTAATTAGTCAAGTAAGTATACCTTAATGGACATACCGTAGTAATAAAGTAATGATTTTTTTAATTAAATTTCTAGAACCATACCAAAACCTCCTCAGGGAGGCAGAAGCACCTCATTACCAAAGATATGAGTTCCATTAGGAATATGTTAATTTTGGCTTCATGCTGCTGGTTTTCAAAGAATTAGCAACAAGCCTGCTTGTTGTACCTTGCCATATGTCCAGGCTGTACTCTGCCACTTTACCCTGTCATTGCAGAACAGAGACCCTCCCTACAAACACCAATTGCTGTTGCTGAAACCTATGCAGGAGTCACTTAACAGGCCAGATTGAAACTTGCACAGGTTTATACAGCTGAACCAATTTGTCTGTCAGCTTTCCTTTTCTAACAGAGAAGCCAGTTTTGTCTCTCCTGTTAAGCACCAATATGAAATGCATCATTAAATATTTGCTTTCCTGCTTGTGGTTTGGCCACAGCAGTATGTGTCACCTAAGTCCTGGTCTGTGTGGTGAGCTATTAGTATGATCTACAGGTCACTGTCAGAGACCTGTTTAACAGGTGCTAGCACTCTGAATAAATGTACACAGCCCTTGAAGATTTTCTTAGAGTAGACTGAATCACATTCAGATGGGAAACTTTGAGGTTCAGTTACAAAAAGCATATAAAACCCATGGTTCTAAACTAGTGCTATACAAAATATTTATAATTTGTAGCAGCAGAGAAAACTGTGCCACAGAGTGTTTAAGCTGAATGTAAATGAATTTTTGTGTAAAGAATTTGTACCATGCAACCCCTGTTGGGGATGCAACATTAAAACATCCATTTATGAATCAAAACAGCTTATTTGAAAGATTTTTTAAACAGTACAAATGCAATAACAAAATCAATCAACCTAATACCAAAATGTAAAAAGCAGTTTGACCCCTTTCAAGATCAATTATTTTCTCAAAATAAGTTTCCATCTTCAGTATGTTGGCAGAATGTCAGCATCTAAACAAAACACATCACAGTGATCTCTGTTTCATATTTTGAAGCATTTCATTACAAAGAACGTGGAAGCACTGAATCGAATTACTATTTGTATTGTTGAAAACCAGTTAAACATTAACTGAATTCTTTCTCTAAACAAGGAAGAAACAAGTTCTAGAACTGCAGTTACAAGAACTGTCTGCTGGCTACTGAATAGCTCTGTCACTGAAAGCGCTGTTTCACCGTTGTAGATGCATACTTTATCTCACAGAGAAGGAATTTAAGTCAGATGCTGGAGATTTGTCAAATCCTATGCCAAGACAAGAACACATACTGTGTCACTGAATAAAAGAAAGATGGCTAGGATTTTGGGTAATGGTCAATTAACCTTTTCCACAGCAGTCAGAACAGGAAGGGAAAAAAATATTGATCCTGTCATGACTGGTGCTTTTTGTATGACACATGCAGCACATATTTCAGACTCACTTTTGTTATTCTCCTATACAGTCAAAATGTTAAGGTGTTTTAACACAAATAAATTGTCATTTCACAATTTAGGAGAAGCAGAAATATTTCAATGGGATGTGAGTGTTTCAATGTTTCATAAATTTTCACTCACTCTTGAAAGACAAAATGTTTGAAAACCAGAAAGTGTGACTGACTGTATTACTGACCACTGTACTAGGTTTTCTAATCTGACTGAAATTCAGAAAATCAGTCACTGGGGAGGAGGATGAGGCAGAGATTGTTGGTAACTTTTTATACATGAGCTGCACGTTAAAACCAGGGCTCTGATTTCCTGATGGTATCTAAAGAATGACTATTATATTCCCTGCCCTTTTTTGTTCATGATTCTGACATTCAGGTTTTAGCCATAGACAAGAGCACTACTTCAAATTCGTGTTACAAAATATGCATGGAGAGTTACAGAGATCTTTATGAGTAATCAAATACCCTAGGTGCATGAAGTTATGAACAGTTAAATTGTAAGGTAGAGGCTGTGACTCCCACCCCCCTTTTCACAGATACAATAAAATTTCCAGCCACAGTGAGAAACAGATTAAAAAAAAAAGTTTATATATTATCTAATAAAACTTGAGTTTTCCGTTCATAAAGTGCTTTTAAGCCAATTTATTAAAAATGTTCATTGTGTTCTGTGCAGATGCCTGGAATAAATTGCCTGAAGTGATTTTAATTAAGTATCGATTGTTTATGTTAGCCAACAAGTATTAGATATTAAGTTTTCTGATAAATCATTGAAACATTAGGTATTATTTCCTTTCCCTTAGTGGGTAAATGTAGCTTTTAAGTATAATCACTATTTATCTTTCTTTAGTTATTCTATCTGCAGAGAGCTAGTGTAGTTTCTGAGGATCATTAAAGTATAAAATCAGTTACAGCTGTTAGCAATGCAATTGCTCATGACAACTAATTGTCAGCATTTCACTAATAAGACAAGTATGGGGTTTTTTTGATTGTACAAAGAAGAATGTGTTGTTTTGATGTTTTATTTTTCTTTAACGCTGTAGCGTGTCTAACCTCTTTGGTTAAAGAGAATAAAAAAAAAAGTAGAGCAGATTTTGACCTAATTTTATTTTGTATGACCAAAATGTTCTGTCTAAAGACAGCACCCAAACTGAGAATGAGAAAAATCTGTATGTTCCAGCTATAAGGAAAGAGAGTCTGAGACACCAAAATAAAATCTCATATTCTTTTGTTAACATGCAGCCAAAATTAAGTTGTCCCAGAATACTGCATGTCCATACAGCACAGCGAGGTGTCAAACTGAAATACTAAATGCCCAGAAGCAAGATGGTATAATCAGCGCAATGCGGGTACAGCTGCACAGAGCTGGCTAGGTTGCCTCCAGCCCCTCAACTATCTCATTCAGACGTGTATCTGGCCATGGTGTGACAATATGTTAAACTCCCTGCCTGGCTTCTGGTGGCAGATTAAAAATAGTGTGGTTAAATGATTCAAAGTGCCAGTCACACATCACTTCACTTGTATTCTGCCTTTTCAGATATGTTCAAACACCACAATGAATTAAGTTTTTATCTGCAGCTTCATTCCAGGTTAAGCTTTGTCAGTTCTCCCGCATGGAACACAAAAACCATAAAAGCTGACATAAATTTGATATCATGTGTTCTGGTTAGTTCGACAAAGCAAGTGTTTGCCCAAGCCCTTCTAGATCAAATTGATTGATTTCTTCCAATAGCACACAGGTCTGATGAGGGGACACATGACCTAGGGATGTCTGAACAGATGTTTAATGTATAATATAGACATAGAGAAAAAACCAACAAACCAAAATCACACTTCCTTCCCTATTTGGAATCCAGTCAATTGCTTACAACTGCTCTCTATTGCTATTACAGATATCTGTAAAAAAAAAAAAATCTGTGATTGCACTAAGCTGATCAATGACTGACATGACTGATAAGAGAATAATAAACATAAGTGTTTATGATGGCTTCTTCATTGCCAACATCTGTGTTTTTTTCCCCAACACTGCTTTTAATGTTTCAAATTCCTTACCTTGAAAACAAGTAGAAATGAAACTTCCTCATGTTTCATTAGATCTTTTTCCCATAATATATTTACATATATTTATATGTATATATTTAGATAAAATAACATATATCTCATATCCATACATAACTGTGTAGAAATTAAAAAAGAATATATACTTTTTTTTATTTAATCTTTGCAGTTTTGGGGAAATTTTACAAACAGCATTATGGCCAAACCTGAAAAGTCAAAACTGAAAGGAAAACCAGAACAAAAAAGTTTTGCTCTTCCCTCTCATCACCTTAAAGTCCATAATTTAAAAGATTACTGAACATTTGGTCTTGGCACCTGTTGTAATCCACATATTTGCATTTACTCTTATAAAAAGTTCAGTCAGTTCTGAATCATGAACAAATGATTAAAAATGCATAGTGTTTCCATGAACGATACACAACAGCTAAATTTGTCAGATAAACTATTTACAAAACTATTTGTCTTGGCTCTAAGTAAATAACAGATATTATGAAAAGTAGACTGTAGTTTTGCTTTTTTTCTTTGTGTTAGTGAAATATTAGAAATATAGTTAAAGATTGTTAAAGCTTTTTTGGCATGTATCCCTTGACATCTTCAGGATTTCATTTATCGTGTGTGGAGTTAGTAGGCCAGAAAGGGGAGACAGGTACATGTAGTCAGACCAAGTGGGGTTTTACCCTGATAATTGGCTGCATTTATATATATATATATTTTCTTGTTTATTGTCTCTCAATGTTTTTCATCTTACAGCTGCTCAGTTCTCTGTAAATGTAAATGTAAAAAAGCTGTATTTCCCTCTAACTGTTCCATTCTCAAACTCATCCTAAACTCTGAAACTGAATCTGGGTTTTCTCTGGCTCACACAAAGACCATGCAATCTAACTGCTGTAAGGAACTTGGTTGATGATGGGCCAGCTGGAACCAAGCCTGGATCATTCCCTGAGAGCTACATTGGTTCTGCAGAGCAACAAAAAGCACAAGTAACAGCAATTTGCTTTAGCAAAAACACTGAGCAAATCAACAGATAAAGTATCACGTGCCTCAGAGGACTTTTGTTACCTTTGTAACTCTGCTGCTCTAGATTCCTTAGTCTTGGACAAATCACTCCACTTGCCCTTGCTGTCTTTTCTACATCCATAAAAAGAAATAGTCTGTCAAGCAGCTTCTCTAAATTAGGGCAGAGACTGTATAATAATTACTTGATGTAAAGATATTCAGGAAAGGGCTAACTATATGCAGTTTAGTCTTATTTTAAATGTAAAAATCTAATTGCAAATACTGAAGAATAAAATAAAGCTGTATGCATTTTCTTATAAATTACACATTAACTCTCACTGAGAAGAAAAGGAATACCTAAATAGCTAATCATTCTGACATGAAGTCAATTAACATACATAACAAAGTTGAGGACAAGTAATGCATAAAATCATTAACAATTATCTACTATTTTCAAAGGCACTGTTGTAGCAGTTACTGGAGGAAACCACAGTCATTGAAATTTTATATTCTGTAGAAAGTTATTTGACGGAATCATAAAGAAATGTAAAATTTCCTAATCAGAACTGATTTAAAACCAGACAAAAGATTAAACTGGAATTAAAAATAAAACATAAAAGAAAAAGAGAAGATGGAACTGAAAACAAGAGAAAGAAGACAAATGCCTATTGATATATATTCACACCGGGCCAGCAATGGTTATATACTTGTTTATGTATTATTCTAATCGGTAGAAAACTTTTGTTCCTGCCTCCCCAATTAAGATTGGACAAATTATTTCACAATTTCTTTGTACTTAGATGTCTTATCCTTTTTTTCATCATGTGACTAAAAAGCCTACATTTAAACTGTCTGCTAAAATCTTTAAACCAATAAGTTTCTAACCTTCCTTATAGCTTGCTTCCTTCAAGATTCAGGAGTTAAATGCCAAGATAGAAAGAGGAGAAATAGTAGTCTCCAGTGCCCTTTAAATTGTTGATATTCTTGCCAAAGATTCATCAACACATGACATAAGTTTACCAGAGAAGAGAAGTCATGATGAGATCAAAAACTATGATCAGTAACTGGTTATCTTAGTAATTATTATTATATAATTATTTTTTAGTTTTTATTATTAAAACAGTAATTATTTTTATATTTAAAATAATTATTATTAATTATCCTTTATAATTATTGTTTTGATATAGAAAATAAGCTGATGGATGCAATAGACATTTTACAAAATTCCAGAGTTCTTGAAGAGAGAAAGTTAAAGCTCCAATTGGCAGCATCTTTGCATAAATGTCTACTGAAGGACAGAGCACATATGTAAGAACTAACTTATAAGGGGGGAATTAATGAAGAATAGTATATTTTTTGAAGCTGCACTTAGTGTTTGGGATGGGAGCTCATGTATATGGTCCTTTATCAAAAAGTTGATTCTAGGACACTCAGAAGGAAATAAATTTGAAACTGCCTCCCTACTCTGGCATATAATCTGGCTCTCACAGAAGATTCATCCTCATTTCAGGTCTATGCCATTTCATCAAATGTGACAAAGCAGGCAGCAGGTACCATGTAATGTGAAGAAGAAAACACGTACATTTCAGGACACAATTGTGCTTTCCTTCCTGAACATGGTTCAGCTTCATGACTGAACATATACTCACCAGTGAATTTAATTTACAAAGGCCAAAAATTTTCTGCTTCCTGGAAGAGTCAATAAGAATTAAAAAGATAATGTAACGATAATGAAAAACAAGAAGTTTGTTTTCCTCTTTTTTTTTTTTCTTTTTCTTTTGTTTTGCTTTTCTTTCCTGTCCTAAATTCTCCTTCCCAGCTCCTGGTGTTTGAAGTACTAGTTTTCTGTTTACTTTTTTTCACCATTATGTTGACCTTCTTTAAGTTTCCAATACTTCTATCACAGATTACAGTTAAACCTTACTAGCCAATTTGTTATGCTGTTGAATATTTTATTAAAAAAAAAAAGGAATCTGTATGAAGATTTTACTGGCTTACTTTTCAAAGAAGAAGCTATTGAAAATGACTGGATAGAGAACAAAACAAAATCATTTATTTCTCTATGAGAAGAATGCACTATCACATATGCAAAACTGTACAAAAAAATGATTTCTTCAGTGAGGCTGTAAAATAAATTTTAATAATCCCTTGTAAGGAGATTGCCAGGATAAAAGTTTATTCATACTTCCCGTTAATGTCTTGATAGAAAAGGGTAAAAAAAAAAAAAAGACAGCTATGAATTCTTTAGATGCAATTCTGTGATACAGTGGTTGTAAAGACATCATATAATAGTAAATAGCCTATATTACCTGTGAGAGCAGCAGAGATATTGTTACAAGGATCATTCTATACCATTCTTCCTCTTCTATGCCTGTCATGATCTCAGTACCTCTCATGTATGACTTATAGAGGAAACTTAAATTAGGGTGATGAAATATGAAAGGAAGTGTCTGCTGGTGTTCAAAATTGAGCCAAACATGTCTTCACTCAAAGTAGACAGATGTGCAAGTGCCTGTTTGCATGCTGGTGCATTGAAAATCTCAGCATTTCTAAAGAAACAAGTGTATTTAACAGAAGTTTAAGCTGGGTTTGTGAGTGAGAAAAGCAGAAAATACCTATGATTCCTTGTAAACTATATCCACACTGAAAAAAAACAAGCACAACAATAAAGATCAGCAGTCCCTGAGCTAGAAGAAATGTAGCTGACAAACCTACGTGGCATAGTGCAGCTCTTTGTGGGACTAAATTCAGATCTAGAAACAATGCAGGTTCATTTGAAGAAAATTCATTTGAGCTAAAATATCTTGCCATTGCAGGGCAGCTATATGGCTCAGCCAGCTACCTCATTCAATTACAGCTGACTCATTCCAGCCTCAGAGGGAGGTACGCACATACTCATTTCTGCATTTCCTTGAGTAGTCCAGGCAGAACCATCTTAAATGACCATGCGCCTGCTGGTGTAGGCACAACCTTAGAAAAAAGTTATCAAGTCACTTGCAACTCATGGAGCTGTGTTGAAATAGTGGGAAGCTTGCACTGAATGGTTGCACCCTCTGATTAAGGTGGTGTTTTTTTTCTATTACACTGCTGTAGCATACCATGGAAAAAGAACATCTCCTCTGCAGGAGCAAAGCAGGGTGTAGCAGAATGAAAATTGTCCTCTCAGGCCAGCAGCAGGAGCAAGAACCAGGAACTGCTCTAGGCTTCTTACTAGAACTGAGTTCTGCAGGACACAGTTCTAAAAATGAAAACTAACATCCACACAAAAATGCCTGTAATAATGAAATGAAAGTAAAAGCGTCTATTAAAAATCATATTTGAAGATTTAAAATGAAATATTTCTATAGGTACCTGGTAAAAGTTTTAAAGGGTAATTAAATTTAACTTGTTCAGTGAGGCAGAATTCACAGGATGACTAATAGCAGAGACTCACTATTAGCACAGAAGTTTAAATAACTGAAACTGTAATACATTTTATGTTGTCCTTTTTTAGTGTAAGCAATATTGTTTAAAAAAGATTTATACTGACACATTAGTACTGTTATTGCAAACCTAAACATTAAAATATTACATATTTCAAACAAAGTAGATTTCTTATAATGACTTTCAGCGTTTTATCATTATTTCCAGCATGTCAGAAGCTTAAAAACAGAAACATACTCTATGGACCATCAGGCACAAACATGACATTTGCTCTTTAGCAAATACAATCTCTATTTGGCTGCCTCCTTGTTACCTTTGAGATATAAATCCTCATGAGGCATTCTCAGTCAGATGCAGTAATGTTCCAATAAGTTGATCTAGTGTGTTGCCTGTTCTGATTATCCTGATTCATCTTCAACGCAAGCTGCTGATATATGCATGTAATAATATACCAGTGGGGAGTGTCGAAGAAAATCTAGCTTTTATATAATTAGACATTTGCTACAAAGGACTACACGGTTAGATAATCACCCCAATAGACACAAAGGAAGCTTTCCTTTGTGTTCTACCAAAGCATGTATAATTTGTTATCCTTTGCATTCAACTGATTTATTCTTTTGCTTTGCTGGTTATATATGAAGACATCAATAATCAAGCTTATAGAACTCAAACAATTATGACAGGATCTGAGGGTAATGGAGCACGTCTTTCTAACACAGGTATAACTTATGCTGTGAGAAGATAGGACTGTGTAGTGATAAGACAAGGGGTAATGGGTTCAAACTTAAACAGGGGAAGTTTAGGTTAGATATAATGAAGAAGCTCTTTACTGTGTGAGTGGTGAGGCACTGGAATGGGTTGCTCAAGGAAATTGTGAATGCTCCATCCCTGACAATGCTCAAGGCCAGGTTGGATGGAGTCTTGGGTAACACAGTTTAGTGCAAGGTGTCCGTGCCCATGGCAGGGGGGTTGGAACTAGATGATCACAAGGTCCTTTCCAAACCAAATTATTTTATGATTCTATAACATCAGATTTGTAGATATTATTTATTCTAGCTCCTTAAATGGAGAAAGCTATAGTAGCAAAAGCCATTTATGTGATATCTTATTGAATATGCAACGAAAGATTTTATAAGAGTCAGGTCCCTAAGCTGTACTGCCACACTGGCAGGTGTTTCTAGTTTAAATGTGGTCACAGTCTTAGTCACTACAATTATTCCAGACAAACAGTTTCAGGGGAAAATGAGCACACACCCTGTGGGCTCCCAATAGTAAGAGTACAAAACCTCCTGAAGAATTAAGGGAAATGACTTTAAAAAAACACCTTTACAGTTAGAAGAGGTCAGCTCCCATGCTAAGTAAATCTAAGAAACTGAAAACGTTCAAGAAATAAAGGAGAGTCTTTCCTGACAAACTGAGTTTTTTTTCAAGAGAGATGTTTGTCCCTGTAATTGGTGAGGAAGAGGTGCCAAACATTGTTACTTTCTAAGAGACAACCCCATTTAGTGTCTGTGTGTTTGCAGAGAGATTCATTCAAACAGCTGCCAGAGTTTTAAATTACAAAATAAATGCATCTCAATAGAAAAATTTTACATACCTTCCTCCCATTGATTCCAATATCATGAAACCCTTTTTCTACATTCAATAAATATTTTCACTGTAGTAAAGGCTATAGTCTTTACTGTCATAAATATTTCAGTGTAGTAAAGACTGTAGTAAAGACAACACTATTGAGATTATTTTTATTTAAGCTAATCAACAGCTGGTTCCCTTGTATGCCAGCATCTAATGGAGTACAAATACGGGCAGGATTTAATGGCACAATAAATCATAGAATGATCTGGGTTGAAAGAGACCTTAAAGATCACCTAGTTTCGACCCCCTGCCATGGGCAGGGACCCCTTCCATTAGGCCATGTTGCTCAAGGCCCTCTCCAACCTGCCCTTGAACACTGCAAGAGATGGGACAGTCACAGCTTCTCAAAGCAAAATGTTCCAGTGCCTCATCGTCCTTACAGTACGAAATTCATTCCTAATATCTAATATAAATCTACCTTCTTTCAGTTTAAAGTCATGTCCCTTTGTACTATCATGACATGCCCTTGTAAAAAGTCCCTCTCCAGATTTCTTGTAGGCTTCCTATAGGGCACTATATGGTCTTCCTGGAGCTTTTTCTTCTCCAGGCTGAACAACCGCAGCTCTCTCAACCCGTCTTCACAGGAGAGATGCTCCAGACCTCTGACCATCTTCATGGCTCTCCTCTGGACTCATCACAGCTAGGAAAGTAGTCCTCTCCCCAACCAACCTTCAGTGCCCAGTGTATAGTATGTCTCATCTGCATTTATTTAAAGAGTAAATTTTCTAAGAGTCAATCACTATTAGTACTATACATACTGGAAATAATAATTTTAAAAAAGCCTTTTTCTTTTTCCTTCTTTTTGTGTCTATGTTTACTTCTTCTGCAGCAGTGTGCCTTGATCTGTTCTTTGGAAGCTGTCCTGGGTTCAGCAGTAGCAGTCATTTTTCTCCTTCTTAGTAGCTGGTGCACTGCTGTGGTTTTGACTTTCAGCCTGGGAACAGCACTGATAACACCGATGGTTTTAGTTGCTGTTCAGTAATGTTTACTCTGACCAAGGACTTTCTGAGTCTCATGCTCTTACAGGAAGGAGGGAAAGCTGGGAAGAAGCAGAGACGGGACACCTGACCCAAACTAGCCAAAAAGGTATTCCATACACGTCATGCTCAGAATATAAACTAGGGGCAGTTACCTGGAAGGGCTAGATCACTGCTCGGGTTGGGCTGGGTATCGGTCGGCTGCTGGTGAGCAATTGAATTCTCTTCCCTTGTTATTTCCCTTGCCATTATTATTATTGGTGGCAGCAGTAATGGTTTGTGTTATACCTTAGTTACTGTTCTTATCTTAACCTGTGGGTGTTACATTCTTTCAATCCTCCTCCCCATCCCTCTGGGAGCGGGGTTGAGGGGGAAGAGTGGGGAGTGAGCAAGTGGCTTCATGGTTCTGGGTTGTCGGCTGGGCTTAAACCACGACAGAAGCACATCTCAGGAGGTTTTTCTACTGATGTGGTACCATCTAGGTAGAGGCTGCCAAGAAGGCACTGGCACTAGAAATCAGTATGGGTAATAAGAAAAATCATATATAGACACATTTTGTCAGTGAGAATATACTGAGCAATAATAATGGCATGATTTAAAAATATTTGAACTTCTTTTTCCTACCTTACACTTTGCATTTTGTGTTCTATAGTTAACAACATTTACATTGCTATGCATCAGCAGGATTCTTCTTTGGACTTGGGTATCTGATTGCCTTTTGGCTCTAAAGCACATACAATCTTTTTGCATTTTTTTCCTCTACTTGATGCAAACAGAATAACTACTTATGTGTCTTCATGACAGAGCTCCACAAAACAACTACAGGTGATGAGACAGCATATTGGACTTCATCGGATTGACTGGAAAACACTACTTCTTAATTGGTCCTAGTAGCAATTGCCGTGGTTTAAACCCAGCCAGACAGCTTGTTCACTCCCTTCCCCCCCCCCTTCTTGCCCTCCCCCTACTCCCAGAGGGACAGCGAGGAGAATCAAAAAGAATGCAGCTCCCCTGGGTTGAGATAAGAACAGTTTAGTAACTAAGGTATAACACAAACCACTACTGCTGCCACCAATGATAATAATGATAAAGGAAATAACAAGGGAAGAGAATACAACACCTCACCACCAGCCAACCGATAACTCCCCCCCCCCCCCCCCCCAAGCACAACCAAGCACCAACCAATACCTTCTCCAACCCTGCAGTCCCAGCCCTTCCAGGTAACTCTCAGTTACCTCCTGGGCATGACGTGCTGTGGCATGGAATACCTCTTTGGTCAGTTTGGGTCAGGCGTCCTGTCTCTGCTTCCTCCTGGCCTCCCCTCCTCCCTGGCAGAGGATGAGGCTCACAAAGTCCTTGGCCGCACCAAAACATCATTGTTATCAGCTCTATTCCCAGGCTGAAAGTCAAAACACAGCACTGCACCAGCTACCAAGGAGAAAAATGACTGCTACTGCTGAACCCAGGACAGCAATTTATAATCAATTACCAATGATCTAAAAATCAATGGAGATTTTTATGAAAGGTAAATATCTGTCAATTGAACGCATGCATGCAGTATAATAACAGCTACAATAACACTAATGAGTGTCTTTGTCAGGGTCCAGTTGGAGAAAAACTCCAGTGGCAGACCCTGTTTCAGTTTGTGATCCCAAGAGTCAAATTAAGACACAAACGAGGTCAAATACAGCAATTGGACAGTTTGTTTATTACAAATTACAAAAAGTTATTATAAAAAAGGGAAATTATTGCAATAGAAGGGGATAGCAATACTACAGATTGGAAAAAAGGTAGAAAATGAAATAAGTACTCTGGGTGCAGAGAGAGAGAGAGGGTCACCACTGTGGATCCAGTGGTGTCCCAGTGATCTGTTGTCCTTGTTGGTGGTGAGAGTTCTTCAGGTTTTGTAGTCTCATTGTATTGGAGCTGAGTGTCCCCCAAGAGTCCGTCGGTGGTGTGTGGCCTCGTGGAGGCATCCTTCTGGAGTCCCCTTGAAGGTATCCCATAGAGTGTGTCTCATGGAGTTGCCCTCATGGCTATGTCTCATGGAGGGTGTCCACAGGGTCTGTAGTAGTCATCTGTGGAGAGAGTCCTCACAGAGGTGTCCTTCTGGAGTCATCCTCATGGCAATGGCTCCCTGACAATGGTCTCTTGGTGATTACCTTTTCTGCTTTTGTTAAGAGTTGGGAGGAGTACCTCTGCTCTTCATGTCATGTATTAGAAGTTCCTGCTGGACCAGTTTCCCTGGTCTTGGAGCCAGCACTTCGACTGCACATGTCTGCACACGTCTGCATCAATTCTTGGGATAATACTTCACACCAATCCTCGAAGTAATGGATGGAAGAGTCTTATCTGAGCTCTTTCCCACTCATCCCTCAGGCTAAGGATGATGGAGTGCTATTTCAACTCCTCACACCCTTCTCTGAGACAAAAGATAGGTGGATTTCCATCCCAGCTTCTCAGACCAATCTTAGGGACAATGGACAGTGGAGTCTGATTTCAGATCAGTCTCTCACAGTCTTGTGAAAAGCTATACATCAAACTCCTTAGAAAATATCAGACTCATCATACGACCTTGTAGAATATGAACAAGGGAAAATTCAGTTTTACTAATTAATTTTTCATTCTTTTTCTTTATATACACCAAGACTCAGTCAGCTGATCGGAGCTAGCCTAGCTAGAGCCACAGCCGGCACGCTTCAGCGACCACGAGGGTCAACGGAGATAAGGAAAATCAGAGGGGATAGCGCAGAGACATCGCGATTCCCGACATCTCCCGATGCCCGAAGCCCCAGCAGCCCTTGCGAGAGAGAGGCTGACGTGGCGGGGGGCGTTCCCACGGTGACGGCGGGAGATTTAAAAGCGGCTTAAACTCGCTACTAGCACTCAGTCAGCTGATCGGAGCTAGCCTAGCTAGAGCCACAGCCGGCACGCTTCAGCGACCGCGAGGGTCAACGGAGATTAGGAAAATCAGAGGGCATAGCGCAGAGACATCGCGATTCCCGACATCTCCCGAAGCCCCAGCAGCCCTTGCGAGAGAGAGGCTCACGTGGCGGGGGGCGTTCCCACGGTGACGGTGACCACTCCCCTGCCGCTTGCCTTGAAAAAGCCTCTGACAGGGAAGCGACCGGTCACTGCCCACCGGGTGCAGGGAGGAACAAGCAGGTCGTGTTGCTGGTGTCCCAGACTGCGGACCAATATGGTTGCCTCCAGGAAGAGAGCTTGCAGTAAGGCGACTACAGCAACTCAGACAGAGACCTCGTCCCAAACCGTGGCTGTTCAGGTCTCTGGGTGCAGGGAGTGCCAGAGCCTGCTGCTGCCGGGGGAGGGAGGACAGCACTCCACCTGTGTGAGGTGTGAGCAGGTAGAAGATCTGCTTAGCCTGGTGGCAAGACTTAAGGAGGAGGTTGAAACTCTGAGGACTATCAGGGAGTGCGAAAGAGAGATCGACTGGTGGAGTAACTCCCTGGCGTGCCAGTCGGAACGGTTCCAGGGAGATACCCCCCAAAAGGGGAAGGATCCCCTGCCTTCTCAGGCAGAGGGGGATGGCCCGAGACAGCCTCTGCCCTGTAGCTGTTGCGCAGAGGTAGGGGACCAAAAAGACGACGAGGGTTGGAAGCGAGTTCCGGTTCGACGTCGTGGGAAACCCTCCCCCCTTCCTGCCCTGCTTCCCCAGGTGTCCCTCCGTAATAGGTTTGAGGCCCTGGATCTTGAAGGAGAGGTACGTGAGAAGGTGGGGCAAGGCCAGCCCACAAGGCCACATAGGAAAAGGGGGTCGACATTGCACCTCAAGACTGCCTCTGTTAAGAAAGAAAGAAGGGTCATTGTAGTAGGGGATTCCCTTCTGAGAGGAACAGAGGGCCCGATATGCAGAGTTGACCCTCATCATAGGGAAGTGTGTAGTCTGCCTGGAGCCCGGATCAGGGATATCACCAGGGCGCTCCCCAGCCTGGTGCACTCGACAGACTACTACCCGCTGCTGGTCTTCCAGACAGGTGGGGAGGAAGCTGCTTCCCACAGTCTGAGGGGGATGAAGAAAGACTACAGGGCCTTGGGGCGGATGGTGAAAGAGTCTGGGGCTCAAGTGATCTTCTCCTCACTACTTCCATCTTCCACTGATGATGTGGGAAGGAATGGGAAGATTCAGTTCATGAACGATTGGCTTAGAGACTGGTGCTACAGGCAGGGCTTTGGATTCTCTGATAACAGCTGGTTTTATAGGGCACCAGTCTGGACAACGACAAGTGGGAAAGGTTTGTCTCACAGAGGCAAAAGGATGCTGGGGCATGAATTAGCAGGGCTCATTTGGAGAGCTTTAAACTAGATTCGAAGGGGGATGGGGGTGTAGCTGGCCTTGCCCCAGTGGGGCAGCGCTCCAGAATTAATGAAGACTGGGAGGCCTCCTATAATCCTAGGGTGACATCGGTGTGCTCAGCTCGCTCCCTGAAATGTCTGTACACCAATGCGCGCAGCATGGGAAATAAACAGGAGGAGTTGGAAACCTATGTTAAGTCAGGAGACTATGATCTGGTGGCTATTACAGAGACGTGGTGGGACAGCTCACATGACTGGAATATAGTCATGGAGGGCTATGTCCTTTTCAGGAAAGACAGGCCAGCCAGGAAGGGTGGTGGGGTTGCTCTTTATGTGCGGGAGGAACTACAATGCACCGAGTTCTGTCCGGGGACAGATGAC
This sequence comes from Pezoporus occidentalis, assembly GCF_034315485.1. Classification (NCBI taxonomy): domain Eukaryota; kingdom Metazoa; phylum Chordata; class Aves; order Psittaciformes; family Psittacidae; genus Pezoporus; species Pezoporus occidentalis. The sequence goes on from NW_026913531.1 coordinate 8,124,018, forward strand.
GAGCGAGTTGAGAGTCTGTGGGTGAGAATTAAGGGGCAGGCTGGCAGGGGCGATACTGTTGTAGGTGTCTGCTACAGACCACCGGATCAGGGTGAGGAAGTTGACGAGGCCCTCTACAGGCAGCTGAGAGCGGCCTCACAGTCACAGGCCGTGGTCGTCGTGGGGGATTTTAACTTCCCTGATATTTGCTGGAAGGACCACTCGGCAACCCAGCCGCAGTCCAGGAGGTTCCTCCAGTGTACGGATGATAACTTCCTCCTGCAAATGGTGGATGAGCCGACCAGGAGAGGAGCGCTGCTGGATCTCATCCTCACTAACAAGGAGGATCTGGTTGAAGCAGTAAGGGTTGAGGGCTGCCTTGGTTGCAGCGACCACGAGATGGTGAAGTTCAGGATCTTGTGTGGTAGGACAAGTAGAATGCCAAGTAGAATTGCAACCCTGGACTTTAGCAGGACAAACTTTGGCCTTTTCAAGCAATTGCTAGGGGAAATCCCATGGGCAAGGCTGCTTGAAGGTAAAGGGGCCCAAGATAGTTGGTTGATATTCAAGGACTGCTTTTTCCGAGCTCAAGATCGGAGCATCCCGACACGTAGGAAGTCAAGGAAGAGGGCCAAGAGACCTGCGTGGCTAAATAAGAAATTGCTGGGTATGCTCAAGTGGAAGAGGAGAGTTTACAGGTCATGGAAGGAGGGGCTGGCCACTTGGGAGGAATATAAGGCTGCTGCTAGAGGATGTAGGAAGGCAGCTAGGAGGACTAAGGCCTCCTTAGAATTAAACCTGGCAAGAAGGGTCAAGGACAGCAAAAAGAGCTTTTTCAAATATATGGCAGACAAAACTAACACCAGAGGCAATGTAGGCCCACTGATGAACGGGATGGGTGCCCTGGTGACAGAAGATGCAGAGATGGCAGAGTTACTGAATGCCTTCTTTGTCTCTGTCTACTCTGCTGCAAGCAGTCCTGAAGAGCTCTGTACCCCTGAGACCTTAGATGAAATCAGGTCGACGGAGCGACTTGCCTTAGTCGATGAGGAATGGGTTAGAGATCAGTTGAGCAATCTGGACATCCATAAATCCATGGGTCCAGATGGGATGCACCCGCGGGTGCTGAGGGAACTGGCGGAAGTCATTGCTAGACCGCTCTCCATCATCTTTACCAAGTCTTGGGAGACGGGAGAGGTGCCTGAGGACTGGAGGAAAGCAAATGTCACTCCAGTCTTCAAAAAGGGCAAGAAGGAGGACCCGGGTAACTATAGACCGGTCAGCCTCACCTCCATCCCTGGGAAAGTGATGGAACACCTTGTCCTTGGTGCCATCTTAAGGCACATCAAGGATAAGAGGGTTATGAGGGGCAGTCAACATGGTTTCACCAGGGGGAAATCATGTTTGACCAATCTCTTAGCCTTTTATGAGGAAATAACATGGTGGATGGATGATGGCAGAGCGGTGGATGTGGTCTACCTTGACTTCAGCAAAGCATTTGACACAGTCTCCCACAGCATCCTCACGGCTAAATTGAGGAAGTGTGGACTGGATGATCAGGTAGTGAGGTGGACTGCGAACTGGCTGAAGGAGAGAAGCCAGAGAGTTGTAGTCTATGGGGCGGAGTCTAGTTGGAGGCCTGTAACTAGTGGAGTGCCTCAAGGATCAGTACTGGGACCGGTATTATTTAATATATTCATCAATGATTTAGATGAGGGAATTGAGTGTACTATCAGCAAGTTTGCTGATGACACTAAGCTGGGAGGAGTGGCTGACACGCCAGAAGGCTGTGCTGCCATCCAGCGAGACCTGGACAGGCTGGAGAGTTGGGCAGGGAATAACTGGATGAAATATAACAAGGGAAAGTGCAGAGTCCTGCATCTGGGCAGGAACAACCCCAGGTTCCAGTATAGGTTGGGAAACGACCTGTTAGAGAGCAGTGTAGGGGAGAGGGACCTGGGGGTCCTAGTGGACGACAGGATGACCATGAGCCAACACTGTGCCCTTGTGGCCAAGAAGGCCAATGGCATCCTGGGGTGTATTAGAAGGGCGGTGGTTAGTAGGTCGAGAGAGGTCCTCCTTCCCCTCTACTCTGCCCTGGTGAGACCCCATCTGGAATATTGTGTCCAGTTCTGGGCCCCTCAGTTCAAGAAGGACAGGGAGCTGCTGGAGAGAGTCCAGCGAAGGGCAACTAAGATGATTAAGGGAGTGGAGCATCTCCCTTATGTGGAAAGACTGAGGGAGCTGGGTCTCTATAGTTTGGAGAAGAGGAGACTGAGGGGTGACCTTATTAGTGTCTATAAATATATAAAGGGGGAGTGTCACGAGGATGGAGCCAGGCTCTACTCAGTGGCAAACAATGATAGGACTAGGGGTAATGGGTACAAACTGGAACACAAGAGGTTCCACGTAAACTTGAGAAGAAACTTCTTCTCAGTGAGGGTGACAGAACACTGGAACAGGCTGCCCAGGGAGGTTGTGGAGTCTCCTTCCCTGGAGACATTCAAAACCCGCCTGGACACATTCCTGTGTAACATTATCTAGGTGTTCCTGCTCCGGCAGGGGGATTGGACTAGATGATCTTTTGAGGTCCCTTCCAATCTCTAGCATACTGTGATACTGTGATACTGTGTGAAGTCAGACTCCAATATCCTAATACTTTAAGTACCAAAAAAAAGGATGCAAAGACAATATGGGAAGAAAATCTACTTTGAAATATCCGTTAGATTTAAAGTGAAAAAAAATGGAGAGTGATTAAAAAAATAATAATAAATTTTGGTTTCTGCCTGATCACATGTAGCAGCACAGAATAAAAATCAAGAGAAGATTAAAGACATGTAAATTAAGGATTTCCACTTAGGGATTTGCAGCTTAGTCACCTCTGTGACAAAAACATATCTGTGTACTCAGGTAAGTCAGTCAAATGGACACACATATACCTACTTTTCTATGTGTTGATGGAGTTTTTTCAATCTGAAACAATAAATACTGGCTTAGACATATACACTCTGTAAAAAGTAGATGTAAGCTGTTCCTGTTCAATTCCATGTTTTCATAATGTAACACAGAATGGTAACTTTGCCAGCTCTATACAGAGTCAAAATCTGTCTGTTGACATCAGCAAGAGACTTCAGGAAGTGCAACAATTATTTCCCATTGTCAAAAAAATACACGTGAAATTGCTTTCATTTGTGAATCATTTTTGAATGCGTAAATGTGCGAATAATCAATTTAAAAATATGGCAAATATTCAGGAAATGTTACTTTATTCTGACAACTGTATGTTAGGTTTTTTTTGTGTCGCATCTTAAAATATACACCCTTACTATAAAAACACTGCAGAACATTTTATAAAAGAATCTAAAGATGTGACACTGCTGTAGTGCTGTCTTTCAGTTCACCTGTCTTTTAAGATATCTGTGTAAATCCTTACTTACAAAAGAAGGAAACAAACTGTTTATTACACAGTTGTAGGGAAAAATAACTTTTCAAAGCAATTGTGTTACCTAAGATAGCAAAAGAGCACACAGTTGCAAGTTTTCATTTCAAGACGCATAAACTGCTCATTGATCCTTAGTCCATGCCACAGTGTATGTCGAAGGTAGGAATTCTTACAGACAATTTAATCCTGGCTGAATCACATAGGTGTGAAATGATATATGACTAGGACAATTAAATAATAATGATTGTATAGAGGCTTCAGTTTTCATACATCTGTACATTGTTGTGTAAGCATAAGGAATGCAAAATTTTTCTCAAATAAGCTAGAGCACACAAAGTTGATGTACCTGTACATTTGCTGGTGGAAAGTACCCACACTTAGATCTGAAAACCTTAAATCATCATAACCTCCAAAAGTCTTGCAAAGTTCAGGAATATCTGGACAAAATAACCTTGAAGATATACGTATCCCAGTAAATATTCACATCACCATTAATACCTGATACCTATACTCAAAAATAAACATTTGTTTCGTTATTCTGAAATTAAATTAATAATTATATTTAAAATTCTTAACACAGTTTATTATCCTAAATCATAAAGTTATGGGGTTTATTCAGCAATAAAACAGAAAACAGCATGTAGAATTGGGATATTAATTTTCATGAGAGTACACTTGCTTTATGAAATAACTTTTTATTCCAGTCATATGTTTTACATCTGTCAAGCAGGGAAAGGGAGCCTTTAGAAGCAAAGGGGAGCTGAAGACTGATATAAAGACCCCCCTGCCCCTACCCCCAGCAAGGGACACAATCCCACTGTACCCAAACAAGCAAAGCAGAGCATGTCTGATGATGAACAGGGCTGGCCACAGCCCAGTTGGTCAGGCAGGTCTATATCAAGGATGCAGATCCCAGGTAAAACCAGGGAGCCAGTTCTGGGCCAGGGAAGTGCAAAGCACAGGCACAGGCATAGCTGCAACATAGCTTGGGCAGAGAGCAAGGGTGCAAATCATCATCCAAGCAAGGGAAGTCTCATCTCTTCTCAATACTTTGTTTTCCCAGCAGTCTGACACAAGGTTACACATGGCTGCACCACATCTGAGCAAACTTTGAACAGGGTCAGCTAAACCCCAGAGAGAGCTGTTATGAGGTTGCAGAGGCCGAGTATAAAGAAAAATAGCTCAGGGCAGCTAGAATCTCCTGCACTCAGGGCCCCTAAGAGCATGACTTAGAGAGAAAAAGCAAAAAGAAAAATGTTTCAGGTTTCACTGAGGTATCCTAGCAACAGTCCAAACCGGCAACTGTAAGATATTAATTCAGTTGAAGGACATTTATTAAAACCAGTGTGTGACTTCTCTTTAAGTCCAGGACATTTTAATCATAACATTGGACTTCTGGGGAAAAAAGCCTTGCAGATTTCTAGCTAAATATTCCCCATGGGCAATAGCATGGTGTGCTACTGTTGTTCTGTATGAGACATATACTTCTGTCATCTTCTATCACTCCTCTCTATAGATTATGTTTCCTAACTGGACTATACGTCCCACCACACAGTTGCTGTGTTTGCTGAACTGCCACAGGTATCTCCAGCCATGGATGCTTCAGAAAAAAGTATTAGTTATCAGTAAAAGCCAGCATACAGAGCAGATTATATATGGACAAGTACAGCTCTCATGAGAAATAAGAGTAAAACTTCCTAAGCAAGTTGTTATCTGAGAAGTAAGCTTTTGTTGTTATAGCTTTGAATAAATAAGAGATATTTTTAATACACAGGGTTTTTTTAAACAGGGCTTAATTTTCCTTATAAAACTTCTTTCTTCTCCCTCAGTTACACAAACATGACATATACATGCCTCACCTAGTTAAAAGACCATTTCCCATCAGAAGACACTTTATGAACCAATTTATCAGGTGATTCTTAAAATAAATGATAACTTAGTTAATTTCTGCCTGTTATTATATCAAAAATTTTTACCTCTGTCCAAAACATAACAATGGTTAACATTGGTATATATGGGGCTGGGCATTCCTGTACCAGGGAAGACCATCACAGTAGATGGGCATAGTATGAAGAGATACACCCTCCACAGCCAGTAGGGTAAATATTTGAGACACCTGTCAAGCTTTGCCTCTGCAACAGTATGACTGATCACAAATTTTTTTGAGACTAGAAAGAAGAATGAATCAAGCAGCAGTCTGTAAGGAACAGAAGAGAGAAAAAGCTTTGCTGCATCCTCCAGTGTGTCCTCTGTGGGTATGTAAATACAACCAAACACAGATCATATCCTGGGTGAAACCAAGCCTCTCAATTCTTAAGTATTTTCATCTGTCGACTTTACAGAATTATATTCTAACTGGGCTTGTCATTGTAGAGCTTCTAATGCTAGATTTAACTTTGATTTAGTCTCTCATACAGGGTTTAATTTCCTGTAAGTTAAAGTTCTTTGTGACACTGTTTCTATCTTCTCTTTTTAGTTGTTTGAATTTTGTGTTGAATATTTCCAAAATTCAGACAATAAAGAGGAATAAATCAAGCTGTCACCTTCCTAAGTGAAACTGACAAGACTCAAGATAATGACTGAGTACTATAGGAAGTATAAAACTTAATCTGTGATACTTTTCAGTCTATCTGACATTAATATTAATCACTTAGCTATTGTCAAAATTCAGGGTTAAGTACAAGGATAAGAGCACATTACCTTGGGAGTGCATATACATTGTTATGTAAGCTGGATTCAGTTTCAAGATAACTCCAACCTACCCTTGGAAGAGGAGATAAACACTGAAGGAAGTAAAACATTGGAATTACGTACCACATTTTTAACAAAGAGTCAGAGTCATGACTAACATAATCTACAGTTAATATTAACCAATCCATCCCTTAAAACACTGTTTACATTTTCTTTGCTGAACTTGAACCACTCAATCTAATAATTCCATGTAGAACTGCACAGAATGACTGTGCTGAAATGTCTTTGAAAACATCACTTTAAACAGTTCAGAGGTTTCTGAGAATAGATCACAGAAGAAAAATGCATAGGTTTGCACTTACTGAAAATATAAATACAATTGTTTTGTGAAGATATAGTACCGTCTTTCTGTTTCTGGAGCTCCAGTCATAAGCCCTTTCCTAGTGAAAATTAACTAAAATTTGGATCTATTGCATATCTCTGAAAGCTGCCTTTTTCTCACATTTTCAGTTTAAATGGGTAGAATTTGACAGCTGAATTCCCAAAGATAGAATTTACATTTTTCTAAAGGTCCATTCCAAGGCAGAATGTATCAAAAAGGAATATATACAAAGTTCTTCCTCTTAATTTCAAAAGGTCATTATAGCTTTAGAAGCAGAAAACGTGAGCTCTGAAGTAAGTAAAGATTTGTGCTAAAATGCAAAGAAATGTGACTTAAGAGATTCAAGTTAAGGTTCCACAAGAGTAACTATGGAGTTAGCTGTCTTAAAGGTTAATGATTACTGGATGATAATTTTGCTTCTTTAGCGTCTCTGTTTATTTGGTTATACTAATTTTGCTACAATGATATAACACCAGGATGCTATATATAAACACACATATATATATTAAAATTCTTATTATTGGCAGAATATACAAGAATACTTTGCATCTTTATGGCAGTTATAAAAAAAAAAAAACCAAAACACAACAGGTGCCTAACCTGTACAAACAAAAGAATTAAATGAAAAGGAGCTAAAAGGAAGAAAGGAAACTTAATTCAGTTCTGTAATCCTTTCTCTTGGTAGTTTTTAGTGGGAATAAAAAGAGGTTTTCATTTTTTGCATTAGAATGATATTAATCAGGTAATTTTAACCACAGCTCCATTGTTTTACCAGCTACAAACATAACAAGAGAACATAACAATGAATTGACTTTTAATCTCTTAGCTAAAACCAGACATTCCAATAGCCTGAAAATTAGGATCACCAATAGAAAATGCAGCTGATTCTGTTTAATTTTAATTGTTTCATTAAACCTTCATTCAGATTTTAAAGAGCTTGCCTTTTTCACGCCTTTACTGCTTTAAGCTTCTACATTTCTCTCTTCATTCTAGCCATGCTTTCTGACAAGGTAATTCTATAAAATGTTTTAGTTTATTTTTCAGTCTCTATGATCCAATCAGCATGGGTTTATGAAAGGCACGTCCTGCTTGACTAACCTGATCTCCTTCTATAACAAGATGATCTGTGGGTGATGGTTAACAGCTGGATGAATATGAGCCAGCAGTGTGCCCAGGTGACCAAGAAGGCATTCTGGCTTGTGTCAGGAATTCTGTGGCCAGTGGGATTCAGGAAGTGATCATCTTCCCATACTCAGCACCGGTGAGGCTGCATCAGAATGATGTGTTCAGTTCTGGGCCCCTCACTACAAGAAAGATATTGAGGTGCTGGAGCAGGTCCAGAGAAGGGCAACAAACCTGGTGAAGGGTTTGGAGCACAAGTCTTATGAGGAGCAGCTGAGGTAACTGGGGTTGTTTTACACTCTACAACTACCTGAAAGGAGGTTGTAGCGATGTGAATGTCAGTCTCTTCTGCCAAATAACAAGCAATAGGATGTATTAAAAATGTGGATGTAGTACTTAGGGACATGGTTTAGTGGTGGACTTGGTAGTGCTAGGTTAACAGTTGGACTCGATAATCTTAAAGGTTTTTTCCAACCTAAATGATTCTATGGTTCTATGAAAGCTTTAAGGACTTTGGCATTTTTCTAACTTGGTACATATTAAAATTCTTTTACTTTTTTTTCACTTAGGATTCTTCTATAATTAACCATTTTGTTATTTTACTCTCACTCAATAGCTATTCTACTAAATGTAATAATTCCTTAAAGTCTTTTCTTGCTCTTTCATTCTATAAAAGAGCCACAATAGAATCAATGCATGAATTGAAATTGCATTAAACATAGCAATATTGCACAGTCCATTTACCAGATAAAATAATGATTAATGTTATTTTATTTCCTTTATATTTTCTAATCTTTCCTTTCTTTTGCTTTACTTTTGGAACATAAATCTTGAATATCTGCCCAGAATGCAAAATTAATAGGACACATAACTTTTTTCACAGCAGGGCATATGCTTATTTAGGATTTTGAGCATATGTCTGAACAGTGAGATATTCACTGGAAAATTTTATTTTTTTGTGGTCTAATTTTTCGTATGTCCCACCCAAAGCATTTCAGAAGCTTGACATTAAACCGTGTGGTGGTTCCTGATGAAACGGTCTTCCCTTGAACTTTAATCAAAAGGTTTTCTAAGAATGAGAAGTGGTAATTATCCAGCAGTTTTTAATGTTTCTTTATTTTCATTGTTCAGTAAATGTGAAAGAATGTGAGCACTGTGAGCTGAATGACTGGATGATTTGAGCATAAGATTTAATAAGAATTACAAAAGTATCTGTTCTTTCACACTCATCCTTAAGTGCCCCTCTTGTCTGCATGAGATATAACTTAGCCCTCATGAGACTGGGTGATGGCTAGACAACCTTTTGTGTTATATTTGCAGAAATGCAAGGTGCATTAGAAATTACTGTGGGCAAAAGTATGTGGCCATATATTTTACTGAAAAAAATTGTATCTGTTATCACTATGCCAACAGTGTCTGTGATGTGGACTCAGTTACATCAATAGAAAAGTTTTATTAGAATAGTTTAGATTGTTGACTGTTACAGTGAAGATGAAAGAAAAATCATTTGTCAGTTGATTTTTTTTTTTCTATGTTGGTGGTAGACTCCACTATAACAAAAGTTTCTGCAGTGTAGAACATCCCTAGAGAAGCTTTTCAGATGTTCATGCATAGACACATTGATTGTATTGAGCCATTGATTTTAAGCTCCTATGTTAAGTGCCATGTGCCTTGATCCACAGTTCTGCTTAATGAAGTTGATATATATGACAGTAAGACCACTAGTCAGGCAGCCAGACAGCTCTTTCAAGTGAATATAATTTATTGGTAAATTTATTTACAAGAAAAAATTCAACAGGACTTTAGCTGACAAAAGAGAGAAAAGCGTAGACAGCAATCATTTGTATTCCCTGTTCTGGAGCCACTGTCCCTTTGTATTACCTGAGGGGAGCCACCTAAGCATGCACAATAAGATGACAGTTGAGGACTATCTTGGGGTTTCACAAAAAATGTCACTTCACACTTACTTAATCCGTATAATTTATGTCATTTAAATAATCCATATAATTTATATCAATTCATTATTTAATTTGCATCATTAAATTTAAACATCATTTACTATATAGAAAGTAATTTCTTGTTACAGTTGCATCAGGCATAGGAATAATTTTCTCTAACTTTGAGACCTAGAGTGTAAAACCTTTAGGGCACTATCCATCTGAAGACCTTTGGATGTCAAGTTTCAGAGATAACCAGACAATTCAAAGTAATTTTAACACTTCATTGACTACAGCCCAATTCTTGAGTATTCAGCCTTTAGACAGACCATTTACACCACAGACAGGCACTGGGATTTGTCTGACTCATTGTGGGTTTCTCACATGAATATTTCTACATTTGAAATTGTTTTTTTACAGTCTGTGGTGATGTTGTCAGCGTTCTCAACTGAATCTATAATGCAATGAATCTCATTCTAAAATAGATGATTAGATTTAATCAAACTTAAACTGTCATGTAGGTATCTAAATCTAGGCGAGATAAATCCCATCAGGAAATGCTTCCTCATTTCAGTGACTAGCAGTTGTGCTCTGGGAGGGAATAGATGTCCAGTTAGCAAAAAATTCTTTTGTAACTTGAAATTATGTGAGAATCTAATTTTGTCTTTAACTAACAGGCATTTTTACCACTCACTTTGAATTCGCTAAAATCCTTTTCTGAGATAAATTTGCATGTGCTGCAGAGAAGAAGAGTGGAAGATTGGAGAATAGAATTTTTTTCTTTCTGGTTAAAACAAAAATTTTCTTAGGTCTGTAATCAAAAAAAGGTAAGATCATTTGATAAATACTTTTCTGCTAAGTTACATTGGTAGCAATACTTATATACTAGTATTACTTTATACTAAGTATATATGCTTATATACTAAGTATATATCACTTAGTATGTTATATATCGTATATATTACTTATATACTAAGTATACTTATATACTAAGTAATACTTATATACTAGTTTAGCAACTTTAACAATAGAAACAAATGTCATTTAAAGGAAGCTAGAGCATAGAATCAGCTAAGACGTTTTGAATACACTTTATTCAGGGTCATTACAAAGTAGACAGCATTGGAAGATAATTTATGAAACAAAGAATTTTTTTCTGTTTCACTGATGACTAGGCTTACCCAAAAAAACCACGTGAATTATCTTAAAAATTATTCTAGTTTGAGCTGGCTGATAATTTTAGTGTTCAAACAAATAAATTCTCTCTACAACTTGCAATGTCAGTTACTGACTAGAAGTTTGATCTCATAATTAGCTCATGCTTTCTCTCAATTACAGCAAGATTAATTAACTCATGGAAAATTGCATGATTTTGCATGTCTTGAGCAGAAGCATGAATGTCTTACAGAAAAAAAAAAAAGCCAAATTACCCAAAGCAACTCTGGAATATGTCCATTTATACCTCGTTCCATTTATATATTTCAATGGGAAAGCTAACAAACAGCCACTCTACAGAAAGAACAGGTCTGTTCTCATAGGAATAAAATAAAGAAACCACTAGCATTAAGCACAAATACACTGATTGAAACTTTAATTATTTTCAGACTTTGCTGTGTAACATAGCATTGCTTGCAGCTGCAACAGTAACCCAGCCCAGTCTTGTGGATAGGAATGCAAAATCACATCTTTTTATGACACAGAATTTTCCTGGATGATAAAAAGTAGGAAACTAATGCACGATGATAGTCTTTGATAACCAGCCTGAAGGAGGCAGGAACCTAGTGCTAATGCCAAAGATAAATATCAGTGACTAAAATTTACATTTTAAATTGAACAACACAACCTTTCTTCATGTGTAGCACATATGCAAAGTTGTCCTTTTTTTAATTTGTCATACTACCATAACTGAGCCCCTTATATCCCTTGACATAACTTTTTAGTCATAACCCTGTGGAAATAATTAAAGTGCAATGTGTGTCTTCCCATGGATTTAGGAAAAGCAGACTGTTGCCTTTTTATGCAGCTTGTGTAAGGGGAAGGGAAACTCATTATTTCTTCTCTTTTCCCCCTCTTCCCAAAGTGCAGTGGCTATAAAACAGAGAAATAGAGCTTAGCTTTTACCAGACAACACTTAAATATTTTGCCAGTATAATTATACTGGGATTATATTTAAACATATTGATTGCAACTGTTTGGCAAGCGTAAGAAGGTATACTGGCCAAAACATAAAATGATGTGATAATTATATCTGTTTCCTGGCTTTTCCAGGAAAAGAAAGCCAATAAGGGTGTATGCCCTTGCTGATATATCAGAAAAAGCTTCTAGGTTAGCTCTACATAAGCTCTCTTTCCACACTGTGCCTTATTTCCAAAGGAAGAGAACAAGTTTCAAAGCAGGCTTTATTCGTTTTTCTGAGTTAGATTTGGGGGTCCAATAATGTAATAGAGTTGGCATCTCCATAAGGCAGCCATAGAACTGACATGATATTTGCTTAGTGTTGTAGTTTAAGCCCAGCCAGCAACCCAGAACCACGCAGCTGCTCGCTCATTCCCCCCTTCCTCCCCCTGCTCCCAGAGGGATGGAAAGGAGAATTGAAAGAATGCAACTCCCATGGGTTGAGATAAGAACAGTCCAGTAACTAAGGTATAACACAAACCACTGCTGCTACCACCAGTAATAATAACGATAAGGGAAATAACAAGGGAAGAGAATACAACCGCTCACCAGCAGCCGATCGATACCCAGCCCGACCCGAGGAGTGATCTAGCCCTTCCGAGTAACTGCCCCCGGTTTATATACTGGGAATGACATGCTGGGGTATGGAATACCTCTTTGGCTAGTTTGGGTCAGGTGTTCTATCTCGGCTTCCTTCTGGCTTCCCCTCCTCCCTGGCAGAGCATGAGACTCAGAAAGTCCTTGGTCAGAGTAAACATTACTGAGCAACAACTAAAACCATCAGTGTTATCAGTGCTGAAAGTCAAAACCACAGCAGTGCACCAGCTACTAAGAAGGAGAAAAATGACTGCTACTGCTGAACCCAGGACACTTAGACAGACAGCTGTGAACTGTTGAGAGATTACTGCTATTCAACCATGGAAAAAATGAAATAATAAAGGGAAGGAGGGAGGGAGTATTGGAGAAAGAGCTGGAGAGTTTACCAAAAACACAGTATTTTTATGTTTAATAAGACATATTTTTCTGTAGATCTTGGAGAACCCAGGTACCCAAAACTATTTTTTTCAGAAAAAAATGTTTTTCTACTCTTGTGCTTTTTCATGAAAAAAGGTATTCCACATAGGGCTTTTTTTTTTTAGTGTCCTACTATCTATCTTAACCTTTGGAGATGCTTACAGTCTCTTAGTGACCCCATTTAACCAGCTTTTTAACTTGCCTCTCCTCCTGCAACCTCCTGTGAAAACCAGTTGGCAGGTCCATTTGCACAGTAATAAATGTCTCCCAGCCTGCAAGACACTGATTGAAAGAGGTTACCTCCCAGTAGTGCTTGTTAACTAAGACTAACATATCAATATGATACACACTTATATTTTCAATGTTGTCCACTCTCAGTTCCAGGCAGAAAGGCATTTTAGAGGCACTGAAAATTGCTAATATAAATTCTTTCTGCAAAGACTGCTATGAGTCTTTATGCGTCTCAGCATTATCATTTTCCTCTCATTTACCTTTCAATTTTGCTAAAAATCAGTATGTAATGGAGAAGAATGTGCTGCTATTCCCAAGCTTCCTCCTTCTTAAAGGATGTTTTAACTGCCTTTTTAAAATTAGCAAAGCTAGGCTTTGTTGTTGTCAGTTTTGGTTTAATGTGTCAAGTTTAAAATCCATCCAAGTATTGATCAGTCTATAAATAAAATATGTGAAACAGGATGGTTACCCAATTCACTTCAGTATTGCTTGACTGATGACATTGATAAATAAGTCAAACAGAACAAAGATGCAGGTAACTGTTCTGTCCGAAGTATGATCACCACCTTTTGGGAAATTTGCCTAACACTATCACAGACATAGCCTTACAGTGAGTGGTTATCTTTCAAATTGCTCTTAAAAAAAAAAAAAAAACAAAGGCACTGCTTGTTTATTAGCTGGCAAGTATGCATTTTATTTCGGAAGTGGAATTAGTGATCTTGATGACAAATCTGTATTATATAAACAGCAGGAGTGTGCACCTTCAGGTGAAATGTATTGGCAATTTCAACTTGAAGGCCGAAGCTGAGAAGGCTGCATTTCTGTGACGTATTTCTGCAAAGACAAGCCTTTGCTCGTTACCAGTTTCTGATCCTGAACACTCATTAAGTCCCAGCAGCAGGTTAAAAAAAAAAAAAGTGCCCTGTAAAATGTCACAGGTGTATTCAGTCATGTGAGTTAGAATTAACATTTAAAACAGACAGGATATATATGCAGGAGGAACTGGGTAATTCCCACTTCACTCCTCTTACACTTATGTACAAATGGTAAAATCCAAAGTTCTCACTCAGTTACCATCTAATCCTAGAGAGATTTCAGGTTCTTCAGGTATTTTTTCCTTCAGTGTCTGAAAGCCAGTCTGCCCAGGGTAGCTGGCATTCTTGAATCAATTATTAGTTTTCACAGGACCTCGGAAGGGAAGCTGCTGGTCCCCCCTGAGGCTTTGTTCTACCCAGTGACCCAGCGCATAGCAAAGGCTTAGGAGTTAGAGCTCATGTCTGTTTCCCAGGTTTCCCTCAGCTCTCTGCTAGAGGCAATACAGGGCAGAAAGCAGAGCAAAGTTTGAATCCTGTGTTGGAACTATTCCTTTCTGCTTAGAACAACTGTACATCTGATGGGTCTGTCTTTGGAACATTGGCCTACTTCACTTCAAGCCCTGTTTCCTGATCAAAAGAGTATATATGAGAATTTTTCCAATCACCATTTAATGGAAAATGCACAGTCTCTGAATCATGGGCCTGGAAAGCTCCCCTGTCGCTGGAAGGCCAATCCCCAGACAGTCATATATGCGCTCTTGTTTATTTTTGTCTCTTCTCTCTGGTCTAGTAAGTATAGATTTTTGACACATAGGGGAAGAGACTCAAAAAAAAGAGAAGTGGTCCCCTTTATTTCAGTCTAGTGGCCATGCAACTCACCCAGAGGGTGGGAATTTGAGTCCCTCAGGAGGCTGTCTCTCCAATTTCCCCCGACTCCTCACCAGTAGATTGGGGAGGGGCAAGATCTTGGGAGGAGCCATAGCCAGGACAGCTTAATCAAACTGAAAAAAAGGGATGTCCTTTCAGCTGTAACAGAGGTTTTTTCCTAGTAGCTGGTGCAGTGCTGTTTTCTGCTTTACTTTGAGAGCAATGCTGATAACACACCAACATTCTTTGTTGCTAAGTAGCATTTATCCTAATCAAGGACTTTTCAGTCTCTCATGCTCTGCCAGTGAGGTGAGGCACAAGAAGCTGGGAGGGAGCAGGATATCTGACCCAAAATAGCCAAAGAAGTATATTCCATACCACAACATGTCATGCCCAGTATATAAACTTGGGGGACTTACCTGGAAGGGACCGATCACTGCTCAGGTCAGCGGGTGCTGAGCAGTTGCGTTGAGCATCACTTGTGTTTTCTGAGTTTTCATTCAGCCTTTTTTTGTTTGTTTGTTTTTATTGCCCCATGTTATTATTATCAGTATTGTTGGTATTCTTTCTATTATCACTATATTTTAATTTATTTGATTATTGAACTGTTCTGATCTTGACCTGTAGGTTTTACATACTTCAGATTCTCCTCCCCGTCACATCCTGCCCAAGGAATGGGGGAAAAGGGTGTGAGAGAGTGGCCATGTGGTACTTAGTTGCCAGCTGGGTTTAAATTATGACAGGAATATTCCATACTGCATAATGGTTGCTCAACAATAAAATTTAAGGGAAACAAATAGAAAGAAGGGGCATTTATTATTTATGATGCTGTCTTCCAGAACAACCACTACGCATACTGAAGCCCTAATTTCCAAGAAGTGTCTGGACATTGTGGCATTTCACGACATGGACTCAAGTTGCTGCAGAGACTCAAATCCTCGTTTATTACCACCAAGCTCTTTTTATCCCCTTTTTTGGTACTTTCCCAACCTGCACATACATACAACCTTCAATCTCATTAGCCACTGTGAAACTCTCCGGGTAAATAGTCCAATCACAACGTTGCAGACCCTCTCACAACCCCAACATCCTCTGGCCTCCGAGATTCCCATCACAACTACATCCTGGCCCATCCTCCCAAAGCTTGCTTGTTTACCTTTCCTGTCCTTCAACTTTCCAACCCACTGCCTCAGGGCTAGTCAAGAACCAAGGCCTCAGAGCTCATTCCCAAATTCTTTTTTCCTGCAAATCTAATCACCTTCACTCCACACAGGACATCACTAGCTGATGGGAGTAGAGAACAAATATTTTGTACTACTTTGTGTGCATGCATAACCTTGCTTTTGCTTTATTAAACTGCCTTTATCTTAATCCACAAGGTTTTTTCCATCTTATTTTCTTGCCCTCTTGTCCTGCTAAAGGGGAGTGATAGAGGGGCTTGGTGGGTACCTGTCATCCAGGCAAGGTCAACCCACCACTTCCCACTCACAAAGAAAAAAAAAAACAACAAACAAAAAACAAAGAAAGAGGAAGTATGTGAGAAGTTGAATTTAACCTACTATTCCTTTTCCTTAGAGCAAAAAATCTCAGGAAGAATGAATCATTACTCAGAATGTAGGAAAACCTGAGTTAAGGAAACATTTTATTCAGTGGGAGATTATTTCATCAATAGGCCAGAGGAAACCAAGTAGATGTTGACCCAGCTGCTAATGAGGCCTGCAAGCTCTTTGAATATTTCCTGCAATTACACAAATCTCTTCTGAGGAGCTACAGATTTGAAAGCAAGAACTATGTCCTCTAAAGAATATTTCCCCAGAGGTGTTTCTTTCTAATGGAAGTTACTCCTTCAGATGTTTGGGTTGGTGGAAGGGGTGTTGAATTCTTTTTTTTTTTTTTACCATATGGGCTTACTCCAGAGAAGTTTAGGGTTTTGCACAAAAGAAATGCCGCAGATTAAAATATTGCTAACCAGAGGTGATAGCTAATATTATTCCATAGCCTTTCCACATTTTTCAAGACATCTATTTCCATGATGCTGAGATCTGATGAATTGCATTCCATTTAAGAAGCAGAAAAACTTTCAAGGAAACTGCCACACAGGGACTGAAATTGTTCTGATACAGATGAAATAAAATCTCCTTACAAAAATAATTTAAATTGGCCTGCACACAGCTGTGTGTGAGTGATTCTGTTTAGAAATAACAGGTTTGTCTCAAGGGGAAAATAAGTCTCACAGGTTTGCTGCTTCTCATTCAGATATTATGTTCCACACCTGTAGCTCTTCAATATTCTCTTGTATGACTTGCACATTTTTACTGATAATTTTTCATTAAGTAATTTAAAACATAACCATAGAGGCACATTTGCCAAAAAGGGTGTTATTGTATAATAAGGAAGACTGGAATTCATTTTCTGAAAAAAGGGTTAAGTCACTCTGCTTATTGATATTTCAGCGATTCTGTGAACCTGCAAAGAATTGTAATAGAAAGGCTAAGATTGGTGTGAATGGGAATGTCTTCATGCAGAAGAATCAGAAGGGATGGGATAGGACCCAGAGCTCAATAGCAGTGACAGGACTCTGAATGGCCTCTGTTAATGGCTCCCAGATCAGCCATCTGCATCCATCAGGATCCCAGAAGAAAAATGTTTATCTGCGTCCTGCATGCAGTCACCAAGCTTGAAGAAACCCAAAAGGCATAAGGAGAACTTGACAGTTCATGTTCCTTTTCCACTATGTCATCATGATGGATCCTGGACTTCATACCTGCACAAGCTTTGAAGCGCCTGACCGCTGTACAGGCTTCTAAGACTGGGCACATCCCGGTGCTTGTGAGTATGAGATTGAGAGAGTGAGGGTAACTGAGCAAAAACTGGTTTGTTTCAGTTTTTATTTTAGATAAAATCACCTTACTCTCCCATAATGTCTAGCAGGATATTTCTTTCCTACATTGCTGATACACTGTGTCAATAGAATTTCCTACAAACCTTGTGTACACAGCAGTGCTATGGTGATACAAATCACAAACACTGAGGCTTCACAAAACCCTTGGCTAGACAGAGCACTTGACATCATTTTCTGAATTGTATAGGAGCAACACCAGCTCTGTGGAAAGACCTGCAGATTTCTTCCACTAAAGACAGAAAAGTGTTCCTCCCTGATAAACTGAAAAGTAAAGGACAGTGGAATGTTTAACAAAATACACTGGAGAAATAGGAACAGTAAAATAAAAAAATTATAATAATAGCTGCAGCATAAATAACTTTCCTGTTCAACATTCATACACTTTCAATCAATATTCAATCAGTATTCTACAATTTTGTAAGATAATTAAGCATTTTTAAAAAATTAATTCTACAAAAAAGTTTTTCAAGAGGGAGAGGTTACATGACAGAATGGCAAGTGTTAGGGAACCATTGTCAGAGAATATTAGTCCTCTAGTTTCAAATCTTACCTCAGGCCACAGACTTTGCCTGTCCCTAAACAGAAGATTTCTTTCCCCAGGCTCCTTTCCTACTTTCCCTGAAGTAATTTGTACTAAAGATGTGCTAAGTGCTATTTCTTTAGGTAAATAATGGTTACATTGTTTGTAGTTTTCCAAACTTAATTGGACAAATAAATAGTATGTTGTTGACAAATGCTGTTCTTCTTTAATGAAAATGACTATTTGCAGTCTTTGAAGCATATTTTGTTAAATAATGTCAGATTTGCCACACTGTAACAGGGAAGACTTTCTTTTTTCTTGCAAGAACATATATTCCTTCAATGCCTAAAAAGAAATCAGAATGTTACATATTTACCCAATAAGATCATAGGTTTTTTTTTCTGGTTCAGACTTATTTTTCTTCAGTTTTCATGAATATAAAATGTTTCAAAAATTCTGTTAGGCCACTACTAGTTTCTGAATTTCTTTTTGAGGCATCAGCCACATTGCCAGCAGAGCATTCAACCCCAACTTGAATAATTCTTCTAATTCTAACACATAAAATCTTCAATTTTTTTTTAAGCTATTCAAGACGTGTACCATTCTGACTTTTAAAGGCATACAGAGTAGGCACTAAAAAGGAAAAATCAGAATATACTCAGGAAACGGGTTTCTTCCAGGCCACCTGCAAAGCCTAATCCATACCAAATGCAACTCTGGGCACAGAACCATCCTTATCACATGAATAAACACCTACCTGAACACAAAGCAGTTAAAGTTAATAAGTATTAAGAAGATATCAAGATTCTTTGACCATCTTGCTCACTGAAGGTAGGCGACACTATGAGATTAAAATCCGATTCATGTCAGAGACAGAATGAAAAAATTATTAGGCTTCTTGGTTGGTAGGTTTGTTGGTTTTCATTGTTGGGTTTTTTTATGGCTTAATTTGTTGTTGTTTTGTGAGGGGGGTGTGGATTTTTGTTTGGTTTTAGTTTTGGGTTTTTTTCAAATTCATATTTTCTTGCCTGATATTTAAGTTACAGATAAGTCTGTTTCCTATAACACGAGTCAGCTCAGGAGAAGTTGAAGCAATTTTGTCCACATGTAAACTCCCTAAACTCTGCATATATTAACAAGGTCTGGGTTAGAAAAAATATACTCTGCTAAATATGAACACCCATGGATATTCCTACATTTTGTACTAGACATAATGACTAAATATTTCCCTTTTCCAATATATCTTTGTTTGTTTGGGTTTTTTTTCACCAGATTTTAAGTATAGTCTGAATAGTCTGTCAATTCTTTGTTACACACCTAATAAAATATATTTGTTGACATCAGAAGATGGTAAGTCAGTATTTCTTCTCCTTTTTTGAAAGGATTCTTCAGTCATTTAAAATATACATTAGTAAGTTTTTAAGAGTGAGAAAACCTACACTTATCCTCTATACTTATATTCCACATAATGCATGCAGTTGTCTCCGCAAACATTACTACCCTATACTGGAATATATTTATACTGCTTTACCTGGTGGAAGTTTGGCATGGGAGGAGTTTAGGGATTTTTTTTTATTTTTATTTGGTTTTTAAGATATTTATTTGGAAACTAAGAACTCTAAGAAATTTATGAGAAGCACCATTTTCTCTCTCCGTCTCCCTTTCTTTCTCCTATTTCCCTTTCAGTCATTTGTCAAAAAGAGAGCAAGAGAATCTTTTTTAGCATCCCAACTTAAGTTAAATTTATCTGTCAATCTTATAATATTAGTGAAATATAGAAAAAGACTGACTTGACTGACATTTGAGACTGGGATAGTTAAATCCATCTCAAACAGTAGTGGGTAAATTTTTAACCTTTTTTTTTTTTTTAATCCCCCTTGTTCAAATATCTGATATGCCTCACTTCAGCAAAATTGCATGAACTTGGATGTCTGCTTTTCCCAGTACATCCAATGCAAATGAAGTGAGAAGAGGAGCTGAGAGAATTCCCTGGTGTGATATATATTTTATGAAGGTATTGAATTTTTTTCCTTGCATTTAAGAACTGTTTTGTTTAGCTTGAATAGCTTCTCCTTGGGTGAGAGGAGAGATAACGGGAGTGGGGTACACTGTACACTAATATACCAGTCCTGTTCAATGAAAAAAATCGGTACCATGTAGACCATTATTTTATTATTTGCACTGTAGGAAAGCCCAGAGGTTCAGTCAAGGATCAGAGGCCCATTTTTGTAATGAATAAAAATCATCCAAGATTGCTTCCAAAAGCAAGTAAAGACTTTTCCAGTTGTTATTGGCAAAAGCCAACCTGTGTGTTTCCAGAACAATAAAATTCAAAGTTACTCCAGTGTATGTTACCTAGATCCAAGAGGTCAATAACATTTTGGTTACTGTACTGGGAAGAGCCCTCTTTTGACTTACAAGTAGTTTCCAACTACCTAAATTCCCACTGATCTGCCTTTAACTGATTTTTGCTATTTGTATTTGTGACAGTAGATAGCAAGATATAATTTAACACAGCATTTGGGCATGGGCTCTTCTCCCACCTGACTTCTTGCAGCAACTCAAAATTATTAGAAAGTACCGCAGTGAAAACATTTCAAACATTAAATGATCATATAGCAGTTTATATCCATTTGTCACTAGAGTTACTCTGTATGCAGTTCCCTAATCCCATTGAAATTGATAAGTCTCTTTTCTGACTGAAATAGAAATACCCTGTTTAAAAGAACTAATTCTCAAAGCTGATCATAAACGACTTCAGAGTGCATTGTAAGAAACTGGATATATTCACTCATGATTGATAATTCTGTGTCGTCTTTAGTGTCATAACATCAGAAGAAGAAACACCTCCCATATGAAGACAGGCTGAGGAAGTTGGGGCTGTTCAGCCTGGAGAAGAGAAGGCTGCGTGGAGACCTCATAGCAGCCTTCCAGCATCTGAAGGGGGCCTATAGGGATGCTGGAGAGGGACTCTTCATTAGAGACTGTAGTGACAGGACAAGGGCTAACGGGTTAAAACTTAAACAGGGGAAGTTTAAGTTGGATATAAGAAGGAAATTCTTTCCTGTTAGGGTGGTGAGGCACTGGAATAGGTTGCCCAGGGAGGTTGTGAATGCTCCATCCCTGGCAGTGTTCAAAACCAGGTTGGATGAGGCCTTGGGTGATATGATTTAGGGGTTGGAACTAGATGATCTTAAGGTCCTTTCCAACCCTAACGATTCTATGATTCTATGATTTTTTTTGGACATAAACAGATTAAAACCTAGCATAACTGAGAAAAAACATCAGGGATGCCTCTAAACATGGTCTGGCTTTCCATTAACTCACTTTTCCTCAGGCAAAGGCTTCCTGGATGGATTTCTCTTCTCCGTCTTGAACTTGACACTGACTGCCCCTAATTTGAGTTACAGGTAGTTTTTGGTAGAGAAAATTCAACTCCCAGTATTCATAATTTGCAGAGAGGTTCTTCTGCACACAATTGTTTTTCAGAAATCTTTGTTCTCCAGGGGAAAGAAAAAAAGAATTTTGCATTCATCATATATATCCCCCTAAGTTGATCTAATATTTCTCTAAGGCATTTCCCCATAAAATACACTAAATCAACAATACTCTGCTTCTGAAGTGCTTTTAGACTGGACCTCACTGCTGATTTCTGTATTGTATTTGTAGAATGAGGAAGGAAAATGCTTCAAATTAATCTTCAAGAAAAATGAAATTTTAGATATATGTCAAGCACTCTTCTATTTCTTTTGCAGCCTACACCACTTTTTCTATACTGTATCTATGGTATGAGTGCTTGGGAGTTCATGGTATGGTAATAGACTACTATTCTGAATACAGAACCCTTTGAAATATCATTGATGAACAGTTTCAAATGTCCCTATATTTTTCTTAGAAAGACAATTAAATTACAATTATAAATTTACATTGTAATATTTTGCAAATCACAGACTTCTATTTATAGCACAATCATTTCTGCTACTTGCTGGTATACTAGCATTTAATAGAGACCATAGAAGACACATAACTTGCACTATTAGTTTTAAAGGTCACTGCATCACCACTTGATTTCCACAGGGTTGTAATTAGAGCCAGAAAGAAAAGCTCCTGTACTCAGAAATTCTTAATATAGAATCATAAAACCATAGAATTGTTAGGATTGGAAAGGACTTTAAGATCATCTAGTTCCACCACCCCTTCCATGGGCAGGAACATCTCACTCCAGACCATGTCATCCAAGGTTCTGGCCAACCTGGCCGTGAACATTGCCAGGGATGGAGCATTTACCTCTTCTTTGGGTAAATGCAGTAGAATTGACAGATGGAAAATCAAATTGAGGAGCTGAAGACTATAATTCTGCTTAAGTTCCTCATGGTGTTTTCCATTATTAACGGCAGTTCAGGTAACAGTCAGCTGTTTGTGAATGTGCTCATGGACTTTCAAATATTCACCAAGACTTATGCTGCTGTAAACGTATGCCATCAACTTACCAATTCTGCATTATTTTGAGTTATGGGTGATGTAATTCAGACAGGCAAGCAGCAAAATTACTGCTTAGGAAACCTGCCCTAGCAAGTGCTTGCTAACAGCAAGTGAAGAACTAAAGTAAGCATTTAATAAGAAGTTTGCACCTATCTTGCACCCTGAAAAACACGAGTTCATGATATTCTATGAATAGTAAGTACAATGTAAGGAATTGAACTTTAGTTTTGAGTGTCTTGAAAATACTAAAAAATGCTGTATATAGTACTCTCAGTAACTGACTCAGAGAGATTATTTCCTACTAATTGTCTATGTCTTTTCCACATAGCAGTTACACAGGACTTTATTGGATAGAGCACCTATTTGGAAGAAATTAACTTTGGCATGCACAAATGCTTGGAATGAAACTGATATCAGGAAATGAATCTATTTCATTTTCACTAGAAAAATCACACAAACTTTATATAAGCTCACATACAAGTCTTAGGAATTAACAAAACAAAATAAAAAGTCTCTTTTCATAGTCATTTGTGTCTGATGCTTTCCTTATTTGTTGTTATGTCAATGATTAATCATCTAACAAGTTTCACAAGGATCCTATGAATACAAAATTATGGAGTCCAAACCTTTTATAATTTAACAGAAAATCAGACAAAGACATATTGCGTTAGAAAGTAGAGTCAGAGAAACAATAGAATTGGTGGTTTATACAGGGTTATTTATTTCTGTGATTTGGAAATGACAGGTTCGGATGTTTAAAATCTACTAGTCAAAGGGGTGGTCAGGGAAAGATATACTATATAGAAAGATGAAGGAACTAGAAAAAAGGTGGAAGGAATAATGAACATAACATGCTGAAATCAGGATTATTGAAAGCAGAGAGGTAAACATCATGGAAGAGAGAGTACACATAACAAATAATGCAGAAAAGGCTCAGATACATATGACTGCTAGCTCCTTTTAAAATTATTTTCCTCAGATTCAGTCTGTCAATGAGGCTTAGCCTGGCTAAATCATCCTTGCAGTTTCCTCTTAAAGTCCAAAAGACTAGGCAGAAAGTGAAATGCTCAGGTTTTCTTCTTTTTTTTAATTTTTTTTTATTTCTGTCATTTTTTTATTTCAGACTTCTTTTTTATTTCTGTCAGACATGTTTGAAAACTTTTCTAAAGACATAAAGCTTATAGAGTGCAGTTTCATGAATTTAGGAAATCTACTTCAGAGTATAGTGACAGTGGTAATCAGAACGATGCAAACACTAAGAAGCAGATTACCAAAAGGTCTATTTAGGATCTTAGCAATATATCATCACAAAGAACGGGGTCACCTTGCAGAGCTGTTTATCAGCAAGGTGACAAAGCAGTCAACATAAAGTCAATGTTCTTGCAGAGAGGAGAGAAAGAGTAAATTTGTAAAATACATATTCTACATATATTCTTCAGAGTTCTTTGAACACATTAAGACATGTTCAAAGCTTTACAGAGAGCTAGTAGTAAGTCTGTAAAAGCCAGACCCCCAAAAGTGAGCAAATCACTGAAACACTTCCAGTAGGTTACAAAATAATGATTGCTTATTTTATGTCTTTTGTTTAGAATTTATTATTTAGTCCTTTATACAAGTGGTTACACCTGCTTCTCATTTCTGTTGTTGAGTTAAAGTGATAACCACCCAACCAAGGCTTTTTCTTAATTCAGACTTTGAATTATTTTACAAGCTCTATTCCTAGGAAATTTAAGAAAGAAACTAGGCTTTTTACAAGATGTTCTATCATTCTGATATTTTAAAAGCTATTTTCCAGGAAAAAAAAGTAAACAAGTTATTATTTAAATTAGAAAGCACACTTGCTCAAGTTTTGAAACTGTTCTGTGAGTCACAGGAAACACAACATGGGTGTGCTGTAAATTAATTCCTCTCCTTTGCTTTGCTTCCTCACTTTCATACATTATCACCGGGATCAGGTCAAGGATTATGTTTATCTCAGCTAAAGAGAAGATAGTTAAGGTCTGATTGCAGACAACATCAAAACTATTCTGAATATCATTTTGAAACTGAGAGGCCTTAAGGAAGAGCTATAAACCAAATGTGAATCTTGACACACAAGCCCAGCTTTCAAAAGATATTTTTACTTACACCTTTTCAGGCTTCCGAAATATTTAAGAAATCAGCTTTACCAACAGCAGATCAGTGGCAATACTAGCAAAAGGAGGACATACAGCTAGTTCCATTTACATAATCACCTAGACAGAACTTAGAAATAACCTGTAGAGGTTCCTGTGATTCTGAAGAGCATGAAGAATCCATGTTACTGATGAAGATGGTGAAAGACTGCTTCTGTTTGTTTTGGCACTGGCACAGACCATGTTCAGCTCAGACCTACTTTTTATAAGAAATAGACTTTCAAAAGGGATTGCAGAGGGACTCTAGGGCTAAACCTGCTATTAAAGCCATAGAGGATGTCTCCTCTGTCACAAGAATGCAGCTGGATACAATGATTAATGAATGTTTTAGTCCAATACTTTAATGTATTGTCAAAGTTTCCTGCCCTTGAATCCTAAAATGCAGCTTTAGAAGATCACTCCTCATTGTTTTTGAGGTTTTCCAACAGCAAATAACCATTACAGATTTCAGCAAACTCAAAGCTTCTAAAGCATCTGGAATAGGAGCTGGAGATTTGCCCACAGCATGCAGCATTTGCTAAACCATATTGAATAAGAATACAAAAAGAAATTAAAACAAAGAAAAGAAAAAAAAAAGAAAAATAACAAAGAGAAAAGGGTGGGGGAAGAATTGATTTTTAAAACAGACTGTCAGCATGACTTGTTTATATGCTATTAGCAAGAAATTGCAACATAAAGAACATAGCCGATTTGGTTAACAATTACCCTTGAACAAGCTTATCAAATTTCTGTCATCACAACATGAATCTCTGAGCTCATTAAACGGACTCTCATTTAACAATTATTCACAGTGGCAGTTAAACTGTGGTGAATGAGATTAAATAATTAACTTATTTTAAAGGAAAAATGGAGTAGGAATTCTTAGTCTGTGCACATGTATTATTCATAGCAAAGCAAGTGACAGAAAAGAAACTGAACCAAATGAATTCTTTAGATAAGGCAGCTCAGCATGCAGGACCACAGTATGAAATGGCACAGGAGAACTTTCCATACAGAAGGAAGAAAAAGGCTAATTTACATGTATAGGCCTTGAAGCTTTACACGTGGATTCAATGGTTAAATCTGTGTGCCAGCAACCCAGTTCATCAGATCCAGTGGGACTTTGCAACTGAATTTAGAACTCCTTGGATTAAACCACAGTGACGTAATTTTTTCAGTATTTTCTCTAGTCTCAAAGGGACTTGTTCTTTGTATTTTTGGCATCTATGTTACTGTTTGCTTATCTCAATCAACCTTTTTATCTGTCAATTTTGAAATGCTTTATGCTTATTCTATCCATTAAGTCTTGACTTTCTGAAAAATTCATTCCTCCTTTTCTTTGGATTCAGTAATAAATTGTCTGCTGAAGATTCACCTTAGCCACCTATTATTCATTCAATCTTTACCTCATTTTCTTAGTAAGGAGGGAAGATTTAAAAATCATGAATCATTCAATAAATGTCAGGCATATGTGGTGTGTATTGTGCTCAAGGTGCACATCATTTGAACCCTGCCTTTCGATTTTCTGACTGACAATATCACTTTCAGGGTGAGTGAATTTATTTCCTGCAGGTCCCAAGATTGATTGATACTCAGAAGAGCAAGTTCATTGATATTTTCTGTTGCTTTACTTGATGTAAGTGAGAATGAAAACATAGATGGCAACTCTTTAAACTACGCCAATGGAAAAATCCAATTATTTGGAGGTTGCCAATTCAAAATAAATTTGGAAGTATCCTTTTAAAATGACATGACTAAGATCCTTAAAATCTTCCAGTCCTCGATATCATGAAAATGGATAATCTCAGCAACTTCTTTTTCCCTCTTAAAAAATAGATGGGGATAAAAAAAAGAAACAGCAAACCAAAACTACAAAAAGAACCAAAACCAAGGGCTCAAAAATATTATATGAAAAAGATGGTTTATAACATTCTGAACTAGTGAAATTACATTATACAAAACATAATTGAATCAGATGAATTTTCTACTGCTGAAAACAAAATTAACAATGAATAATTCTATTATACAAAAAATTATTCTGGGGATAACTTACAGCAGTATGAAAGCTGTGAACTCCATATGTTAGTATTTATATAATGAACTCACAAATGATTTTAAATTATTTTAACTCACAAATGATGAAACTGCTTTCCATCAAATTTTCCTGAAAGAGGAAAACTGTCTGGTTAAAAAACTATTCTTCCATTTGTTCCATATTTGAAATCTAAATATGAAAGTAAATTTTATGATAGAATAAAGTAAGAGCACGTATGATACTTATTAGAGAGTTCTATGGTTCTTTTTACACAAAGCTGATTTTTTAAAAAGCTAAAAAAATTGATGAGTCCATTTAATAATTCATAAAGTGGTCCAAAGTCAGACCTTTCATATCACTGCCCTTTTCTTCTCAGTGTCTTATAGTTTCACACTAGCGGATGTCTTCTGTCCTTAGTATTTTTATCTTCTGTCTTGCTATATGTATTTATCTATTTGTCTCCTAGAGGCCATCATGATTACTTGCATTGTTGATATTTCCAGATATGTTAAAGAAAACCGTCAAAAGGATGCCAGAATTTTTTATTTCTTTTTTTAAGTTCTTGTCAAGTGCACACTCCTGAGACAGACATTTGAAGATGTCCCGGTTCATTGCAGCGGGGTTGGAATATATGACTTTTCAAGGTCTCATTCAACCCATTCAGCTATTCTATGATTATATGATTTTATGATCCCATCATCTTGCATGCACATTCCTTAAAGACAAATTTTGTTATTCTGGGTTGGCCATAGTTAGATGATTAAACCATTATTTCGATGATTGAATTTAGATGATTGAACCATTAATTCTCTGGTCTCTGGCATCATTTAGCACTTCAAAATTCTAGGGGTTTGCCACAACACTTACTATAGGGGGACTATTATCCCTTTCACATGATAAATTCATTTAAGTGTTTTGGTAATTTTTTTTTAAAGAAATAGTGCGTAGATAGTTCTTTACTACAGTCACGTTCCATTAGAAAACCTGAGCAATGAACCCTGCTTTCTTAAACATGGTAGAGACTAAACAAAAAGAAACGTCAGCCCCAGCTTCAGAGTTACAGGCATTTCACTCGCTAGTACTTGATCCTAATCTCTGTTTCATGGGTTGCTTTTCAGGAGCAAGTTAAGATTTCCTCTTTAGGTATTCCTGAATTTCTGATTCTTTTTGTACACATTTTGTTTCAAAATGGTCTGTAAGAATTCTCCAAAACAATCACTGTCTCCACAGTTTGCTTGCTATAGGAACTTTTTAAAAGCCTTTGTACAATTTTACTTCTTTTCCAGATTTCATTATTTTAGGTAGCAGTTCTTGATATTCAAGCTAGCTATTCTTTAAAGAGGCCAGTCATTTTTATTCTTATCCTGAGTGAAGAGCATCTGTTGTATTCACCTGCATCATTGCAGGTAAGCCAAACCACCATGACTGCAAAACCAATTCCAGAATAGAAGTTTCCTTTTTTACGTTCAAAGTGATATAGCAGTGAGAGAGAAAGTCAGAGCCAGGAGT
Organism: Pezoporus occidentalis; assembly: GCF_034315485.1. NCBI lineage: Eukaryota > Metazoa > Chordata > Aves > Psittaciformes > Psittacidae > Pezoporus > Pezoporus occidentalis. Next base: position 8,152,274 of record NW_026913531.1, read on the forward strand.
GTGAGCTCATTCCCCCAGCCCAGGTGTCTGGCTGCCTGTGACAGCTCTGTTATGGCGCAGCCATTTGACCTCGGATCAGACTGCTGAAAGAGCTCTGTGAGAAAGAGTGGTAAGAAGCTGCACTGGAAGTTTTCCTCTTTGTGTTCAAAGGCTACATTTAAGCTCAAGCACTTTTCTTGCCTTTGGGTCTTGCCTCAGCAGTGTTGTAGGATTGTTTGTGCCTGCCTTTACCTTGTGATCTTGACCTACTGACTTACTTCCTGGCTTCACCTGGGACCTCTTTTTCACTGTAGACCTGTAGACTCTCATATGACAGTTTTGGCAGGCTTTAGGACACACCAAGAAGAATAATTACACCTCTGCTATTCGTTAATGCAGGCCTATGTATTAAAACACACAGCTACTTACATTGTATACAGGTCAAATAATGCCACTTGGATTATTTTCTTCTGCCATGGTGTCACACAGACAACAGCTGGCAACGTAGGCTCAGACATGAGTTTACATGGACATATAAATTTGATTTGACCTTGTAATTGAGTCTCCAAGAACCTCACATCTACCAGTGGCATTTACCTGACAGTGCAGAAGTTACATGGTTGCTTTCATACCAACTGCTACAGATAAGGCTGGCAATTCACTGATGAAATTGTTTGTCCTTATAAGTGAAGACATTTAACATGTCCTTTGAAAGACAAAATGCATCTATAATGTGTTTGCTTGGGTCACAGACCTGCCTAGTCTATTTCTGTATGGTGACATCCAAAAAACATGTAACAGTAGTTTTTGTCGTGTTGTGGCTAAGATAGCAGCAGTTATGAAGCAGAAATACTTGGACAATACATTTCAGTCTCTATCATTCACTCTAACATCGCATACATGTCCAGATTCAAGACTTCTAGATTATTGAAGTCCCGGACCCACAGTGCTTAACAGATGTTACATACAGCAATAAAAATATTGGCAAAGGTGCTAGGAAATCCAGCTGTAAAGAGGTGAACAAAGATTAATGTTGTAAAGGTTTGCTGGAGTAGACCACTGTTTTGAGACGTCTGGGAAGTTATATCTGAATCAGGAAAATGTGAACAAGCACTTAGTATTTCACTGACACTAAGGATTCTAACAAAACTATTCACCAAGGTCTTCATAACTGGTAAAGAAAGCTTTTCAAAAGGTCACCCTACATCTCACAGTGGTAGAAAATAGAGCCCCAGTTAGTTCAGCATGTTTCCTAATAAACAAGATATCTGAGTATTCCCAGTGGAGGAATACCATTCCATTTCCATCCATTCTTTTCATGTCTTCATTAGGTAACATTTGTCCTAATGAAAGGAAGTACTGTTCACAATTTACTATGTGTCTGACATCAGGGGTGAAATAATTTAAATTGGAGAGTTGGCAGAAAAGTTTTAAAATCTAGAGACAACACGACAACACAAAATGCAGTCAATTATGTATAATAAAGCATTTATCTCGGTGGCCTTTAAAATCAGGTTATTTTCAGAGAAGAGCACCAATACGAATGACAAAATCTGACCACCACAAGCATTGAAAACCTTTGCACATATGTCTTAAATAAAAATCATGTAATTATTTAATAACTCAAATTAAACATTAATGAAAAGATGGCAGTATCACAAGAAAAGAATTCACAAAATTCGATTCCTCAAAACCAGTGTGTTACCATTTCATTTTCATTCGTGGGAAAGCAATTAATTCTGCTGCCTTTGACAGTCAAAATCCTCATCTTTATTGCGCAAATACAGACAGTAAGTATCCTACTAACAGCTTTTGACAGTGTGCATAATGCAGCTTATAGAGCTGCAAAGAATCAAAATGTATCCTATAAATGGTAAAATTATCCAGACTAGACTTTATGAGCTAATACTTCAAAGCTATTGCACTGATGACTGCCTCAGTATCTTAGCAACAGCTGCTGGAAGCCTAAGATTTTAATAGTGAGTGTTAAATATTAGTATGAAAAGTGACTTTAGGACTCAAAGCTGTATATGATTAAAAATAAGCTTTCACAAATGACGTACACAGCTTTCCTTCACTTGGTTCTCTTCACAGAACAAAATGTCTTTATTTGGTTGCCAAATATGTTTTCTTAAGTGTTTAGCTCCAGAGTTTATTTAATTCTGAGTTATTAAATAGTTCTCAGGTACACCAAAGTTCCCTTTTCTACTCTGTTGTGGTTTATATTCTATTGGTCTATATCCTCACTTTTCCAGCTCCTAAAAGTGTATGTGTTAAAATTAGGCTGAAGACATGGTTATAATATGTCATTACCAAATCTATGACAAACTCAAGCAACAACAATTTATACCTTAGAAAAAAATTTAAAACAATGTTTCACTAAAAGTTTTCTCTTAATACCTTCTTTGTTACAGATAGCTGATGAGTGAATTAGAGCTTAAATAAAATGACTAGTTAGTTACCCTACAGTACACAGCTGCATTGTCACACATAGACAGCTCTAATAAATCTTGCATAAAGAGTGTTCAGGCCTGATGGCCTGCACTATCATGACTTGTCAACATCAAAGCTGCAGTTCCTAGGCTGTACATTGTCTCCAAACGTCCTGACAGCTGCTGCCCTGTGCTGCATCCCAGGAGTCATGGATAAACCAAAAACGTTCTTGATGCTGGTGGTAATGACCTCCTATTGCTAAGTCCATTTTCAGTTTTCCTGAGCCATATGTGAAGTGCACCGTTCCAGGGTTTCAGCTGACATAGTCTTTCAGCATATGTATCGAGCTCACTGTGCGAGTTTGCTCCAACAGCCAGAGCTTGTGACACAGGCAAAGATGAGGGGAGGAATAAAAGGTGTCAGAATGCTTGACAAAAGCAAATTGTTTCAGCACAGTGGGTCAGTTTTAGTGAGGTGACCATGTTCATCACTTTCGGAGAGATCTGCAAGCCATATACCTACCTAGCAGCAGTGTATGTCATTTACAGTGCACAAACAGTATTACCAAGCTCTGGAAGCTGGGATCATAACTGAATCAGAGCTGCAGATGCCTCTAGTAAATATTTCCTCCAGTGAAAATCCCCCAGACTTTAATTATTATTGCAGATAGTATGGTTAAAAATCACCAGGCCAATTCTAGCAGACAAGCATCAGTTCTGCTGTCCCTATATATGATGCCCAATTCCTTTGCAACTTTGATATATATCCACTGGTCATACGAACATACTTGTCCCAATTTTGCATTGATTTTTCATAATTTATTTCTGTCACAACTCTTCCTACTTTCAGTCAGACATTCCATGCAGGTTCTGATTCTATATTGTGCTTAGATTTACTCAGAGAACCCATGGGGAATTCAACCATATCTAGTATTCCCACTCAGTTTCCACCAAAAAGGTAACTTGCACAACTACCACTGAAGGAGGTTTGTCAAGTATGTGTAACAGCTTGTGGAACGTGCTATGCCTGACAGACTCATTCACCATTCAGTGTGGATGTAAATAAGTCATAACATGAGGACCTACGGTGTACGTCGGCTGGGATATCTTAGAAACAACCTACACAAACACTGACCTGGCCTGTTACCACAACAGAAAAAGAGAGGCAATCTCCACAGTTCAATGCAAAACTTACAAGCATATGATAAAGTCCTTTTGAGAAAAGAGCAAGATGCAGGGAGTATCCATTAACTAGCTGCCCCATACATTTCAGTAACGAGATTAGTGAACTCAGTGCGCTTCCCAGATATGTAGTCAGATGCTTATTCTGCAGAAAGAAAAATGCTAGAGAATCTGTTTTATCAGCAAGAAGAGAAAGAAAGAGGGGGAAAGGAAGGAAGGAAGGAGAGAGAGGCACCCTGCAAGAGCAAAACTACTTTGCATCATTTTTACTGGCACCATGGTGATTTTCATTAATTTGCTAGGACTTTTTTGTTTCATTTTGTTTATTATCTTTTTAAATTAACTATGCTATCTTGAATGAAAAAAAAAATTCTGCACATTTTTACAAACTGTCACCTTCCTCACAACTCAAAAGATTATGTAAATCCAGAATTAAAATAAGCAAGCCATAATAGGACCAAATCACAGAATATGCAGTAATCTTCAATAATCTCAATAATATGCAAATTCAGAAGTGTCTGCCCATTTGGACTAGAGAACATAGGTCAAGGCAACATGAACAAAGCTACTTGTGACTCAGAAAGAAACAAAGAGAGTACCACTTATTTCAACAGTAGGAGAAAATACAGAAAAACTACATAGACATGCTAACACTCACTGAGACACATACATAAACAAGCATTTTATTCATTGTATAAACATATGTAAAGTATCCAGTGTTTAAAAAAAGAAAGATAATAGAGAAGTAAGACTTCTTCATTATTGGAATCATTTGGAAAGAAACAAAAATTATTTCCAAACAATATTACAGCTTTCACAGACAAATCACAATTGTGAGGTTTGTCCAAGAAATCCATCATAAAGTAGATTCCCATTCTGTACATAATTTGTAGACAGCATTCATGCAGTTTCCAGCTAATCATACAATTTTTTCCTCAGCCTCTCTGTCCTCTAAGTTCAGAAGAGTTAATGTAGTCAGAGTGAAAGGAACAATTTGTAAAGGCTTCATTTCACTCTCTGTATAGAGCTGGAAAAAAAAAAAAATCCAAGAGAAAAGCTTGACAACAATTATGTCAAAATCTCAGGAGGTAACAATTTACAATTGATAAGACTGATTTAAACACAGGATGGTCTGTCACAGGTGAAAATAAATTAATGTCAAGTAGGATGTACTAATAATATAATGGGTTAGGAAAGAGGTAAATATGCAATACATAAGCAAAGAAACCCTGGTCAGTCAGGATCAAAATATTTAATACCCAGGTGGAAAGCAGCTCTGAGGACTTCTTGGAAGCTTTTGTTAAGATTCTCATTCATCTTTAAACGTGACTCATTCCGAAACTATAAAAATAATGAAGAAAACATTGATCCAGGCCAAAACCCTTTACTGTCATAGATAACCAAGGTCAAGAACATTCTTTTATCCACAGAGAAATCCCACAACCAGAATACTAGTAATAAAACCAGCACAGATTAAAGACAAGATATCAGAAACAGAGCAATGAAAGGTACAATACACTTGATCAATGAATAGTGGAGCCTCTGTAATTCTTCAGTTCATTTGCCAAGTCCCCGGTTAGAATCTTGTAAAAGAACAGAAAAGAAAATTGGGTTTGGTTCCACAAGCCACAGAGGTCTCCTTCCTTGAACAGTGGGGTACTATCCTCCAGCAGCCAAGAAACAATTCCCTCTCTCACACACATACTAGTATTAAATAAAAAGGATGAAAGAAACCCCTTGAACATTTATGCATCAAAAGAGTGATAATCAATTTAAAGATTTTTTTCTAAAAGATTGCTGCAGAGTAACCATAGTGTGTCCCTAGAGAAAAGAGATTTTTGTGGGGCATGCTCTCCCCAGTCAAACAGAACTTCTAATGCATCTCTTGGCAAGACTGTCAAAAGTTCAGTGAAAACACCAGCTAACTGTTACAATTTTACTTCTCTGCCAGCATGTACCCAACATGAAATAATCATAGTCAATGAATCTGCAGGTGTCACATAGCCTTCCATTGCAACCTGAGGATTCACCTTCCTTTCAAGTTAATGCCATGAGTCAATTTTTCATGGTTTGATGGAGTCAGAACATATTTACTACTTACAATGTCACAAAGGTTCCAAGTTGCTGTTTGGGTTTTTTTCTGGGGGTGAGGAGAGGGTTTTTTTCTTATTTCAGTTCACTCAAGACATGAGGTAAAGTCTGTACAACTCTCCAGTTGTACTTCTGGCTGAACAGGCAGAGTAGGGAAAGCTAAATTCCAGATGGGTCATAGATCTACCTATGAGCCACCCAACAGTTTTTTTAACTGTAGCTCTTTCATGGTCCTGTTTAGAAACCTAGTGGGCACAAATGCAGTCGTGGTTTTATTCTGTGGTAATAATATCTAGTCTACTCCAGTTTTGATCTCCCATATTTGTGTCATATGTCTAAAATTTAGATGATTACCCCTTCCTGCCTATATCCCATGTAAAACCCTGTCTATCTGCAGAGGCCATATTCAGATGACAGATTGTAAGGTAAAGTGACATATCTGGATTTTAGGTACCTATAGTGTAAAAAGCATTCACACCAGCTGTTCTCCACAGTTGGTTGACTCCATGATGACCTAAATTCAATCTGTAAGACCTAGCTGACGGACAAAATTTCCTGTTCAGTTGTTTTAGCTAAAGAAGCTGTTCGCTTCACTTATTCTTCCTAAACTCCACATTGTTCTCAGTAAACTGAGAGATGGCTAGAGTCATTCTGGCTTTTTATGGTGCATCATCTGTTAAGATGTTAACATCAGATTCTGATGCTTGGTTTCCAGAGCTAGCCTGTTCTCACCATTCCCCAACTCTTGTGCTTCACTGCACAGGAGCACTTGTTGACTGCTCTTCCAGGAGAATAGGTGACAATTATCTGGGGAATTCTCTATACAAAGTATATTTATATCCCTTCTGCCATTGTTAAGCAGGGCTGCTGACTGGGGCCTTAACTTTTCATGCCCAAAGAATTTCAATGTTACCTTCTCCTGCACAGTCTTTGTTTCTGTTTTGAAATCTATTCTAATTTTTTTTAACCAATTCATAGCCAAATGGCAGTTTAACAAAAAATACAGAGCACAAATCAGAGACCCTGGAGGAACCACACTGATATATCAGGTCTAGGAAAATATTAACAGCATCTGTCCTCGAGCTATTACAAGTGCTCCACTCACTTTATTAACCATAATATCCATGCAGCATACCACAGTGAACCTTGATGTGTACTCTTACTGTCCCAAGTTGGTACTGAATCATAATACATCCTGAACTTGCACAGTTGTCAACAAGATGAGCTGTTGAATTTCTGAATAGCTTTGTCACAGATGAAGCAGAATTTGTCACGTAGTAATGTATAGCCATAATTTTCAAGTAAAAGCTGAAAACTGCTAAGGACTGGATTCTGGTCTGCAATGTGGCTCTAGCCTGCAAAGGCCAGTCAGTGTCAACAGCATACATCTGACCAGATTGAGAACTAGAGAAACACAACCATAAACTCCTGTAGCACAATTTGGACCAGAAATTTAATGACACACAATTAGATGACCTGCAAGACATGGCAGATGATGCCCTTGTTTTCCCAAGGCCAAAAGGAAAGATGGGAAAGAGCTTAACTATGCCTATAAGTTAAAAGATAAACTGATACATCAGAGGCGACACTTCCAAGGTAGAGGATAATGCAACTGCTCTTTGAAATTTGGGCACCAGCTTTTGCAACATTTTCTTAAGCACTCTATAACCACTAAGTCTCATTTTCATCTGTCAGAGGTGAAAATAAAGTTCTTGCTGATGTATATCTAACAGTGAATACACCTCCCAAATTAACTAGGGCATTCCTGTTGACCAGCACTACTCCTGTACAGTACCCTGATCCATCACTGCACTGTAGAATAGTGAAATTACTGTGAAAAAATACACTGGTTGTTTAACTTGCACCAACATTGTGAAGAGCAGCAATATTCAGAGAATAAGCTACGGTAAGATTACTTAAAGAAAGCACTTAATTACGTGTACTGATGTTTTCAGCACTTATCTGTATGATTTTTAAGGACTATAGATTTGGGTGACTGAAAATATAGGTAATAAGTATATACATTTTGCATAATGAGAGAAGTGCATTTATTAGATCATAGAGCTCTGTAAACCTGAATGCAACAGTTTAGTATATTCACCCTAATGAAGCAAACTCCAAATATTCAAAACTAAGAAAACAGCAGATAGTCACAACTAAAGGGGAGTACAGGAAAATGAGAAAAAAATACTGAGAAAGAATCCATAATCTATAATTTGTTCAAAGAAATATTTCTACTTCTATAATATACCCTTTCTGAAAGTGCCAGCTTTGTTTCCAAAACTGAAATTTTAGCAGCTCTGGGCATTAATTTACAACTACTGAGGTTGTGTTTTGTTTCTTTCTGACTTATCTATCAGGATATTCAAGTTACTGAAGGTGGACTCCCTCATGGAGTTGTATACACTCTTTGTAATAAAATTAAGAAAAAACTGTTTATTTTTACAGTACACAGATATCTATAAGTAAAGGTACAAGTAGCCTTGTTTATGAGGGATTTCTTTCTTGAAATTGATGTTAGGTTATCATAGCAATAGGTTCAAATATTTTTGTACTTGATCTTCTGACCTTACCTAACTTTCAGTTCAGGAGAGCTCAACTCCAAGATAACTCCCTCCCATACTTCACAGTCGTGCTGTATGCCATCAACACTTGGTTTTGTAAGTGCTGCAACATAAGAAGGAAAAGAAGGAAAAGAAAACAAAAAGAAAAAAAAAGAAAAAAAGGAAAAGGCACAGACAACAGAATGACTTGGTTTACAACAGTAATGACTAAGAGAAGCTAAGAATTCAGTCTTTGCAGGATTTTATATAAGATAATCACATATTTTCCATTTTTATACCAGTATTTACTTCAAAACTTTTGTTACTTTTCTCATTACTTTTTTAAGCTTGCAAAAAAAAACTCTGTTGAGGCTGAATATATATTTTTCCTGCTTTCAAAATCATGCTGAATATAAAAATGAGGCTTTAAAAGAAAGTCTATTGAGTATGAAGTTCACCTGAACAGCAGGCTTGTTCTTATTTCTACATACACTATATACAAAATGAGTGGTCTAAATTTAGAAATATCTATATTTTAAATTTTAGTGTAATGTAATTCATAGGCAAGATTAGCCTGCTGTATTGTATTTTGCTTACAGATCATTCTTTTGCTATCAGAAAATTAAACATGTTCCCATTATCTGTTGTGTTTAAGTCTTAGGGCTTACTTGTCACATAAAAGCATGACCAGTCTGAACTGATGGGATTGTGATTTGTTTGGGCATTTTTTTTTTCAAATAACTTGCTGATTTCCAAAGAAGAAAAGGACAAAATCCTGTTATTCACTATATAATCTTTCTGTCAAAGAAAAGTGGAAATTCTGATCTGAAGATCCTAATCAGAAGACATTACTTCTGCAGTATCTGATTTAAAAGATGTAATTCATACATTTGAAGCACTCATCTGGTGCACTTCTTTGTGTAAGGGACATTTTGAATACTGTACTCATGTGTAAACACAAGGTGCAACAAAGCAGCTCCCAAGATTTTTCCGTGGTGACTAAGTCCCTTTGTGTCTTTGAGTGACTGAGATAAAGAAATGTTAGTAATCTATATTGCATTTTTTTCCTGGTCCCATAACATACAGATATGTGAGTCTCAAAATATGCCGTGACTTGCATGTGAACTGTGCACTTGATTTCCTTTGCTTCAAAAGGATCCTGTGGGAAGAGGTGGCGTCGCTTAGCCTTGCTCTGAACACAAGGGAGTAGCACAGCTCATCCCTTCAAAGTAAAAAGTACTCTCTGACTCCCAGTAAAAATGTATTGTTTACCATCAAAGGACAACTGAGACTTTCCTTAACCTTACTTTTATTCCAGGAAAATTCTTTAGTACTCCTTCATAATAAAACCATGATGTGCTCATTTCCATCACATTCACTTTCCACAATCGCTAAAGGTATTATACAGGACCTGGACTGAAAATTCAGGGGTTTTCATAGCCTGAACAGCAACTGAATATTCCATAGGCAATCTCCATATCTTAGAGTAATTTTCAGACTTTTGAGTTACTTTTAGTCCAGAAGATTCTTGACTACAGTCAGATTGACAAGACACTGAGGCAAACATATCAGAAGTTACTGAAGAGGAATATTTCTAATAAAAAATAGCATAAGCCAAAGTAGTTGCATCTCAGAAATTGAATGCAGACTATTGGAAAGAGCATAATACACAACCAGTATTCTCAACCTGCGTATATTTTTATTTATTTCAGTCACTGCAAATTCAAATATATCACTGCTTTCTTGGGAGAAAAAAAAACAACAAAAACTACATCAACCTCATTCATAATATCTAGAAGCTGCAGAAATTTGAAGCACAAAAGATTCGCTCATACAATAAAACAGAAACATTGAGCCAGCATGAACCCGCATGTAGAGATTACCACTGAATGCAGTTGGCCGAGAAACAAAAAATCTGTATGAAGTCTTTGAGAGCTCAGTATTTCATGTGATATTTGACACTGTACAGCACTCAGAATTCCCCATAGCCAAGCAGAGGTGGAGGTGTGAGGGGGTTGTCTGAGACTGAAATGTTACCATCTCAGCACCAGGGAAGTTCAATGTGCTTCTTAGGCTTTTGATTTAGAATTTTATTTTTTTCTTTTAAACTGAATTGTATCACTGTTTTGCTCATTCAGGAGGAATTAGAGCTGAGTCTTCGTACTTCCTTACGAATCCCAATCTTGGATGTGACTGCCAGGTAGGGGTCGTCTTCAAACCTTCCAGTGTGGGGAAAGGGTGTGAGAAGGAGCAAACTCATACTGCATGTCCACAATTGGTAGATTATAGACACTGCCCCAAACTGTGTGTTTCTGGCAGTCCTGATGCAGGTGCAAAGGCAGTCCTGAACTATTTGGTGGCAGCCATCAAAATAGCAGTCTCATTATTCTCAGCTCTGGTGGAATCTCGCTTGTGAGATACAGTAAATGTACTTGGGCACCCTCAGGGGGATAAGAATCAGGGATGGGGAGGAGATGAAGGGGGCATAGATACTGCTGGGGTTTTGTCCTGGTTTCAGCAGTAGCAGTCATTTTTCTCCTTCTTAGTAGCTGGTGCAGTGCTGTGTTGTTGACTTTTCAGCCTGGGAACAGCACTGTTAACACCGATGGTTTTAGTTGCTGCTTAGTAATGTTTACTCTGACCAAGAACTTTCTAAGTCTAATGCTCTGCCAGGGAGGAGGGGAAGCTGGGAGAAAACCGAAACAGGACACCTGACCCAAACTAGTCAAAGAAGTATTGCATACCACAGCGCATCATGTGCAGTATATAACCTAGGAGCAGTTACCTGAAAGGCTGTGATTAGTGCTCAGGTCAGGCTGAGTATCAGTCAGCAGGTGGGGAGCGGTTGTATTCTCTTCCCTTTTTATTTCCATTATCATCATTATTACTGGCGGTAGCAGTAGTGGTTTGTGTTATACCTTAGTTACTGGACTGTTCTTGTCTCAGGCCGTGGGAGTTACATTCTTTTGATTCTCCTCACCATCCCTCCAGGGAGCGGGGGGGAGGAAGAATGGGAGTGAACGAGTGGCTGTGCGGTTCTGGGTTGCTGGCTGGGCTTAAATCACAACAGGTTTCAATATCTCAGTGCTCCCAGCCCCTGCCACAGGTGCTCCTACTCGTTCCCTGCGTGACATCCTTGGTCTTTTTGGAGGGACACCCCAAATTAGGCACCCCCACTGTGGGGCTGCCCACCAGCTCCCTGATAAGAGGGTGATCAGGGGAGCACAAGGATGATCAGGAGGCTGGAGCTCCTTCTGTATGAAGACAGGCTGAGAAAGTTGGGGCTGTTCAGCCTGGAGTAGAGAAGGCTGCGTGGAGACCTCATAGCAGCCTTCCAGTATCTGAAGCCTAGCTGCACCCAGCCCCTCTAATATCTGAGGGCAATCTGGAATGCAAGGGGATTTATTTTCAGCGAGATTGTCTTGCCTTTTAACACAACATGTGTTCACAGCCCAGAAAGCCAACCGTATCCTGGGCTGCATCAAAAGGAGCGTGACCAGAAGGTCGAAGGAGGTGATCCTGCCCCTCTACTCTGCTCTTGTGAGACCTCACTTGGAGCATGGTGTACAGTCCTGGTGCCCTCAACATAAAAAGGATATGGAACTGTTGGAACAAGTCCAGAGGAGGGCCACAAGGATGATCAGGGGACTGGAGCACCTCCTGTATGAAGACAGGCTGAGAAAGTTGGGGCTGTTCAGCCTGGAGAAGAGAAGGCTGCGTGGAGACCTCATAGCAGCCTTCCAGTATCTGAAGGGGGCCTACAAGGATGCTGGAGAGGGACTCCTCACTAGGGACTGTAGTGATAGGACAAGAGGTAATGGGTTAAAACTTAAACAGGGGAAGTTTAGATTGCATATAAGGAAGAAACTCTTTCCTGTTAATGGTGGTGAGGCACTGGAATGGGTTGCCCAGGGAAGCTGTGAATTCTCCATCCCTGGTGTGTTCAAGGCCAGCTTGGACAGAGCCTTGGGTGGCATGGTTTAGTGTGAGGTGTCCCTGCCCATGGCAGATGATCTTAAAGTCCTTTCCAGCCCTAAGTATTCTATGATTCTATGTGCTGCACATATTCAGGCATCATATTTATTGATTAGAGAATATGCATCTAGAGAATATGTGATTAGAGAATGTCTTGGGGGTCAGTTTTAGAATATTTACACAACTTCAGTTTTGGTAAAACACTGTTTTCTAACCCCAGAGTCTTGAAAAATGATATTTCTTTTAATGGAATTATCTGATCCAATGATGATTTTATGACTAGTATATATATCAGTAAAATATATAAGAAAAGGTATTTCCAATTAATAGAAATGTAAATTTCAATTCATAAACATAAAATAATATTCTAACTGTATGCTTCATAACATTCCAAAACTGAACAAGAAATTAAAATATAAGGTTTACAGAATATTCTCAGGCTAACAACAGTTCAACTGGCAATCTCAGCAGACTTCTGCAGAACCCAGAAAAAAATTAAATCTCTATTTCTTCACCCAGTTACTTTAACAAATATATTGGTTTTCTGTATTTGAACCAAACAAAAATGTATGTTTCTTTAATATTTGGAACAAGGCTTTAAATCTGGGCATAGTTTATGTCGCAGAAATTGGGAGGAGCTGCAAGTATGTCATAGTTAAAAACCATAATATGAAAGTAGCTTGCTGCTGCTTTTCTCCATTTCCTCTGGAAATGTAAAGGATTTTTTTCACTCCACCTCTTTTCATTGTTCGTACAAATGACCTCCTGCTCCACTATTCCATATGTCGTGGTTTAAACCCAGTCAGGTAACTCGTTCACTCACTTCCCCCCCTTCCAGAACTTTCACTCATAGAGAAGATACATCTCCAACATTTTACGAGATTTTAACCTATTAACATCAGTAAATGATATACTCTGCCTCAAACATTTCTGTCTTGCATTCTTAGATCAGCATCGTTAGTCTTCCAGCATGGAAACCATCAAATAATTTTCTTCAGATAAATTTCAGTTCAGCGCTGGGGAGGCTTGTAGTGGAACCTGGTGTATTCACGGTATTCATAGAATCATAGAATCATAGAACAATTAGGGTTGGAAAGGACCTTAAGATCATATAGTTCCAACCCCCCTGCCGTGGGCAGGGACACCTTATGCTATATCATATCACCCAAGGCCTCGTCCAACCTGGCCTTGAACACTGACAGGGATGGAGCATTCACAACCTCCCTGGGCAACCCATTCCAGTGCCTCACCACCCTCACAGGAAAGAATTTCCTTCTTATATCCAACCTAAACTTGTCTTGTCACTACAGTCTCTAATGAAGAGTCCCTCCCCAACATCCCTATAGGCCCCCTTCAGATACTGAAAGGCTGCTGTGAGGTCTCCACGCAGCCTTCTCTTCTCCAGCCTGAACAACCCCAGCTTCCTCAGCCTGTCTTCATACGGGAGGTGCTCCAGTCCCCTGATCATCCTTGTGGCCCTTCTCTGGACTTGTTCCAACAGTTCCATGTCCTTTTTATGTTGAGGACACCAGAACTGCACACAATACTCCAAGTGATGTCTCACAAGAGCAGAGTAGAGGGGCAGGATCACCTCCTTCGACCTGCTGGTCACACTCCTTTTGATGCAGCCCAGGATACGGTTGGCTTTCTGGGCTGCAAGCGCACACTGCCGGCTCATGTTCATTTTCTCATCAACCAACACCCCCAAGTCCTTCTACTCAGGGCTGCTCTGAATCTCTTCCCTGCCCAACCTGTAGCTGTGCCTGGGATTGCTCCGACCCAGGTATAGGACCTTGCACTTGGCATGGTTAAACTTCATGAGGTTGGCATCAGCCCACCTCACAAGCATGTCGAGGTCCCTCTGGATGGCATTCCTTCTCTCCAGCGTTATCAACCGAACCACACAGCTTGGTGTCATCAGCAAACTTGCTGAGGGCGCACTCAATCCCACTGTCCATGTCAGCAACAAATATGTTAAACAAGACCGGTCCCAACACCAGTCCCTGAGGGAAGCCACTCATTACTGGTCTCCAGCTGGATATTGAGCCATTGACGACAGCTCTTTGCCTGCCGCTATCCAGCCAGTTCTTTATCCACCGAGTGGTCTATCCATCAAATTGACCTCTCTCCAATTTAGAGACAAGGATGTTGTGTGGGACAGTGTCAAACGCTTTACACAAGTCCAGGTAGATGACATCAACTGCTCTACCCCTGTCCATCAGTTCTGTAGCCCCATCATAGAAGGCCACCAACTTGGTCAGGCAGGATTTCCCCTTAGTGAAGCCATGCTGGCTGTCACCAAGCACCTTGTTGATTTTCATGTGCCTTAGCATGCCATCCTGGAGAATCTGCTCCAAGATTTTGCCAGGCACAGAGGTGAGACTGACTGGTCTGCAATTGCCCGGGTCATCCATTTTCCCCTTCTTGAAAATGGGGGTTATATTTCCCTTTTTCCAGTCATTGGGAACTTCACCTGACTGCCATAATTTCTCAAATAAGATGGCCAGCGGCTTCGCAACTTCATTTGCCAGCTCCTTCAGGACCCACGGATGGATCTCATCAGGACCCATGGGCTTGTGCACATTCAGATTTTTAAGATGGTCTCGAACCAGTTCCTCTCCTACAGTGGGCGCAAGGTCTTCATTCTTGCAGTCCCTGCATCTGCCTTCCAAGACTTGGGTGGTTTGGTCAGAGCCTTTGCCAGTGAAGACCGAGGCAAAGAAGTCATTCAGAACCTCAGCCTTCTCCAAATCCTGTGTAGCCATTTCTCCTGAGAGCTTCCTGAGGGGGCCTACATCCTCCCTAGTCTGTTTTTTATTTGCTATGTATCTGTAGAATCCCTTCCTGCTATGTTTATTACCTCTAGCTAAGTTTAATTCTAACTGAGCCTTAGCTTTTCTAACCTGGTCCCTAGCTTCTTGGACAACATCCCTGTACTCTTTCCATGCCACCTGTCCTTGCTTCCACTTATTGTAAGCCTCTTTTTTCATTTGAAGTTTCCTCAACAGCTCCTTATCCATCCAAGGAGGTCTCCTGGCCCTCCTGCTGCACTTCCTTCTGGCTGGGATGCAACACTCCTGAGCTTGTAGCAGGTGATCCTTGAATATCAACCAATAGTATTCGGCCCCCCTACCCTCCTAGGGCTGTATCCCATGGAACCTTCCGAAGCAGGTTCCTAAAGAGGCCAAAGTCTGCTCTTTTGAAGTCCAGGGCAGTGAGCTCGCTGCATGCTCTTCTCACTGTCCTGTGTATCTCAAATTCAAGCATCTCGTGATCGCTGCATCCAAGGCTGCTCTGGAGAGTCACATTTCCAACGAGCCCTTCCCTGTTGGTGAGCACAGGGTCTTATAACCCTGTATTTATATATATGTGCTAAGGCAATACCAGCTAGCAGCCTGATAATAGGCTTTAGAAATAATATTGCAGTATATACAGATGCCATAAAATTGCCTCTTCTTCCACAAGAAAACTATCACTCTGTGATTCATTTCAGATTCAGATGGGAAGTATACACATGTGGGAGTACAGGAAGTGTGCAACCTGCAGCCTTTCTAGATCACTTAATGAAATTCACTCCTGAAAGTTGTCATGCATCAGAGGATTATATATATATATTTAAAAAGTGACACTTGAAAGCAGAAATTAGATATTAAACCACAAACAGGTCTGAAAATATTTTTGCCTATGAATCATCACTTTAAGAAGGAAAGGGATACACTGAGACTTTTACTGTCATATTAGCTTCTTTGCTCAGCACCAGATTCTTAAAGAAACAATGAGTTTCATTTATCTTTGCTGTTTCAGACACCTAAAAGTTCTGCATCTGAGGTGAATACCTCTTTTAACCTTCAATGGAGAGAGAGAGACTTTTAGGATTAAAGGACTCTGTTTCTTTAAGTGCCTGTGTCTCTTCACTAATAACAGAAGATTCACAAAAGGAATTATTTAGGTTTATACATTAGGTTTATACAATAAAGTTACTGCAAACGTATCCCAAAAAGTGACAACTTAGTGCTCTGCTTTGCCAAACAGCCTGTCTGCTGATCAGTAGAACTTACTCGGATTAGGTTTAAAATTTATTTCCTTCTTAATACTAGTTTTACTGAACAGCAGAGGAAAAGGTAACCATACTTTCATTCCCACCTGAATTATCCTGAAATGAATAGCATTATCCTAAATAGAATGTAAACCTCAAAAGAGATGTTAAACCCAAAATATGTAGCTGGATTTAAAGATGTACAGCAAGCAATTGATAATTCCTAATCTAGAGGGTTTCTTGACAAGACTAGCAACAGAATAAACTAATACAAGCACATGAACAGGAAACAGTGCAGGAAACACACTTTGAAATAAGCTCTCAGCAAATCAAGGATATATAAATTGGTCTTGTAAATAAAAAATATTTTGTGATGTTGCTTATGTTTGAAACAATAATAATGAACGCTGGAACACAGTTCTGATTCTGGTAGTTGAACTCAGAGGCAGTTTGCCTTTGGTTTAGGTGAAAGTACACTCAAAGGCACAGATGACATTTTCTCCACTGATGAAATATTTTAGGTTTGTATATAGCTCTTTTTTGTAAGTCCTGCTAGTCTGAAGATTTGCTTTTCAAGAAATTTAACAAACAGTGTAACAGAACTTCTTATTAAATATCCCAGTTTATTTACAGAATCATAGAATGGTTTGAATTGGAAAGGACATTAAAGTTCATCTAGTTCTAATGCCTGCCATGGGCATGGACAAACCAGCCTGACCTTGAGCACTTCTAGGGATGGGATATCCACAGCTTGTCTGGGCAATCTGTTCCAGTGTCCTGGATAGAAATTAGACTGCAAAGACTGAAAATTCCATTTTCATATTTTAGAACTGCAGATCAGGTCATCAATTCTGAAGACTGTGCAAGACACTAGTCTTGTAGTGTTTACAACCCAAAAACATTTCAGTGAACATCAGTGTCTCTAAGGATGAAATATTAGCTCCTTAAAATTTAGCAATATTGATATAAGTGGGAATGAAAACATGTATCTGTAGTTTGCAAAAAGTTTTGATATCAAGCTTGCAAAATGTAGAAAATACTTTCCAATGACATGCATGACTAAGTTTTGCTATGGACACAATAGTAACAATAACTGGTCATTTTCTAAGACAATTGACTGCTACTCTAATATTGAAAATGGTAGTAGAAGGTGTAATTGTTATATTTTTGCCATGGTTATGTGACAGTGCATGCATCAGAATTCTGAAAGTCACACAACTTCCTCAAAACAGTAGTTTGGAAATATGCCTGAGGTGTATTACCCTTAATTATACAGACATAAGCATATACCCAGTTTTATAACAATATAGGTTGTGAAACCTTACATGAGAGTCTTCCTGTCTTAACTACTTTGATTCTGTTCCCTTATATCTGACATTTCTTATAGAGATCCCTTAACTGTGTCTGGTAGGAATCATAAATTTTTGTCTTAAACTATCTACCTTTCTTGAATGTATTTCAGAATACATCTGAATAACGATTCAATAAAATGCTGAATTTACTGAACATTGTGTAAAAACCCTTCCTCGAGAATTTTCTATGTAGCTAGAAATAAACTCAGTTTATAACAGAAAACAGTATTATCTTTACACTACTCAGGAGAACTGACATGATCTTTTGCATTTTTGCATGCAGTACTTGAATTCTTATTTGTATATCAAAATTACCCTTTGTTGTTTTATTCATTTGCCATTGGTAAGCAACTGCTTCTGATTTAAAGAGGGAACCAGAAAAGCTTACTGTACAGAAATGTCATACTAGGTTTAAAGCTCTTTTCTCAGTAGAGTCCTAAATATTCACAATAGGATATTTGTTATGCATAAGATAAAATCTGTGGTTTATAAGATCAAAGCAATTATAACTCAGTCAGGCTCAGATCATCTTTTTTTCATTTCCAAAAAAGAATATTAAAATTAAATATTACCCATTTCAAAATTGAAATTGGACATGTTCATTTTTAGATATGTTATGCAAACATATTTCTTTCTCGGAGACTGTTGGTATATTTCAGCTTTTTTCCTCAAGACTATTTTGAAACATAAGTCTCATTTAAAGAGATCCTTTTTCAAAGTCTTGGACCATCCTTCTCACTTATAACCATAAACTCCAGCAATGCCATTAGAAGCTTCATAATAATTGGGTGATTGTGCAATAGCTTATGCTTTCCCCAACTGAAACACTAACATGAAACAGTTTTAAGACTCTATTCAAATATTATAAAGAAGGAAATGTAAGAATAAAGTAACAGCTAATTCAAAATTCTCTCATGATGTTTCACAGGATCACAAAATCGTAGAACTATTTGAATTGGAAGGGACCTTAAAGATCATTTAGCTGTTCGGTTTGCTGTAGGCCCCCTTTTATTTACTGGAAGGCTGCTATGAGGTCTCCATGAAGCCTTCTCTTTTCCAGGCTGAACGAGTCCAACTCTCTCAGATTGTCTTCATAAGAGAGGTGCTCCAGCCCTCTCAGCATCTTCTTGGCCCTAAGCAGGACTTGCTCAAGCAGGCGCATATCCTTCCAGTGTTGGGGCCCCAGAGCTGAGTACAGTTCTCCAGGTAGAGTCTCATGAGAGCAGAAAACAGGGGCAGAACCACTTCTCTCAACCTGCTGGTCACACTTCTTTTGATGCAGCTCAGCATACAGTTAGCTTTCTGGGCTGCAAGTGCACACTGCTGGGTCATGCTGAGTGAATTTGAAGTATCTTGCCTGTGCACTTTTCAGTATATTTTTACCATGTTTGTTTGACTGCTTCTTTACCCTCGATTCTTAGGTTTATTCTATTATTTATTTATTATTTTTCTATGAAAAAATTCTTACAGTCTTTGTTATTGTTCCAGTAACAGACTTTGAACTTCATCAGCTATGGCATGTTTGATACTCAATTTTCACCTGTACAGGTGTGGGATTTTTCATTTTAACACATCTTGGCAGCAAACACATTGTGGTATTCCTGTGAAACGTCTTTGTCTTCATGCTTTGATTTTTATGAAAGATTTTCTGCATTGCACCTGCATTGCCAACCAGGCACCTAGGTAATCAAAATATAATTTTGCTCTCTGAGAAACTAAGTTCCTTTTTATACCTTGATGCTTTTGACATCTACTTTTCAGTCAAAATTTGTTCACTGTTTTGAAAATCACCTTAGTGTCCTATAGGTCTTCTTGTAGGACTGGCTCCGACCTAGACTGCAGGTCAGGTGATCTCTACAGTGCTTGTAGCCCCAGCTGCAGACGGACTAGGCTGAGAGCTGGGTGACAGACATGAGAGAAGGGAGCTGCCCTGTAGGAGCCAGGGGGTTACAAAGCAGCTTCAGAAACAAATATGTCAGTTTATCAAGCAGCATAAAAGAAATGTGAAAATTTGTAAGAGTGGCTAAAGACCTTGGAGGGGAAAGAGAAACAAACAAAATGAGATTTGGCATAGCCAGTTTTTGCACTGTCCATGCACCTCTGTGGGGACATGAGCACTTTCCCCTGCTGGATACCATGCATGAGCCTTAGCACTCCAGCTAACAAACTGGCTGTACCAAGTGCAACTAATAGGGAAGCACACCTTGGGGGTGTGTGTGTGACACAAGGGGTGCATGGAGCACCTCACCAGTGCGTAGATCAGCAGACTGGAGGGAGATGCTCAGGTATGCATAACACTGGGACACCCCCACATGAGCATGTACTCCGCACACTGGAGCACACACAAGAGATATGCGTACACAGTGACCTTGCACGCTCAGGGAACAGGGTGTGTGCTGGTGATCTGAAGGGGCCAGGGAGCGAATGTAAATGTGTGAATGTGGATGTATGAGAAGTATTTGGGATTAATTCCTGAATAGTACTTAGAGATATTTGAGTCTATAGTAACATTTTGTGAGAATCTTAATATTGGGATTTACCTTTTGTATTGTCAATATTGATTCTGAATGTATAGTTCACTGATTGATGGTTAATTATATGGGATTAATAAATTGGCAAGCTGCCATCCCCTCTTCAGTATTTTCCCCCCACCTGTATCACCCTTTTCATTTTTCTTTCACACCCCGTCCTCTGCCATCTCAGGTCCTCCCAGGTTGTATCTCCCTGACCTTCTTCCAGCCTGCCAAACCAGGTGAGAGGATTTTGTAATTGCCTGCTGTTTTCTCTGCATACACCCATGGTTGTCCCTATGCCTGTCACAAAAGTTGTTCCTCTCAGTATAAGGTACTTAATCACACCAAGCAGGCTAATTTCATGATATTAAAGTCCCTCACCTATGTATGGCAATCTCTCTGTCATGATCACCAGCCACAGTTCTCTTGGTGGCATCCCTGATCTCTCTTACAAACAACTGAAATGAGCCATGGCCCAGAGTTGTGATAGTGATGTTTCCTCAAGTTAAAAACACTAAGGTGAGACAGTTAAAAAAGCACTGATGGCATGGCAAAAGAAATCACAGCTAGAATCCTCCTTATGGTGACAAGGTATATTCAGGGTTTTTATATATTTTCTGTAAATATTGATAATGAGGGATTTTTTGATTCCTCCAGAATATATTTGGACAGGTGAGTTAAATTAGCTACAAAAGCCCTTACACACATAATATGCTGAACAGGAAAAACTATCTTTTGGATATACAAGTTCTGACATCTGCCAGCTGTACTATACTAAATTCACTAACGGAATGCTTATAGTTTCTTAAGAAAACTTAAACCTGATTTTTTTCTTAATCATATCTGGCACCCTGCCCTTCAAGAAATATTTTTCTGCTACAGTGCAAATATCGCATCCAACAGAAATCAAGCTGTGTATGATTGTTAGAATAGCACAAGCACACAATATATTTTCAGCAATTAGCCAGGCATATTTGAGAAGAATTTAGTTCTTCTGTGAATTAGTTGTGGTTAATTTGAATATTTTTTGCCTGATTGTATGTCATCATTCAAGTTGTTTTCCAAACAGGGACTTCTTTTTTGTCTTGTTAATTCAATATATTTAATTGTAAGTTGTTTGCTTGTGGTGAACTAAAATTTTATTGCTTAATCTTTTAAATTTTGCTTTGAGGTACATTTGGTTGGGTAGGAACTTGATAAAAAACTTGAATTCTGATTTTTCTGAAACATACCACAGCTTCATGGGTCAGACTGTCATTGAAATATAATTTACTTACACAAAACCATAGCAGCACTAACCACATATGCTCACAAGACAAAATGCTTTTTTCTGCAAGTATTTCACATAAAATAAAAGCTATGAATTATTTTCCCTATCTTAACTGTCAGAATTCAAATATTTCCAGTAAATCATAGTTAACAGCTCTAGAGAGAAATATATTTAAAATGAGCATGAATAATATCTATTAAGGAAGCAGCATTACACCTACTTTGGGGTAGTTGTCATCTCTTTTCATACGGCTATTTATAAGAAGGAAGCATTAATTTAGGCCGATGTACAGAAGTCCCCAAATACTAATATTTTTTATAAAAGATTAAGATGCAGAATATACCTTCAGAAAAGAATCTTGACATCCTTATTCATGTAAGCTTCAGATTCAAGCCTTGCTTCAGCTCTGGGCTACCATTCTCTCCCTTTGTTCAAGATGGAACTGTACAGATCAGGAATTTCTTCACCAAATTCTGAACATGAATTGACTTTCTGATCTTCTGGTACATAAAGTGACTGTACCATGAGACTGACCCAAGTCCTAGTGTGTGCTCTGAGGACATCTCATTTCTCTCCAACTACAGCTGATGATCAGTTTCCACCTCCAGCTTTGGGCCCATTTAACTTCTCTGCAGCCAACCAGCCAGCCATTTGCAACTTTGAAATGTTGCTTTACTGAACTATTTAGTCCACCCTTTCAGATGGAACATTAAATACAGAAAATTGTACCCAAATATGCTAAAATTCTTAAAGGAATTCTGCTCTATTTAATAGAATGAAAAAGCACCTTGCCACAGGTTTCCTAAAATTTACTATAATACTCTTTTGTTTATTCTACACATTCTAGCCATGTTAAATGACTTCAATTATGTTCACAACACTTTTAGTGCTGTTACAATATTTCATATAAAGTACATAGACTCTCAACTGGACATGCTTGGTTCATATTTACCAGATACAACTCATGAATACTCGAAATTACTTTTTCAGAAATATAGCATTTTATGTGTTCTACTTACGCTATACCAGTGTGATCTCATGATCTATATGCTCCAACTAACTTCTAGGAGTATTGTTTTCATATTTAATTTCTGAAATATAGTTCTTCCATACGATGTCTTGAACTTCGAAAGTAATAAAAGCATTCTCATATTACCAATTCTCAGCACAAAGATGCTGTATTTTGAACATGCTTAGCTGAAATGAATTACACTAACAAACTAGCCAGCAGCTCAATCAGATTTAAAAAATCTCATCCGAGTCTCAAAGTCGTGTCTAGCTAAGCCTTCACATCCTGTTCTGATTCATTGCATAAGCTATGAAAAAAAAAGAAAAACAACAAAAATGTAATTCTCTTTTAAAATTCTTTCATAGCTAAACCAAGCCGTTTTCAAAGAAATGGCGCAGCATGACAATTTTTTAGTGTGTAAGACCTAGCAGTAGATTCCATTTCCACACCAGACCTCAGCATTTCACAAAGGCAGTTCTGTGCTGTGGAGTTCATAAACAGGAGTCAAAGCTTCTGCTGAAATTGTTCACAAGAAAAGCTTTTAAACTGGTATGGAAACATAATGGACAATCTCTTTACTCTATGAAAAATGGGTTGAATTTTATTCAACTCTAGCTGAATTACTTAGACACTTCATGCAGTACCAATGACCATAAATAGGAGAAGCTGGCAGTAAGAAGACTTCATTATACCAGTTTAACCTTTTAATCCTTGAAGTGGAATTTTTTTCTGACTTCCAAGCAAATATACAGCCTGCTAGGTGTCAGGGTCTGATTGAAGAAAACCCCAGGTGCCAGACCCTGTTTCAGTTTGTGATCCTAAGATTGAAATTAAGACACAAATGAGGTCAAGTACAGTAATCAATAAGTAAGTCAATTACAAATTACGAAAAGACAATTATAAAAAAAGGGAAATTATTGTAATAAAGAGGATAGTGATAGGACAGATTGGAAAAAAGATAGAAAATGAAGCAAGGATTCAGGGTGCAGAGAGAGAGAGTCACCACCAGTACCCAGTGGTGGCCCTGGGATCTGTCATTGTCAGTGGTGGGAGTCCTTCAGGGTTCATAGTCAGTATCACAGCAGAGTGTCCCCCAGTAGTCTGTCGGAGGTGAGTGTCCTCGTGGAGGCATCCTTTTGGAGTCCCCCTGAAGGTACCCATTTTGGTGACACTTCTAATAAATCAAGGACTAACTATTCCTATGACAGTTGGCTTCTTGAGTGCCTGAACACACTAAGTACTCATATTTTAAAAGAAATTTAGTTAAAGCAATATGGTGTCCTGGGTTCAGCAAAGATAGTAACATCAGCTCATTTTTCCCCAAATGAATCCTCTTGATGCAAGAGGTGCCTTCACTTCTTGTGAAACTTCTAGATTATTGCCAAACTTCTATGGACTATCTGGCAGACACAAAAAAACATTATGCTGCTTAGATAAATTATAGTATGCTCACTCTGGTTGTCTCCCTATTTATTTATGTGTAGGAGGAGCTCATGAAAGGGAGTTGGGGCTGTTCAGCCTGGAGAAGAGAAGGCTGCGTGGAGACCTCATAGCAGCCTTCCAGTATCTGAAGGGGGCCTATAGGGATGCTGGAGAGGGACTCTTCATTAGAGACTGTAGTGATAGGACAAGGGCTAACGGGTTAAAACTTAAGCAGGGGAAGTTTAGATTGGATATAAGGAGGAAATTCTTTCCTGTTACTGTGGTGAGGAACTGGAATAGGTTGCCCAGGGAGGTTGTGAATGCTCCATCCCTGGCGGTGTTCAAGACCAGGTTGGACGAGGCCTTGGGTGATATGATTTAGCGTTAGGTGTCCCTGCCCACGGCAGGGGGGTTGGAACTAGATGATCTTAAGGTCCTTTCCAACCCTAACTGTTCTATGATTCTATGAAGTACTTATTAGGTTGTCCAGGAAAAAGAAGGAGGTAGACTGGCTGATATATCACAATAACATGTTTCATGGGGAAACAGAAGATCTTTTGTGTCTTCTAGTCAAAAAGTCAAAATGCTAAGGGATGAGTGAGGACAGGCAATGGGAGTAAGGTTTCTATAATAATAGTCATCAATGACTTTCTGTAACAGAAGTTAAACACACAAAGGAAGTCTGGAAAATCTTCCCCAAAAGCAGTGGGTGTGTGTATGCTCTTTGAAATTAAATTCAAAAGAGGCCACAAATGCCGTTCATTGCGTCTGGACACAGAAGTGGAAAACATCCCAAAGAACTAATTATATGAGGTTTCTTGAGAATCTTCTCCCATACATAAGTATCTTATCCATATCTTCTAGGCAGCAACATCTATGAGACAATATTGATATTGATTATGATATATCATAGTATATGCTATTGATCCCAGAGACTGCAATCCCTTCTAATAAAGACCAATAATACTAACATATTGCTCTAATTTAATTTTAATTATTTTCATTTAATTTCATTAATAAATCTAACAGTTTATTAATTTAATTATTTTTATTTAATTAATTTGGTGAGATTTAATTCATTCTACTATTGCAAGATGAATATACAGGACATTGTCCTTGATTAACATAATGATCAAGCATCAAGACTTCTCTTTTTGTGTTAGTAGACAAAGATGTTATTAAATGATGCCAGCCATTTTTACTGAGGGGAAAATCTACCAGAAACTGCTACAGAGTCTGAGCATACAAAGTTGTTGCAGCTATACAGATGCCTGATTATATTATAAAAAATCAAGATGGGATAGAACTGAGTGCTACAGATTTTTCCTCATGTGCATTAATCCTTTCAAACAGCCAGTATATTAAGTAATCTGGATTTGGGGTTGAATTCATTACATAATAAGACTGTAGCAAGTTGCTGAACTGTAGAAATTTACAAATGTAATTTGTGGGGGAATTGTGGCATACTGGGACATATACAATACAGCAACATTGCCAGGAAATGTCATTTACAAAAGCAACATTTCAAAGGCAAAAATATATGAGAATTTCCTCTCCTCTAAACCAGACAGAAAAATTATAGTTTGCCTAAAGTACTACACTGACAACCATGGTAGAAATGGTCCTAACCAGTACATCTTGACTGTCATAGAATTGTAAAATGGTTTGAGTTGGAAGGGATCTTAAAAATCATCTAGTTCCAACCCACCTGCCATGGACAGGGACACCTTCCACTAGACCACATTTCTCATAGACCCATCCAAACTGCCCTTGAACACTATCAGGGACTGGGCAGCCACAGCTTCACTGGGTAGCCTGTTCCAGTGCCTTGCCACTCCCATAGTGAAGAATTTCTTCCTAAAATCTAATCTAAATCTTCCCCGTTATAAATTAAAACCATTCCCCTATGTCCCATCACTGCATGCCCTTGAAAAAAGACTTTTTCCATTATTCCTGTAAGCCCCCTTTACAAAGCTGCAGATTGCATGTTATCACCCTCTGGGACATCATACATGCTTGACAGTTCACACAACATAGCCTAGATACATCACTGACCACCTTTGATATTCACATAGAATCATAGAACAGTTAGGGTTGGAAAGGACCTTCAGATCATCTAGTTCCAATCCCCCTGCCATGGGCAGGGACACCTCACACTAAACCATGCCACCCAAGGCTCTGTCCAGCCTGGCCTTGAACACCACCAGGGATGGAGAATTCACAGCTTCCCTGGGCAACCCATTCCAGTGCCTCACCACCATTAACAGGAAAGAGTTTCTTCCTTATATGCAATCTAAACTTCCCCTGTTTAAGTTTTAACCCATTACGTCTTGCCCTATCACTACAGTCCCTACTGAAGAGTCCCTCTTCAGCATCCTTGTAGGTCCCCTTCAGATACTGGAAGGCTGCTATGAGGTCTCCACGCAGCCTTCTCTTCTCCAGGCTGAACAGCCCCAACTTCCTCAGCCTGTCTTCATACGGGAGGTGCTCCAGTCCCCTGATCATCCTTGTGGCCCTCCTCTGGACTTGTTCCAACAGTTCCATATCCTTTTTATGTTGAGGGCACCAGAACTGTACACCATGCTCCAAGTGGGGTTTGGCGAGAGCAGAGTAGAGGGGCGGGATCTCCTTCGACCTGCTGGTCACACTCCCTTTGATGCAGCCCAGGATACGGTTGGCTTTCTGGGCTGTGAACACATGTTGTGTTAAAAGGCAAGGCAATTTCGCTGAAAATAAATCCCCTTGCATTCCAGATTGCCTTCAGATATTAGAGGGGCTGGGTGCAGCTAGGCTTAGATTCTGAATGATACCCTATTTATCACTGTAAATCCGGATGCGTTCAGTATATTGAACAATCACAGTTCCGGACGCGCTAATAGCACACTGCACCTTCAGTCTAATCATGCTCATGAACTAACACAGCCACACTGAAGAATTTGGTTGTGTTCAATGAGAAAACTATTACAATTAGCTACTTAAGCAATGCAGTTTATTAAAACAACGGATACAGGTTCTTATGGATTACCAGTGATAGATACACAGTCTGCAAAAGCACATGCAAATAATTGGTTATACAAAAGCGCAATAAAGTTAGGAATAACACAGTCTGGCTTTAAAATACAAAAGTAAAAGATGAAAAGTAACTTTATATAGAGTTTCCTGATCTTCCTGGGGAAGTACTTAATGCAGTGCAAGTCTTACCCAAAGGCATTGCTGGGGGGGGGGGGGGGGGGGGGGGGGAAGAAAGGTCCAGCCCGTCAACCGGTCCCAGGAGTCAAGGGTAATCTGCTGATGGAATTTTCCTCTACTCATCCATGATGATGTCTTCCTTAATATTGCCCCTTTGTTGGGCCATTTTATACTATTTTTCACCTTCAGAGTGGAGCTTGAGTGACTCGAGTCATACATACCTTTATTATTATTGGTGTAAAATTCTCTCGCTTCACTTTTAAAGGTATATACCACAAAGAATTCAAAGAGCATGCTCAAAGAGGGGTGGTCACACTTTGGAGGCAGGTAGCATTAGAGGTGGAGGTGTGGTTTTGTATTATAATGTGCTAAAATGCTTTATAATGAAGCAAAGCTCGCACAAAGGACAGCACTCTGTCAAAAGGGGTAATGGGTACAAACTGGAACACAAGAGGTTCCACTTAAACTTGAGAAGGAACTTCTTCTCAGTGAGGGTGACGGAACACTGGAACAGGCTGCCCAGGGAGGTTGTGGAGTCTCCTTCCCTGGAGACATTCAAAGCCCGCCTGGACACATTCCTGTGTAACGTTATCTAGGTGTTCCTGCTCTGGCAGGGGGATTGGACTAGATGATCTTTTGAGGTCCCTTCCAATCTCCAGCATACTGTGATACTGTGAAAAGATGGCAGACTGTTGGCTTAGGCAGCCTATCAGTTTCTAGTACCACCTAGTACCCATCTCTGCTGGTGTTAGGACAGAGTGTGGCCATGGAATCTCCACTCTGCTCCATCCTCCATCAAGGCTGCCCCAGGAACTGTTGTGAAGCGCACATTCCTGGCATTCCAGGTTCAGTTGCATCTTCCCCTGAAAGTCTGTTTTCCTTTTATGCATGAGCAATGCTACATTTTAAATATAAGTCTAATTTCTAATTATTTCACAGCACACATTGCTGGGTCGTGTCGAAATTTTCGTCAGCCAACACCCCCAAGTCCTTCTCTTCAGGGCTGCTTAAATGTGGTAGCTTTCTAACAGGAAAAGTACCAAGAGTTGTTATCCTTGTTGCTAATAATGGAGACAACCACAAAAAGCTACAGAATTGAAAACTGTGTGATATTTCCTAACAAAATGAAGTGATCTTTTATGTTGCTTAATGTGCAAAGATGATGTGCTTGCCTTTAAATTGAGATTATTATTGTGCTTCTGTCAGTACATCAGTTCTGAATAACAAACCTTCATTTGTGTAGCACTTTCTTTCTACACTTAAGAGAAAGAAAAGCTTCTAGAATATTCCCTAATCCTCCGAATTCAAAGATATCCATACAAGGTAGTAAGCTTAAGAGTTTTCCATGTGACAGGAACACTGCTTTGGTATAGGAAGGAGGGATAGACTGGGTTATTGGGGGTTTGTTGCACAGAAGAGAAGAAGGTTGTCCTATCCTGTCCTTCAGCTTCCAAGCCTGATCTACTGAGGAGAATCAAAACACTCATGTAGCTCAGTACTGCCACAGCTCAAATGCTTCCGTTGCTGTATTTGCTTAGATTCTCTAATGTAGACCTACTATGGCAATTTCTGTTTTCTTTTGGTTTGTTTTGGTTTTTTTTCTATTAGACCTTTCTTTTTCATGTTTACCCAATTTTCATCAAATTTTGCTCATTGCTTTTTTTTTCCCTTCAGCATCTTATTTGAGACCAGTCTTTGATTAATCAATACATGCATCTTTGCATAATGCAATAACTTACATCTATTTCTATTGGATTT
Source organism: Pezoporus occidentalis (assembly GCF_034315485.1). Taxonomy (NCBI): domain Eukaryota; kingdom Metazoa; phylum Chordata; class Aves; order Psittaciformes; family Psittacidae; genus Pezoporus; species Pezoporus occidentalis. Next base: position 8,181,025 of record NW_026913531.1, read on the forward strand.
GTTTTATGCTATGAAAAAAATAATTATGATTTGTTTTTAACCCTGTGTCTTTGGAGACAATAGAAACAGAAAGTGTTAGGAAGAGGCAACAGTAATTACTGATAATTAAGAAAACAGAAACTGCTGAATTTAATTCAGAGCAGAAATGAATACGACATGAGGAATAAGATAGCAGCTAATAAGAAGAGTGAATACGCAAAGACACTAAATCATAAATTTCTACTTACCTGTTCTTTCAATAAAATGTGAAGGTGAAAATTTGAAATCTGGTAGGAGTTTTTAATTATGTATATTTAATCGAAAGCACCCAAGTGGGCACAAATGGCCAAACATATCTCACAAACCAAGGTAATGGGAGATCATCCACTTAGTAAATATATTAAAATTGTAGAGTGTATTAAAATTGTAGGTCCTTCATGATTAAACAGGTAAACCAAACAAACTCCGCTGGGAATTTGAAGACATTTTCCCCTATTCAATTATGAATCTGTTTCCCAGTTTCCTGAAATCAGATATCTACCTCTTGCAGGCACACTGGATTGGATTGTTTTGGACTTGACTTAATATTGACTTGATTTCAGTAGAAGTCACTATGAGCTTTCTGTTTGCAACGTTTTATTTGTTTCCCAAAACATCAAATAACATTTAAAGTATTATTAGCTGATATTTATCTATATGAAGTTTTGTGCCTATTTTCTTGATGTTCTTTACCACAGAAGGTATTTCTTCCTTATAATTTCCTTCTTAACTCAGTTTTCTGTCTCATTTCTACTTAAAAATATCCACAGATGAGTAAGATCAGTAGCTATCTCTTAATTTTCCAAAATAAACATTCAAGAAAACTTCAAGTGGAAATGTGTTTTTTATTACAAATTATAATAAACATCTCTAGTTTTAAAACTCAAAATCTTGTTTGGGTTGAAATTTCATAACTCAACTGTTATGAAACTTACACCTTTATCTTAATGGAAAAGGGAACTTGTTTCACATTATGGCACAGTCAACCTCTGATAGAAGGTGACCCTGTACTACATTATTCCCCAGATTCTCATTTATAATGTTAAGTTATTGCCAGCTTAAGTAAATGTATTCTGATTTTTTTGTACTTGACAGAATGTTTCACACTGATAGACGGACAGTTTAGGAATGTAAAAATATTGTGAACAAAAACTTGAGAACTTTCTTTTTTTTAATCGCTCAGGGAGTTAAAAATGGTACATTACATATATAAATAACAGATTTGCCTTTTCATTCAGTAAGCTGACAGGGTTTATAACTCATTTGATTTGAAATACAAGTTTCCAAATTACAACAGAGGGCCTGGAAAAAGAATCTTAAAAAAAAAAAAAGAAAGAAAGATTTCTGTGATTACAGAAAGGCTGCAAGAAGACAGAAGAAATAGAAGTTTTTTCCTCTCCCTCTGGCAGATGGAGGAATGGAAAAACTTGAAATAAAATAACCAAATGTCAAGCTTCCAGGCTCTGACCTCTTACATCACATTCCAGAGTTAAAAAGAAACTTCAAGCCCTGTTAAAGGAAATCTTAAATCCCTCTTTAAATTTGTCTCCATATAAAGTACCTTGTCTGAAAACTTTTAAAGATCTTTCATAGCTGTTCACATATTTTGTCCAATATTTTTACTTGGATCTAAGATAAAATGCATATACACTGTATTAAAAGTAAATGACTTTAAATAATTTTGAATATAAGTATTATAAATCAGACTATTTATTTAATACATAAAAATGTCTCTCACATTGGTGTGATGAATGTCTGTATCTGTTGTGCTTGCATATTTATCACTACTGACTTATAAAACACTTATTTCATTTACTTTTCAAACATATTATGTGTCATAAATATTCTTTCCATTCCAAAAAACTGTAGCTTTTTCTTGCAAAAGAAATCTTTGTCATTAGAGACACGACTTTTGGTCATGCTGTCAAAATTATTTTGAATTCATCGCTGTTTGCTGTACTGAGTAATCTGTAATTATCTCCCTCCCTAACTAATTTTGAAAGTAATTAGTTTTTTTTTTCCCTCTGTGTAATAGCAAACAAAAAGTCAAGTTTTAATTACTTATTTATTCAGGGAAAGAAAACAGCTAGGATGTATGCAAAGCAACTTGAAATAATTGTACTTAACTCTTCTGGTAGAGTCTGTCATTTTAGAAGATATTTATCAGATTTAATAATAATTTAGTTGCTGATCCTCTAAACACTGACCTAGGTAAATAATTTCATACAGTGGCTGATATGGGTGAGCATTTATTTATGGCCTTTTTTCCTGAAAACAAGAAAAATAATAATGAACGATAGTGATTTATATCCAGAAAGTTACACTTAGCAGTGTGATGTAGGCTACAATTTTTATAAATTATCTAAACAGGAAAAAGTGATACATTTGAGTACCTTTTGAAGTAATAGTTTGGTCCTTAAAGACTCATCTAAAAAATGAGGATTGGGGTCTCTCTTCTTAAGAGGCAGATTGTAGCTGTGCATCTAACTCACTATTTTAAGTAACCCAGCAGATGGCATGGAGGCTTGCTAGCTGGATCCATCTTTAAATCAGCTGAGCCACAGAGGCAGAAACCCAAACAAGAATGTCCCTCCATTTTTCAAATATGGGGTTAATATGAAAGCAGGAGACAGCAACACTTTGTCGCTCAGACCTCTCCTTTTCTGCTTCAGAGTCTTCCCCCATCTTATCACTCTTCAAGTTGGAATGTCATGAGACTTTGTACAAAATTAGAAGAGGGTCCAGACAGAAAAAAGGGTAAACAGCTCTCTATTCTCTGGCTCGGTTGGCTAGTGTTTGTCTTGATGATCTTAAGGTCCTTTTCAACCCTAAATATTCTACGATTCTATGCTTCTACGTCATGTCTGGCAGAAGCAAGGAAAGCAAGCCGCTTATGAACAAACACATTAAGTACCATATCAAGATATTTCCTGATAATGCATTATTAAGCTAGATGCCCATTACCTGTGAGAGTTTGAAGCATATTTCATGAAAAGCATGCAGTGCTAGGAGTGTTCCAGGAAAATGTTACCTGAGATGCCATTACCTAACCTGGAATCATACTAAGACTATGACTGCCAACAAGCTGAACTATGATGTGAAGCTTCAAAGCCCCATGCAATACAGCTTTGGCAGTTAAATCTTGCTTTCAACAAAATTGGGCTGTTTTGTTGAACTAAAAGTGTAAGAATTATGGCTTTTATTCCTGTTACCTTGGGAGGAGATTAGTGATTTACACTAGAGCCCACCTGCCCACTAAACAGCTCTATAGGGTACGGAGACTTATAGTGTTTCCTTCTCCTTTCCTAGCCCATTCAGAACCTTAGTGCTAATGGAAGAGTTTAGACAACCCTGATCTAAAAGTTCAAAACAAATAATTTGGTATGTTTTATAAAAAAAACGTATCTTTTTTTCTTTTTACAGCGCATAAGAAGTGTGGGCCAGAAGTCTTGGTTCTTGTGGCTGTCAAACCACTTGCTGTCAAAAATAATCTTAGTGAATAATATAACCTTCCATTGATTGAAAATTCTATCCCTAGGTTATAAGACAAGGAAAAACTTACCTCCTTTCAGTCCAACCCATACTTCTTCGGGCTCTTATATGTGTTTCACTATGGTAAGCAGAAGTTTTCAAAACATTTATCAAGTCTCCAGAGATGCACAGTGCATTACAGAATCATAGAAGCATAGAATGGTTTGGGTTGGAAGGGATCTTAAAGATCATCTGGTTCCAATCCTTCTGCCATGGTCAGGGATACCTTCCACCAGACCAGGCTTCTTAAAGCCCCATCTAAACTGACCTTGAACACTTCCAGGGATGAGACAGCCCAGTCTTCTCTGAGCAACCTGTTCCAGTGTCTCACCACCCTCACAGCAAATAAATTCTTCCTTATATCTCATCTAACTCTTACAGTTTAAAGCCATTCTTCCTTGTCCAATCACTATCTGTAAAAAGTCCTTCTCCAGTTTTCTTGTAGGCCCCCTTTAGGTACTGGAAGACTGCTATAAGGTCACCATGAAACCTTCTCCAGGCTGACTAAGCCCAGCTCTTTCAGACTCTCTTCACAGGAGAAGTGCTCCAGCCCACCTTCATAGCCCTTCTCTGGACTTGACCCAACAGGTCCACGTCTTTCAGATGCTGGGAGCCCTAGAACTTAATGCACTGCTTCAGGTAATAATTCTTATGAAAGCAGAGTAGAGGGGCAGGATCACCTCCCTCAACCTGCTGGACATGCTTCTTTTAATACAGCTCAGCATACAGTTGGCTTTCTGGGTTGCAAGCGCACCTTGCTGGATCATATTGAGACTGGCTGGTCTGTAGTTCCCCAGGTCTTCTTTTTTCCCCTTTTTAAAAATGGGGCTTATATTTCCCCTTTTCTAGTTAGTGGGAATTTCACCACCCTGCCACAACTTCTCAGATACGATAGAGAGTGGCTTAGCCATTTCATCTGTCAGTTCCCTCATGACCCATAGAGGCATCTCATCAGGTCCCATGGGTGTGTGCTCTTTCAGGTTCCTTAAATGGTTTTGAACCTAAGCAGAGTCTCTGAGCAGAGTCTTCAACCAAGCTGCAGAAGGGTCATCTGGAATTGGAAGAGGGACAATATCAGTGTGACAGGATATGGTCATGACACACCAGCTGTCCTAATCATTACTAAAGAAGTTTATGTTTCATTTAGTCAATATTACACCAGGAAGAGTTTTGGAGAACTCTTTGAAAGAGGCATGAGCATTTGTAAAAATGTTTTTTGTTTCCTGTTTTATATAACTAACTGCCATGGAAAATCTGCAAATGATCTTCTACCCTGCTTAGGAACCAAAAAATACAGCAGATGGTTGACTATTTCAGCTGTACCCTAGTAGTTTAACTCCTCTTTAATTACACCAGACAGTTAATTTAGTTTAAAAAACTGGGGTTAGGCCCAAACTAAATCATCATGTAAAAAAAAAATCAAAGGCTGAAAAGTATGACTGAAGCAGATGGCACTGAAGGCACCATGGTTTGAGAACAGCCAGAGAGTTATTAGTTTGATATAAATGAGCATTGAGAAACACCCAGAAAATTTTATACAAATATGAATAGAGTTAAGGATGTTATTATAAGTCAGTTAAAAGTAAAAAAATACCTGTGACAAAATAGAACTAAAGGTAGAAATTATTTAAAAAAATAAAACAAGGGCTTTATTTTGGTACTTTTTATCAGTGTGTAGGGTACCTTAAAAAAATGCTAAATTAAACTCATACTGCTATTTGCATGATGTTCCGTTTTGCCAGCAACATTCTGATTCCATATATGTTGGCAGCTGTGTATTTCTCCTTGCCTGGTTCAGGAACATTACCACATCTTTTTTTAATTTCCTCTGCCCAGCTGTCTTCCCTCCTCATTCCTCTATCCTGAAAATAACAAATAATTCAGTACTGAAGTTTTTATTCTATATGGGGAGTTGTAATACATTATGCAAGTTGTATTTCAGTAAAATATAATAGCAATATTTTCTTCATCCCTAAGGAATCTTTACATCATGTACCATAATCTCAGTTCTGCAATCTCTTCCCATAAGATTCCCCAGGACTTCCGCACATAGAAACTTGCACCATCATACATGAAAGATTTTAGTCTCAAACAGCCTCCAAGTAAAGTATGGTATCAACATTCATAGTACTGTTCCAAGCTTAACTGTATCAATGCAATCTGATGTTAAAATTCAACAGAGGGTTTCCTGTGGGCTGAAATTTGGCATGCAATATCTCAATTTAGGAGCACACTTTAGAACTGTGAGTATTGACAGAATCATTTGGGTAGCCAGGAGTAAACCAGATTAACAAATCAGTTTTAAAGGTGATACCTTTGAAAAACACAATAAAAATAAATTTAAAAAAAAGTAGCTAAGGAGATGTTGGGTATTTCTAAAAAGAAAAAAACAATGAAGCAAATAAAGAAATCTTCAATATGCTTTTGCTTATAAAAATCCCAGCTTGGATCTTAAAAGCTAGGTTATAGTTTCTTTCTGTTGCCAGGAAAAATAAAAGAGAATGTTAAACATCTTCAGATGTTCTTCGTGGCCTACTTTGATTTGCTTTCTTATATGTAGCAGCTATTACTTCTTTACTGCACAGGTAGGTGTGCAAAAAACATTGATGAAGTACTTAACTATTGTCCATCACTACAAAGCCAGTGAAGGAAGAAAGGATACTTCAAAATTTGTTTTGTCCTAAAGAAAGCAGTTTCTTACTTATGGAATTTCTGAATTCTCCTCTGCCAGACCTTCTTGCGTAAGCATGTCTTTCACTTACGTTATTGTGCAAAGGCATACGGATTCTTAAACCTTACCTCTGTCAAAGTGTTTCTGAAGTCATTATCCAATATAAGGAGAAAGTGGATTAGATATTTTAGAACATGGCACATGGGGTAAATGGAGCAATACATTTGTAACTTTTTGAGCTAAACACCTCTCCTGTGCTCTGTAAATTTTGTAGAATCATAGAATAGTTAAGGTTGGAAGGGACTTTCAAAGACCATCTAGTCCAACCCCTCTGCAATGAGCAGGAACATCAGAATAAAACCTGAAAGTTACTGTTAGGTCTTTGATAACTATCCTCATATAGCATGATCTTGCATTACTATGAAGTATGCCTAACTGGCATAATGCAGCTATTTGCGATGAAGAGGCTACAATGTTCCATTTCTGTTCAAATTTGTAAAATGTAATTTAGTCAGTTTTTCAGATCATACTAATAGGATTTAAGGCAAAGCAATCAATGAGTATGTGTTATGTGACAGGTTTGGTCAGACATGCTTGGCCACCCTGTGCTTCAGATTATTCAGATCAGAGCACCTGTTGAAACAGGGCACATCTGATTTCTAGCCCACACAGCCTGATTTTACTCCCATGAAAACTCAGATATGATAAAGAAGGGCAGGTACCTCAATCTTAACTTGATGTGCAGTCAGGTCATAGAAAAGTCATACTCCCACCTCAGGAACTGTGAGGCACACCTGAGGTCCCCCAGTGCATAGGGCTGCTAAAGACTGGATATTTTGGTTGGCACATAAATCAGACTTATTTCTTCACTGACATTTTTATTTCTATATTTCAGGTTTTGTTAGAAACATATACTTCAGGGTTACAGGCATTTTGATGTCATGTTTTGCAACAGAGTTAAAAACAATTTTAAAAAAAGAAATGGCAGAAACTGAAATGTTACTGCTTTTCCTGTCATTTAATTTCTAAATTTATGTACTTAAACCACAAAGTCATTTTTTACTATTAATCTTGGCCATTTGTTCATTTAAAAAATGTGACATATGGTTTGACACATATGCTTATTTCTATGTTAGTGAAAGCAGATATACTTGCACGAGAGGCAAGGCAGGGAAAAGAAATCTCTGTAATGGTGGAGGTGTTTAAAGGAAGTTGCAAAAAAAGGGAGTGTTTGCTCTAGTAGCTCCTAGTCTATCATATCAGCAACTCACTTCTGTTTGCATTGACTCAAGGAAAGGTGCATAAACTCATTATTAAATCCATGTACGGGAATATTTCCCTTCTTTTTTCATGTGTGATTCAATCCAGGTGAGAAAAATACTAGTTTTGTATACTGAATTACAAAATTATCATCTAAAGATCTCTTCAGTTCTACTGACACAAGTACTTGTTTATAGTACGTCAGGATAGAAATTTTAAGAAATATTTCAAACTTTACTTGCAGAAATAGTGTAAGTTTCATCACTTCAGATTTTATAAATGATATGTATTACTTTTTCTGCAGTGATATAACTTTTCAAAATGAAATTCATCTGCAAGCCTAAAATGGAGTTTAAAATCATAACACCAGTATCAAATGTGTGACAAAAATGTGTTGATTTGATAGACATGGACCTTTTGGGGGTTTTAACTTGCTTTGAAGGACTTTTTAAATGTTTCTGGTTTGATTAGGAACAAGAAAAAATAATGGAAATATTTGTGAAATAAAAATATCTGATTCTTTACCACTCTACTCCAATTCCTCCCCACCAAAAGTCTGTTATTTTTCAAAATGCAAGTTCGTTAAGTTTCTTTGTTCCATAACTGTCTTCAATGACCTCACATTTTTCTTCAGTATATTCTTGATCTCTGCCACAGCCATCATCCAGGCCTGGGTTTGGGTTTTATTGAGGCTGTCAGCCTCTTCAAGTCTTACAAGTGGAGCTGTCTCTGTTTGCCAGATGGGGCTACAGTGCTAGGCAAAAAAAAAGCAGAGTAAGGCAATCTGACTTTCACCCATTTTTCATACAGTCTTAACTACTGAAAGCACTTCATCTCTCAGACAGACAATGGAGAAGATAACTACCTTGTTTTGCTTTCCTACTTGTCACAGACTTGCAGTGATGTTATCCGAAAAGGAGAAGAAAAAATTTTTAATGAGAAAAAGATAAGAAACAATTCAAAGGAAAGGAAGAAATGAAGGAAAATGGAGGAAGAAGACACTGCAGAAAATAAATTCTTATGTTAATGTGGCTGCAACTGAAGAACTTGTGTTTTAAGGTCATAACAGAGGCAATTGTAACCAAGCAGACTGCAAGATGTTGTTTGAGAAAGTTTGATTATTTTAATATATACAACAAGAAACTAGAATTTTTAAGCTCTTACTTGAAACTCCATAATTTGGTATTCTTTACTCAGGTAAAATCAAATTGTTCACAAATTTATTCTTCCATTGTGTCATGCTGAAGCCTAGGGCTGTTCTTTACAAATAAGCTATACAACCTTGACAGCGGAGGTTTACTGAACAATGGAAATACCAAAAGATCATTCTTTTGGTACTAGCTGCAGGGGTGTATGCTATGAGATGAGGTTTTATGTTTCTGAAAAAAAAAAAAAAAAGGAACATTTTAAGAATATTTTGAAATGTGTGTAGCTGAAAGATTTCTGTAGTATCATACTACTTTTTTTTAGCGTATATTCTGTCCAGTTTTGAAACAAATCCCAAGTAACATTTACTATTCTTTGCTCTTTTATAACTAAGACGAACTGACCCTAGTAAACTTACTAACAAACATATAGGAAACAGAGTTTGGGTTCACTGTTGGTTTCTTTGGGTATTTTTCTTCAACTGGGTTTGACATTTTTATAGAATAATAGAAAAGCCCAAAGCTAGGGCTGCAGCACATTGTTAGAAACGTGGTTTTGCTTGCCTTATTTGTATTAGGTAGAGTTTTTCTCTCTGATGAATGAGAAATGGATGAAATAATTTTCAGTGTTTACTAGGCAAGCAAGACCAGAAATTAAACCCGTTGGATCTTCTACTGTGTGCCCATCAATCCAGCGGTGCCATTCCTAACTAGCTGTTATTAGCCAAGAAAAGATTTTATAATGTTCATGTATACAGTTTGTATCCTGAGGTTTACCACATACTGTAGTGTCACCCTTTACAGAATGAACTGTGCTTAAGTTCAAAGAAGGCTTTCATGACTGTGCATATACAAAAGTGGCATGCAAGTAACCTATTTAACCTTCTTTTTGCCCTTTTTTTTCAGTTGTCCAAGAATAAGCCTTTTTTTTTTCCTAAAGCTTGATAAAGATGAATGTTTTCACAACTCACTGAATTTTCATTTTCTCCAGGAGATGATGAAATGACAAAAGGTAAACAAAATCTTGTGAAGAGTCAACTTTACAAGGAAATCTAAATCAAATTATAAAGATGCTTACAAGACAATCCAAACATGAATACTAATGCTATATATTTTAGAAGATGTCAGTAGAAAATACTAGTTTAATTAATATTTTAAGACATTCAGTCTTCTAATCAAATATTGAAGAGCAAAATGTAGTAAAGATTTGGCATGGTCGCTTTCGCAGACAAAGCAGAGTTTATCTACGCAAATACCTGTGGTGACAGACAATGTGAATTATGCTTACTTACTTTTATTTACTTATGTTTAGCTATATTCCTTAGAGCTACTCATTCCATTTCAGAAGAGCATAGTATCTGTGAAGGCATGCAGCCATCCGTAGGGGTTTGCTAAGAATTAGTAATTTATTTTATTTGGCTCACTACCACGTTTACAATATATTGAAGAAACCCACACTTTTTCATGTTTCCTTTTTATTTGAAGATTACCATCAATACAATTTAGCCAAAGGTTATCATGGCTTTCTAGTCTTCTTTAGCCCTTGCTTTTTTTTTTTTCCCAAATCTCCATATAATTTTAGTGATTTATGTATTTAGAAGTGTATTTATATACTTAGAAGAGCAATCACAAAAGGACAAAGTTCCACACGTGAAAATCAAAGATAGGTTTTCATGAATTCTTCACTGTTTAAATTGCAAAATCTACTGAGTATGTTCAGATTATAAAGTTAATGTTTTGAGGTATTCTTGGGAAGTATTGTGCTTTACAATGAATAAAACCCAAATATTTTCATAATTTTTTGATGTGCTAAGCTGTAAAGAAAATAAACATCTAAAGAAATACAGTTAAATTTTAAACTTTGACTAAGAATTTTCATATTTTTGGTAAAAAAATGCAGTATTCATTAATACCTTTTTCTCCTAAACAGCAAGACAGGAATGATGGACTGGAAATAATATCCTGAACAAGATTCCTGTCAAGATACAGCAGATACTACACAACCCCTATCCACACCTCCACCTTTGCCTGAAAGAACATATTCCTGATGGCAGTCACTGTAGGGTTCCTTTGTTGCCTCTTGTACCTTAGAGTCATTGCTTGGTGTCCCGTTCTCTTTGCTTACTCTTCATCTTCCCCTGCCCTACCACAGTCAGTATTTCAAGGAGACAGCAGCTTTCAAGGCAGTTCTGTCTGAGATAAGGTCTCCTTTAATGAGATATTCTTTTACCTTAGGTGAAATATTAATGGAACAGGTCACAGGTGCTGTATATGAAAGATTAAATATCAGATCTCTGCGTCCAATAGTCAATCACATTCAGCAGAGATGAGTGCAACCTTTTAACTGCTTTTGCATGTAGCATTCTGGACTTTCATCCTTTATTCCTAGTTAAACTGATATCTTACCCAACTTTTTCCAGACTTATTATCTGTTAGCATCTGATTTTCAAGCTTTTATACAAAGCACAAAGTGTCCCCTTTTGTCTGTCAAAGGTAACCCGAGTACAATTGCTGGAGACAGTGTTAGTAACAACCTGAACTTATCACAGCAAGCCAAACACTGTCATATAATCTCTTCTGATTATTTTTTTTTCCTGAATCCATCGAGATAAGGTCTGTTGGACTACTGACAAAGGCTCTTGCGATTTAATGGACTCTCTCAAAACTTAATGTGTAGGCCTTTACCCAAAACTATAAGAACAACAAATAACCATTTGTAATGCAAAAGGCAGCTAGAAAGTGCAGGAAATTTCCTCATATGAACTGATTTTCTATCTTACCAGAAACATTTAGACAATATTTAATTTCAGAAGACCATTACTGACTGCTCTGAGCCTTGAGCAACCTAGACTAAATTGATCCTGCCGTGAGCAAAAGGTAGGACCAAACAACTTCCAGAGGTCCCTACTAAGCTGAATGAATTTATGTCTATACATAAATGTTAGACACATGTTATGTCTAGGCATAATGTGCCATTCCTCAGGAAAAGAAAAGAAACAGTTAACTGATGTGGAGTAAAGTTACACGAAAATATAAATTTCTTCTTAGGGTAAATTTATCTGAGAATTCACCACAGCAAGGGATGCATCAGCAACCAGAAATGAAAGACATAAGGGAGAGAAATTTTATTCCAGTCACCCAGCATCTGGTTTAAACAGTGGATAATTTCATGGGTAACTGTGAAGAGATGTACTTTAAAAAGAGTTTTATGAGCAAATATTTTTTTAACCACAGGTTTCGGACAAATGAGCAAAACCTGATTTGTTAGTTTTGAGATACATTTTTCTGGCACAGTCAAGGATAAATCCTACCCTTTCTCACAGTAAAGTCAATTGGATTGTACTGAAGGCTAGTAACATGGAAGAAAGACAGAGTATGGCAATAAGATATATAAAATGGATGTCGTCTGTTAAATCATATCTAGCTCAAGGTAAATACTCTGTGCAATATGTCACCAAGAAGAGGTAGCAAAAACCAAAGGTTAGGTTTAAAAACTGCTTTTTATGCAGAGGCATCAAAGGTGTTTGCGTTTTTTTTCTCCCAAGAGTGGCAGGGACACGTAGCAAAACCAGCAATAAGTTTTTATTAGCACACACTTGGCTATGCACACTTTGCTAGTACATTTATGTTTCCAATTGTTTTCATACACAGCCGTTTATACTGGAGTTCATCTTCAGGGTTTTTAACATGATCTTTATACTTTCTTCTGAATTTTCAGTGACAATGTTTTAACTGCACAGCAGTTCTGTAAGTAACCCCTGCTCTGTAAATGATGCAAGGTTAAAAACACTGAAGAAAAATTTGAATTCTTGAAAACTTTAGCTGCTTGATGAGCTTGGCTAAGACTGCTTGAAAATTCCAAAAGGCCACCAGCATTAGAGTATGTTTCATCAGGACAAGTTTTCAAATGCTGTGAAAATTATATCTAATGGTTCCACATGCAATGCTTATGGGGCAAAATGTAAAAAAAAGGTAAGTTGCAATGGAGTGTAGGATTGCTCTTCCTTACAGGAACTCAAAATGCAGGGGTCAAAAGCAACACCTGCCTGGCAGCATCGCTTGTTTGTGTGTTGAAAGTCATCATAGGCAGCACCTTTATTTTCAGAATTCACCAGCACCAGGCATTTGGTTTGGCTTCTTGTGGGCTTAGATCCATAGTTTCCTTGGGAAGATGTTGCAGACCCTTTTTGCTGCTTATTTATAAAAAGCATTTTTCTTCTGGAGAACTACCTTGGCTTTGTCTTCAGTCTGGTAAGCGCACATTTTTCTTCTGAATACTTACATGATTTTCCTGTTAATTTCAATGTTCATGACTTATTTTGGGGCAAACGTTCTCATCTCCTTGTTTAGTGTCCTACTACAGTGGGGAAATGAGTATGCTCACCTTAGTGCTAACTATCCAGCTCTATGCTGCTACCTACTGTGGCCTCCTGGCACTGGAACACACAAAATGTATGAATCTAAACATCAGTGTTGCAATTTAGCAGACACCTAGTGACCTGTGTGGAAATAACCGTTTCATCTAGATGAAAATTTGATCCTTCTTGTAACAACCTGTTTTTTTCCTGATAGCTTCTATATGAGGTAATTTCATTTCTTACTAAAACCTGTGTGAACCATTTGTATTGGAAGGTCCTTTGCTCCACTCTCACCTACCACCCACTGCTTTTGCCACTATTTTTTGAGCTACAAAGTTTCTGCAATTTTTTACACAGAGAATGAGGCTATACTTGTGTCTCCATACCATCTCAGGTGATGCAGCGCTTTAATTTACAGAACTCTAACTGTACATTATTTTGTTATTACTACTTGATAGAGAAAAGCAACCATTGCAGAATTCTGTATTTCTTCAGTGTTCTGCTTTTCCTGGAAATTAGTCATAGTAAAAATCATAGGGTTTGATGCACTGCTTTAATCATGAAAGCCATATAAGAGCCAAGTTTTATGCTGTACTTATCATAAACTGCTTTAGTCACACACATTTAAATCCCTGTGAAAATGTATGATGTGGTCTTCACGTAATTTGCATATCTGACTGCTCATGGGTAAATAACATTTCTCATGTATTAACATTCTCACTGCTGCTGTTGGTGTGCATTGTAAGATGAAAAACTGTAGTTTTTAAAAGTATTTCACATCTTAAATGAAGTTACTTATACTTTGTTTTAGGAGTTAATGTTATTTACCAAAAAATTAATATTCCTAAGAGTCTCAGAGTTGTTTACTCATGGCAATATTTTTTGTACTAAATTTTATTACTAAATACATGCTGAATTAGCTGTATGACGATGTGTAATTACAAAATTAGTGGCGTCTTTAGCTTACATACAGTCTTGCATCCAGTGATTTGCTATTGAAATGTTCTGGAAGAAAAGGGGTGTCAGAATCTGCCCTAAAATGTGATTGCACAATCTGGATCTCCAACTTTTAGATGGAGACAGTCACACAAATGTCTCTGTGAGTGCTAGGAAACAGCCGTCTCTGAAATTCACAAATTGGTATTTACAGAAATTTTTGCCTTTTGTTTTACTCAATGTGAAGACAAAGGAATTTTCATCACCACTTTGGTAAGACTAAAATAACACAAAAAGAAAACCAGCCTGCAGGTGCAGTCAGCATTTCAACCCCTGTTTTCTTCTTCTCTAACTTCTTAACACCAAGAAAAGGAAATACACATCAATATTTATCTATATATACCAGAGTTAGGATCTGCTTCACCTAAGCATGTGCAACTTTCTGCTGGTCTGAATCATTATAAGTCAACCTGTCCAACAGTCTCCAGTACATAATGATTCCTCATTTTTGTCTGATTAAGTCAGGTGGTTAGTTTCTTTAATTTTCCATATAATTTTTACCACTCTTCAACCTACTGAATAAATTTTGTTCTATCTGTTCCTTGATACAGGGAGGAGGGTGAGGTGCTGTCTAATAGTAATGTGCTACAAGATAAACATGTAATCACTGTGAATATTTCCCAGCAGAAATGTGTCACCAGTCAGATGCAGCCATTTAAGTCACATTGACAGAACAGCTGCTTCCTTGGTGAGAAAGGAGATTCTGGTGAATTAGAAATGTCATTTTAGGTCTATTTTGCTGCTAAGTTAAGAGTTTCATAGAAAACAGATTTCCCAAGAGCAAAAAGGTATTTTAATATAACTGTGGTGATGAACTGTGAAGTTCATCTTGTTTTATTAACCTCATTGTTACGGTTGTTGAGACCAGTGGAATGATATTATCATCTGCATAACATAGAAAATATATTTTAACCTAATGCTGGGTAAAGGCTTTAGATCTGAAAAGAGATGTAATGGCTCACAAAGGCAGTCAAGAATAAAGTATGAGGATGGATGATTTATATAAGAAGTCAGGAAATCTTCCTACCATAACCATAAACTGCAACTCAAAATTGGAAATGAATACATCTTATCTTTGAAAAGTTATGTTTTCCACTCAAAAATTATTTTCCTTGGGTATTCTTAGGGTTCTGTTTCCCCTTAACATCAAACGTAGGACAGAAAGAAATGAGCACTGTTTCATTAAATTCCTGATTAACTCTGCCCACTAGGGATGCTGTGATTTGAAACTTCAGACAGCCTTACAGTAAGTTTTTACAATTCTTCTCAAAGACAAATGGTGGTGTGCAATTCACTGGAAACTTATTTAACAACATGAATGGGGAAAAAAAAGCCAATAAAACCCCACAACAAAAAAACGCGAACACATTTCTATGTGTTCAGTGTTACATACCAGTTCTGAAAAGCAGATAGCTGTGTGAAAATTCTAGATAAAACTAAAAAGCTGAAGAATTTCTGCCTCAGTACTGGTCAGAGGCAGTTTTGTTCAGGCAGCAAAACACTTGAGCATATGGTGTGCTTTTGGAGAGCTGATCTTAGTGCAGGTGAGACACAATGTGTTGGAAATTGCCATGAAGGATTACTTATCTCCTTTGAAGGAAAAGAAAAAGGAATGCACAGTTTTCACCTATTCATTTCATCTACTTTATCTAAGAAAAATCGTATGATGAATTAAGTGCTGTACGTTGGTTATTCTTTGGTTACATTCTGCAAGTCTGCAAGAAACTGCAAAAACCAATCTATATTTTTTCTATAGCAATGAATGCTGCTGAGACAAAATTTGATGCAACCACATGCATTTCTTCTCCAAGAAATATCTTTATAATACAACCAATTATAACTTCTCTGACAACCTGGAGGGATGGATTATTCACTTTCCAACAGATACTTTGTCTCCATCAAATGATTCAAGCTGATCAGGTCACTTCTAAGATTTCCTGCAAAATTAGTAAATCCCTTCCTAAAAGTTTCACTTTTTGAAATGTATATATATTTTCAAACCTTTAGTGATGTTGCATCATAAAGTAAAAATCACTTCATTTTTTCAGTTGTTTATCAGGTCACTTTGCAGCTGCTCCCAAAAATCCTACTTTTCTCTCTTTTGAAAACAAAATTCATGCTTATTGCAATAATTACAGAGAATATAATTAGAGAGCCATCCACAAGTTCAAAATGCAACTCACATTAGATTCCATTTGATACACCATTACTTCAGTGCTGATTACAGGGTTCAGTAAACGTATAAGGGAATTTCAAACCTGACCACAAATGCTCTGAGCTGCTGCATTCTTTTCAGCAGAGTTAATGAAACTAAGCCATGTCGTAAGGCATTAATTACACAAATCTGTTTTAAAATCTTCTTCTGCTATAAATATGAGATCCTAAATAATTCATATCCATTTGTTTGTTATTAGTTGATTTTGGTTTTACCATTTAGCTGCTCTGACAATCCAAGAACTTGACAGAAGTTGCAGTTAGTGTGTGTTAAACATTGTTTATTTTGGATAGAACTAGTCATAAGAATTCATTGTTATTTATGTTACTGAATAGCTAGCAAGCTCAGATCTTGGATCCCACAGTGTTATATGCTGCCTATAGTAAAAAGGGAAAGAAAGTGAAGGGGAAGGAAAGAAGGGAAGAAGGAAAGAAAAGGAAAAGGTAATGAAAATAGAAATGGAAAAAGAAAGAGAAAAGGAAAGGGGAAGGGAAAGGGAAAGGGAAAGAAGTGAAGGAAAGCTTATTATTTAGAATAGCTCCATCTTCTGGATACGCTGCATTATGTAGTCAAATATTGCAACAGATTCCCCTGAATCTCTTCCTCCTCAGACTGAGCAAGCCCCACTCTCAGCCCCTCCATGTGCAATGTGTTCTCCAGCCCTCTAGCCATCTGGGTGCCCCTCTTGAAATTGCTCCAGTTTGCCAATATCTTTCTTGTACTGGAGAGGCCCAGACTGGATACAGTCCTTCAGATATGCCTTGCAAGTGATGAATAGACGGAAGTATCATGTCTCAGCCTGCTGGCTGCATGCCTACCAGTTGAGGCCTGGAGTCTGTTGACCTCTGCCACAAGGGTACATTGCTGGCTCATGTTCAACTTGTTTGGCAGTACCACCAAGTATTTTCTGCAGATCTCCTATCTCCACAGCCAGATCCCAGCTTGTGCTGCTGCATGGGGTTACTCTATCCCAGATGCAGGACTTCATACATCTCTTGCTGATTGTCATGAAGTGTCTGTCAGCCCATTTCACCAACTTGTTGAGGTCTTTCTGTTAACTGTGGTGTCCTCCAGGGTTTGTTACCATCCATGAACTTGCTGAGAATGTTATTTCTCATTATTCAAGCTGTTAACACACCCATTTAGCAATATTGCTCCAGTATCAACCCCTGAGGGATGTCATTGTCAACCAGACCCCAGTTGGACTTTGCAAACTTCACAACCTTCTGAGCCCAGGAACTCAGGTAATTTTTACCTGCTTTATACCTACTTATCCAGTTCCTATTTCACCATTTTTGAGATGGATGATATGGGAGACCATGCACTGCAATCTTACAAGAATCAAAAAACCTACAAGAGCTTACCCGAGGAGTTACAAGTCACCAAAAGTTACTAGAGGCTGATCACTGAACAAACTTCCAGAAGTTTCATTAATTTCATTAAAGGAAAAGAAGGCGGGAAACTTCTGTAAAAAATGTGTTTCTGTTTGCTTACTTGCATCTTCTTTTCCCATTTATTATCAGGCATTTCAAAACAGGACTGCAACGGAATCCATTCTGCTTCTAAGAAAGGTATTATATTCAATCATGACTCCTTGCCTGAGCTCTTTGGTGCCTAAACCATTGTCCTGGGTTCAGCAGTAGCAGTCATTTTTCTCCTTCTTAGTAGCTGGTGCAGTGCTGTGGTTTTCACTTTCGGCCTGGGAACAGCACTGATAACATCAATGGTTTTAGTTGTTGTTCAGTAACGTTTAGTTTGACCAAGGACTTTCTGAGTCTCATGCTCTGCCAGGGAGGAGGGGAAGCCAGGAGGAAGCAGAGACAGGACACCTGACCCAAACTAGCCAAAGAGGTATTCCATACCACAGCACGTCATGCCCAGGATGTAAAACTGATGGCAGTTACCCAGAAGGGAGATCACTGCTTGGCAGGGCTGGGTATTGGTTGGCGGGTGGTGAGCGATTGTATTCTCTTCCCTTGTTATTTCCCTTATCATTATTATTATTGGTAGTAGAAGTAGTGATTTGTGTTATACCTTAGTTACTGGGCTGTTCTTATCTCAGCTCATGGGAGTTACATTCTTTTGATTCTCCTACCCATCCCTCCAGGAGCAGGGGGGAGGAAGGGGTGGAGTGAGAGAGCGAGCTGCATGGCTGACTGAGTTTAAACCACAACAACTATTCTTCAGGGGCTCTCAATTGATCACTGGACAGATGTAGGACAGCTTTATCTCTCTAATCAGACAAATATATCCATTGCAGTTGAGACATTTGAAAGAAGTGATGTATAACAACAGGTAGAGAGAAAAGATAATGGTGAAAAAGATAATTAATAATATGGCTGATACTGAAGAACAACCACGTAACGTCACATAACCCTCCTCCTTGCCCTTATGATGCTGAACTGCACCATCACAGTAGCCAAAGTTGCTCAGTGCAGCAAAGACTCCCTTTGAACTTCACATTCCCAACAAGCCCTTCTTTGACACTGAGTGTAAGGTCCACCAGAATGCCTGTCCTCATTGTCTCCTCTATCACCTGGATGAGAAAGCTATCATCAGTGGATTTCAGGAACTTTCTGAACTGCCTATGCCTTGCTGTTCATTTGCTGTGTTGCCCCTCCAGCAAATATCAAGGTGGCTGAAGTCCCCCACTAGGACCAGGTCCTGTGAGCATGAGGGTGCTCTTATTTGTGTGTAGGATGACTCGTTCACTTGTTCTTCCCGGTCAGGCAACTTGTAGTAGACACCCACTATAATGTCACCCTTACGGGTTCTGTCTTTAATCCTAACCCATAAACTCCACATGCTAGTGAGTGTATCCATACCATTGACAGTAGGATACAAGAGGACATTTATAATATTTAAAAGTTATATCCTCAAGACTCTTCTAGATGATGAATGAAGGAAAAAACTGACCTTACAAAATTTTGGACTTTTAATTTCTTAATTCTGTGTTTCAATGTAAATGAAATCATTTAAGGAGAACTTTGAAGCAGGCTTCATGAGTATAGTGTTGCTCATAATCAAAATACTAAAGCATTATGTTTAGCTTAATTTGAAATAAATTTTTTGGCTGCCTCATAAATTCTAACATCAAAATGGCAAATATGCTTCAGGTTTAATATATAGACAATAGAATTTAGTGAAGGATATATATGTGGGACTGGCAGAGGAAAACCAGTAGCTGTGGCATTCAGTATTTCCAATATTACATATATATATATACAATGTACATATGTTTAACCCATTTTAATTTAGGTACATTGAGGAAACAGAAATGTCTTAATTAAGCTGTAGGTGTTGGAGGAAGTTCGTAATTTCAGATGTTCATTTATTTAAAAATTCTAATGACACATACTCAACAGAAGATATACTGGGGCATATAAATATGATGCATCTGAAATAAGTTGAAGTATTTTTGAAAACAAAAACCAAACAAAATGAAATTCGTCACATCCAATAAAATTTCTGCACAAAGGAAAACATGTAACTCCAAAAAAGTTGGCATCCATGCATTTTATGCATGAAGACTTGTGTTTTATACATGAGTTTGATAATGGCAATCAGTTGGGTGACTGAAATTTTCATCTCCTATTACAATAAACATTGAGGAGAGAATGATTTGAACCTTGACTTCTCTTTTGTTAATGCCATTAAAAGGAAATTGTTTAGGATAATTTGCATAAAATCAAACTGTTAGCTGTTTTGTGCTTCAAATACATATCTGTCATCTTCCTGAGATAAGAGAAATATGGAATGATAAACAAAGCTAAAACAAAAAAAGTCTATTTAATACAGACTTTTTTTTTTTTTTTTTAAAAGAGACATCTTTAATACAGTATTTCCAGTAACTAAAGATATTATCTGTAACTCTTGTCTGACTGTCAACAGTTTGGTCAAACTGCAGTTAACCTCTTCCAAGTTCTGGGCCTTTTAGCAAATAGTTGGCTCCAAAGGGTTAATTGCAGCTCTAAAGGCTAGTTCTTGCACTCAAAGTTGAAGAATAAAGATTTGAAAATTTACACTGTAGGTCCACACTGAAACTATGGGCTTCACTATGCTTAAGAAAGAAATACAAACTTTACTTCATCTCCATCTACAGAGCCTAATACTTTGCCTGCAACAGCACTCACTAGTACATGTTGATGTCATACCATGGCAAAATGGTAGCCACTAAATAGTGGCTACTATTAATAGTACCGCTTTGTTTCTGAGTCACCCCTGGGAGGATCCTACTAGCTAGATAATAAGAAAAGCTCAGAAATTATTAAGTTTCTTATATTATCTATTCTATATTATATTAAGTTTTAAGTTTCTTATATTATCTTTAAGATCTATCCTACAATGTTTCATCCATATTTGAAAAGGGAGAAAAAAATAATCCTTTTGTAGGAAAAGAGAATAATAAATTAGTAACAGGTGTCTTTGTTGAAGTATCAACCTACTTGAATACCATTTAATATATAAACATAACAATTTTATGGCAATTTTATATCATCAGTTTACATTTCCTGCTTTCTGCAAAATTAGAAGAAAATAAGAAAAGGAAAAAGAATTAAAAGTAATCTCAGAAAAAAATAAATACAATAAAATCTACTGCAATTAAAAAGTTTGGAAATTCCAAGAATTAGCAGCAAACTGTATTTTCTCATAAAACTTGCTCTAATTGTGTTTGACACAAAGAAACTTAATTAGCTTGTTAAATCTAACATTTCTTTGTGGCTGATCATCTCTACTGCTCACCTTTAGACTCATAGAATACATTGATATTATTTCTGGGTGCCTTTGACAATGTAAAAAGGGGAAGTTCTTGTCAAGTAGAATCTCCAGGTTAGTAATCTACCGAGGCTACACTCATAAGGTTCAGCTAAAATACGCAGGCTTTTGTAAAATTCTGAATGGGAAATGAGGAACTGAAGGCTAATTCCTTCTAGCAATGATGGTAGCAATTCTCCCTCTGAAATCAAAAAGCTGAACTTGTTACAAAACTGAATGACTGGATTTTTTCCACTCCTATAGTATGGAATAGTACTAGTTAAGATACTAGATTTAAACTAATAGTTTATAAAGTATCTTAAACTTTAATGTAAAATAAATGAGATAGTGCAATAGTACATATTTCAGTAAAAGTCTCAGGAAATATGTCTTTTAGAAATTTCAAAAAATTCTATAATATTTTGTTACAAAATATAAACATGAAAAAATAGTTCTAGGAACAAAGGCTTCTGTATCTTTACCCTATATATGATTTAAAAAAAAAATTAGGCAAAATATGCAAAATTACCATCATGAAGGAAATAACATAAAGTTCACCATTTTTATATTTTTAAGTTTGAAATTATTTAAACAAGGTTTTTACATTTCATCCTTTTACATTTTGTTATAGTTGGTTGTGGCTTCCTTTTCCAACATATATCTCTGTGAAGCCCTTTTGGTGTTGTTAATATTTCTGACTTCTTGCCTGTGTACAGCCCTTACTTCTTTAGGGGAACTACCTGGGGTCTCCTTACTTTCCCTGACTCGTCCATGAGATACCAGGCTTGTCCATGAGACATCAGGCTCATCCATGAGACTGAGTAAACTGGACTACAGAAAAGGCATCTAGCTTTGGTGGCCTGGTAGAATTTTTCAGACTGTCTTTCATCACTTATTGATTACGACATGATTCAGGATAATATTATGACTAAACAGACAAGCAGTTCCAGGCCAGTTCTCTCTCCCAGCTAGCTATCTTAAATTTTCATGCAGTATTTATTATGGATTTTCATATTCTCTGGACAGCCGTAATCTTCTTCTTATCACCCCCCTCCCCCAAAAATCTTCCTAATGCCATGTTGATGTTTCCCAGCTTATCACCTTCTAATCAAGCTGTCCTTGCAAACCATCCGCTCTAATGCCTTTCTGTTTACAAAATCCAAGACCTGAGAAGGTACAAAGGGTCCTGCAGCTCTTGTGTTATTGGGCAAATCTCCGTCTAACTTCAGAAACATTGCCTCAGCTTTCTGGCCTAGATTCAGATCCTCTCAGAGGATTTGGGCAGTGCTCAGATGTGTGAAGTAGGTGTTTTGAAATAAGGGGGGGGGGGGTAATAAAATATTAAGATCAAGAAGAAAGACTTGGTTCCAGTCCCTTCTTAAAAGTCCCTGCTTAAATGTATCAAGTATTTACTGGAACAGAGACTGCGGTTTTGAAGCAGGTTTTGCACATAATTCCAGATACAAAATTGTGCTATAGTCTGGTGCTTGTGTGCATTCCAACAGTGACACTTATACGTCATTGAAAATTGAGCTCTGTGGGATCCGGCACAGTACAGAAGGTGAGCAGATAGCACAGCCAATATACCACATGCACAAATCTCAGATGAGCCTCCTTGCTCTTCCACTATATGATTCTGAAAAGAACTGCATACATCATAGGAACATGCTTCAGTGTTTCTTTAACATTTTGATATTTCAGAATCTGCTGTCTTCCTACTATCAAGGCAGATTGCTTTGGTAAGAGATCATTTTGCTAACTTCCATAATTCATATCACTCTTCTCAGTAGATCCAGTCACCGTCCTCACCCCCTTTATGGCCTCCAGTATATTTTACTGGCCTTCGTCACTAAAATGAGACATAACTCTTTTACTCTTGCCGCTGCCTTTTTTTAGTTTTAGTAAATTAATATCTTCCTTCATCCGGCCATTAAAATTAATTTCCATCACTGTTTAAACATATATATATGCTGCTTGTTCTTGGGAGTAATTTACTGTAAATATTCGTAAAACTGACCCAATTTCCCCTTCAGATTTCTCTTTAAAACCTTTCTTTTGTACAAATAGAAAATATCTGAAAATTATTAGCTTGGTATAAGTTCTTGCTCCTTATACTTGGTCTTTGGCCAGACCAACCAAGATTTCCTTACCATCTCCCTGCTTGTCTCTTGATACGTATTTAGTGTCTCTTGTCCCCTTTCAAGACCTTTCATACACACACATTTGCTTCAATCACAATCACTATCATGCTAGACAACCTATTTGCTCTGTTTTTGCAGAGCATATAGTCTAGTTATTGGCCATGGACCATCATTCATCTCCGAGGAACTGCAATAATCAGGTCAAAAGAATCTCAGTCCTTATGCTTTCCTAGTAGACCCCATTGTAAGATGAGAGGCAAGACTAGACCCCATTGTAAGATGAGAGGCAAGACTAGACCATCCTTTAAAGGTCTCAGTAAAATTATGATTCCTTGTTAACAGGAAAGTAATAATACTAATTGCATGATCTCATTCTGAAGAATGATGTTGCTATAACGCATTTCCAGCGGTCACAGTCTTGAAAGGTTTTTTTCTGCTTAAGCCTAGAAGCAAGTTTTGATTGCTAGATAGATGTGTGCCAATATTAGTTGGCCATGCAAAATTTTTGTAAACAGACAAATTTCTGAAGCAATTGTGCAATTCTTTAGGGAGCTTCTTGGCTCAGATTATACACTGACTAGAGGCAAAAACATAACATTTCATGACATAGCTCTTATGCTGATGTTACTAAAACGAGAGAAGTTCTGCATGTTCTTCTGAGTGGAAACAGGCTTGGGTTTTAATCTGTAAAAAAGTATGGTATGTTATATGTAGGTTCTACCCCAGGATCTTAACTAGCCTGCGTGGCCTCAGGCATTTTATATCACCTAGCAGAAAGACAAAATGAGACTCAGATATTCTGTATGTGCTGTAATTACATATGTACAGCTACATATAAATTTATGTCTAAGTTTTTTTCTTCTTGGAATATCAAAGAACATAAATGGGAACAAGACCTGAAAATCTAATGCACAACATGATACCATGTATATATATCTCAACAACATAAGGAAGTGTAACATAAGGAAGGACAGCAGCAGAAGGAAGAAAGAAGTTCATAACATTTTACTAATTCCAAGATGATTCTGCACTGGCAAATACATGAATTTCCAAGGAATTTTAGCATGGTCATTTGAGGAAGGATGTTTCAATTTGGCCACAAAAGCAACTATGTTAATCTCTTTTGTGACAACAGAACTTCCTGGACCAGTGCTTAATGAATAAAAATTTATCTTGTTGTTTTATCCTAGATGACCTTTTGTCCCAGTATATGAATATAGTGATTTAGCACAAATGTTATAGAAATATAATTACCTACAGAGAACTGACACACCTACTAGCCTACATGGGGAGAGAGGCTGCTTATTTTGAACATGGGTAGAGCTAAGCGTTTCTCAAGTGAACGTCACTCAATTTTTCTTTCCCAACAAAACTGAATTTCCTCATGAATGTGAGGGATTTTTGCACTTACACTAACTTGTAAAACAGCAGAATCCATGCAAAATCAGTTGAATGTCTTGGTTTATTCAGATGCCACACATTAAAACTTCAAATGTTTTTCTACATCACAATCAGGGCATACAGAGGGAATCATTTTGCATTGTATTAAAACTATGAATTGAATTCTAAAAGACATACATGGGGCTTGAGCTGTTTTTCTGTGTTCCTGAAATGTCATTCTTTATAATCATGAGTTTGTTTATAAGTAGGAATATTGAAAATACACAACTGTTTTCAGTTACTTATCTGAAATATACAAATGTTACAAATATGACATTTGCTGACTTTTCCATAAGAAGTTCTGAAAATTTAGAGACTATCAGTAGTACCTTCTCCTTAATACCGTGTTTGTCACTGAATATTTGGAAACTGAGACAGACAGCCAACTGTGCACAGACATTAAGTCAAATACACTTATTTCAAATATTAGAATGGCATTTTATAATCTATTTTTTTACTTAGATTGAAACTAGGTGTCTAAACTTCTGCCTTAGGATTGCAGAATACATACCAATATCTCTATTTTCTAAGATTAAAAAAATTGTACTGGCAAACATTTTTATTGCGCAAGATGCAGTAAAAGCATGTTTCCCTTAAATGAGACTCAGAACACTTCATTTACGATTGGACTTCCAAGCTCATCACATTCAATGGGAGACGTTGTATTGATTTTCTGGTTTTGGTTCAGGACCTGGCTATACGATACCAGAGACTGGATTTACAAGTCTGAGTTACATTTTTTGATCAATTTTCCTTTACCAGTAGATGCCTTACTCTTCAAAAACAAAGATAATCTATACTAGGATTTTTGTGCTCTAATCATGAATAACTTTGCATAGCAGTGAAGCAAAAGTAGAATGGTCATTGATTAGAATCTGTTCTAAAAAGAGAAATATTCATAAGGCTTGAACTTTGCAAGTGTAATTTTGCCATAAGCTCTCATATGGAAAACTAATCAAAAGGATCTTGGAACAAAGTATGGTTTCAGGCTGGTCCCAAAGAAAAGGGATCAGATTAATTACAAAGATTTACTAGGCAATGGTATGCCTGCACATACTATAGTGAAACATTACATACAGATAGCAAATAGCCCAAAGTAAACCAGCTTGGGTATTAGACATGTACTTTCCACCAGCCAAAGGTACTGGACTGTGCAGGGCAGTAGCCATGCTGCTCCAAGGCACAAGCTGCCTCCACAAATTGAGACTTCCCAGGTGCAAGAAAAGCTGCTGCTACACTTGGAACTGGTTGGAAACCCATTGATCCAATCTCTTGACTGACATGTTTTTTATCTAAATTGAATATTTTGAATGTGCTAGTATCTCTGTTTTGTAGAAGAAATATTTTGTGTCAGAAAAGCTAAAATTATTTTTGTTGGTGTTGATTTAGTCTTTTCCTACTTGTACTGGTCTGACTTTTTCCTGAATGAACAAAAACATTTTATGACAGTGCTTTATATTTTTTTACATTATAGTGTCTGGGTTTTGACTCTGATCCCATCTCTCTAATGACTTAACTCTCTGCATAATGTAGTATGGAACATACAGTCTAGGAAGATAGCCTAGTTCACAGAAAACAGGAAATAAAACTCAAAAATTCAATACTATGAACCCATAAGGTTTCACATTCTTTGTCATGTCTATGTTTTCTTAGATCATTTCAGTAAACAGAAATGGAATATATTGACCTTGCAAAATTTTTTTTTTTTTTGTTGTGTTCAGAAATGTCTCTTGTCCTAATATAGAATAATAAGAACATATTGTGAAATATTTGAAATGTCCAGTGGAATAAAAATTTAAATTCATTCACTCTCATTTAACATTAGGATTAGAAACAATTTAAATATTTGCCACTGCTTCTGTAATTCTAAAACCTTTTTTCTTAAAAGTTCTAAAATGTTCCAAGTAATGTCACATTTGTTTTACCTTTCCTGAAAACTGCACAGGAACACACCAAGGCACAGATGATACTTTGCTTACATTAAATGTTTAAATCCTGCTTCTCATGAAGGTGAATTTTTCACAGATGAGGTATATAGCTCCCAGGACAATTAAACAATTAAATTTAATTACCAGATATAAGTATCTGGTCAATAGAGTGACTCCCTTGCTAAAGTATGATGGATGTTGTTTACCCACAAAACCCAAAGACGCATGAAATCTGTCATTAAAAAAAATAAAAAATAATAAAAAAAAAATCAACCTGGAATGGCTTAAACTAGCAGGGTCTTCCCTGAGTATTTCCAAAATGGTCATAATACATTTCACAAAGCTCCTGATATTTAATTGTAAATATAATATACCTTATTCTGTGGAAAATTACCATGCTGTCGTGGTTTAAACCCAGTCAGGTAATTCGTTCGCTCATTTCCCCCCCTTTTCTTGCCCTCCCCCTACTCTCGGATGGACGGAGAGGAGAATCAAAAAGAATGCAACTCCCACGGGTTGAGATAAGAACAGTTTAGTAACTAAGGTATAACACAAATCACTACTGCTACCACCAATGATAATAATGATAAAGGAAATAACAAGGGAAGAGAATACATCATCTCACCACCAGCCGACCGATAACTCGCCCCCCCAGCCCGACCAAGCTCTGACCGATACCTCCTCTAACCCTGCAGTCTCCCAGCCCTTCCGGCTAACTCCCACTTACATCCTGGGCATGACGTGCTGTGGTATGGAATACCTCTTTGGTCAGTTTGGGTCAGGTGTCCTGTCTCTGCTTCCTCCTGCCCCCCCCCTCCTCCCTGGCAGAGCATGAGGCTCACAAAGTCCTTGGCCCAACCAAAACATCCTTGTTATCAGCTCTGTTCCCGAGCTGAAGGTCAAAACACTGCACTGCACCAGCTACCAAGAAGGGGAAAAATGACTGCTACTGCTGAACCCAGGACATTATCCACCCCTTATTCCATACCATTCACGTCATGCTCAGATCCCACATTTTCAATATACCATCACTCTTATCTCAGTGCACTCTTATCTTAGTGCATGGACCAGTAGCTATAAAGCTGCTGCGTCCATCTGGTCCATGTCAGGCTCCATCTCTTGTAACAGTCTTCCAGAGCAGGAGAGACTGTGTGCAGTGTTCACACTCGTGAATAACCTGGGCAATAGTGTCCATTGCTAAGTCCACCCCTCGATCAAGAGTCCATCTCTATGTTGCATCTCTGCTCTGATGGCCTGAAGTGCCATGGGCCCACCAGGCTTAAAATAATTCACTGTCCCCTTCAGCAGTTTCTGCAGCTTGTTGCTGGGGACTCCATACAGCTGCCTTCCATCTCCGATGCTTCCAAAGCACTGGAGGGGCCCAGTGGACTAGATACTTGCCCATACTGTCACACACACCCTGCCACTCCTGGCTGTCCAGCCTTGGAGAAAACCTCTTGGTCCCCCTATATTGTTGTCTAACTGCAGACAAGACCCAAACCTGACTCTGCTTAACTTTTGAGATCAGACAAAATGGTGGTGGGTAGAACACAGTCTGTGTGTGTGCCAAAATGCTGATCCCCATCACAATCAGCAGGCAGGTCCCAAGGACACCCAAAGGCCATTCAAAACCTTCAGAACTCTCAAACGATGCTGCTGTACTTGTCACTGGGGCTGGTGTAGCTGCTGTACTTGTCACTGGGGCTGGTGCAGCCGCTGTGCTTGCCGGCTCTCCCACCATCAGCTTCTCTTTTCCTGAGTCCAGCTCTTCCTTCTCCGCCTTGCTGGGAAATGCTGCGTGGTCTCCTGCATCCTCCTGGGGCTCGGCGGGCGGCTTCCGGGGAATGCTCTCGGCCGTCGCGGGGCTGGGCTCCTCCGCGGGGCTCGGCTCTTCCGCGGGGCTCGGCTCCGCCGCGGGGCTCGGCTCCTCCGCCGCCTTCTCCCGCTGCTCGGCAGCCGCCTCCTTCCGCTCCTCGACCGCCCCGACCTCCTCCACCGGCAGCCGTCCCCTCGCGGCCTCCGGCCCCGCTCCCGCCGCCGCTTGGTCCCCGGGGCCGCTCTCCCGGGCCGCTTCAGCAGCCGCCGGCTCCCGGGGCCGCTCCCCCT
This sequence comes from Pezoporus occidentalis, assembly GCF_034315485.1. NCBI lineage: Eukaryota > Metazoa > Chordata > Aves > Psittaciformes > Psittacidae > Pezoporus > Pezoporus occidentalis. The sequence continues at coordinate 8,209,589 of NW_026913531.1, forward strand.
CGGCTCCCCACAGCCTCACGAAGATGGAGAGTAGGGCGAGGGCCAGGACGGTGAAGAGCAGCCGGACGGCCAGGTACAAGTCCACGGCCACGTCCGTCCCGCCCTGCTGCTGGAGCCCGCCCGTATTACAAGCCATTGCCATAAAGCACAGTGAGACAAGAACCTTAGCCCAAGCCCCATACTTGATAAACACTATCACAGCAAATACCGGCTCTACGTAAGTTACAACATTCTGAAGCTGTGAGATCAAGCAAAACAACTCTGAGACCCAATAAATCAGCATTGTGACGAGTGACTATTAATCCGGTCAGATCTGTCGTTATCTCAACCCTTCGTGCCCCACGTTGGGCGCCAAAAAGAACTGTCGTGGTTTAAACCCAGTCAGGTAATTCGTTCGCTCACTTCCCCCCCTTTTCTTGCCCTCCCCCTGCTCTCGGACGGAGAGGAGAATCAAAAAGAATGCAACTCCCACAGGTTGAGATAAGAACAGTTTAGTAACTAAGGTATAACACAAATCACTACTGCTACCACCAATGATAATAATGATAAAGGAAATAACAAGGGAAGAGAATACATCATCTCACCACCAGCCGACCGATAACTCGCCCCCCCAGCCCGACCAAGCTCTGACCGATACCTCCTCCAACCCTGCAGTCTCCCAGCCCTTCCGGCTAACTCCCACTTACATCCTGGGCATGACGTGCTGTGGTATGGAATACCTCTTTGGTCAGTTTGGGTCAGGTGTCCTGTCTCTGCTTCCTCCTGCCCCCCCCCCCTCCCTGGCAGAGCATGAGGCTCACAAAGTCCTTGGCCAAACCAAAACATCCTTGTTATCAGCTCTGTTCCCGAGCTGAAGGTCAAAACACTGCACTGCACCAGCTACCAAGAAGGGGAAAAATGACTGCTACTGCTGAACCCAGGACACATGCTTAAGGACAACTTTTTTCTAGATGTGAAGTGCACCACTGCAACTGCAGGAGCTATGCTACTTATCGAGGTAACAGCATTTACTAATCTGAACTGTTCATCAGATTACAGAATCATAGAATCATAGAATAGTTAGGGTTGGAAAGGACCTTAAGATCACCTAGTTCCAATCCCCCTGCCATGGGCAGGGACACCTCACACTAAAGTATGTCACCCAAGGCTTCGTCCAACCTGGCCTTGAACACTGCCAGGGGTGGAGCATTCACAACCTCTCTGAGCAACCCATTCCAGTGCCTCACCACCCTTAATATCATATGATCCCTTCCTGTTACCCTTCACATCCCTAGCCAAGTTTAATTCTAACTGGGTCTTAGCTTGTCTTACCTGGTCCCTAGCTTCCCAGGCAACATCCCTGTATTTTTCCCAGGCCGCCTGTCCTTCCTTCCACCTTTTATAAGCTTCTTTTTTCCCAGATTTTCCTCAGGAGCTCCTTATCCATCCAAGGAGGTCTCCTGGCCCTCCTTCTGCACTTCCTTCCAGTTGGGATGCAACACTCCTGAGCTTGTAGCAGGTGATCTTTGAATACGAATCCTTGAATACCCAGTCTTGGGCACCCCTGCTTGCTAGGGCTATATCCCATGGAACCTTACTAAGCAGGTTCCTGAAGATGCCATAGTCTGTTCTCTTGAAGTCCAAGGCTGTGAGCTTGCTGCACGCTCTTCTCACTGTCCTGAGGATCTCGAATTTGACCATGTCATGATCGCTGCATCCAAGGCTGCCCTGGAGCGTTACATTTCCAATGAGCCCTTCCCTGTTGGTGACCACTAGGTCAAGAAGTGTGTGTCTACTGCCTACACCATAACCAGTGAACAGGTTGATACATATGTAGTCCTTGAGTTATTTGATCTAACTAACTGTATACAGAGAAATTCTCTTCTCTTAGGACATAGAATCATAGAATCATAGAATAGTTAGAGTTGGAAAGGACCTTAAGATCTTCTAGTTCCAACCCCTTACCATGTGGAGGGACACCTCACACTAAGCCATCTCACCCAAGGCTCTGTCCAAACTGGCTTTGAACACCGCCAGGGATGGAGCATTCGCAACTTCCCTGGGCAACCCATTCCAGTGCCTCATCACCCTTACAGTAAAGAACTTCTTCCTTATATCCAATCTAAACTTACCCTGTTTAAGTGGCACTTTTGAGCCCTTTTCAATGTATTTATTTTGTAGTTGTTAAGAAAGTCAGATTAGACATAATATTTGAATTAAGGAAGCATTAAAGTTCAGTCTATCATTGTGTTAAATACTTTCTTTACAGAAACTAAGTTGGATAAGGCAGAACCTTTAGCTTATATAAAACACTAACCTGTCTCTGTATGATATATACTTAAAGAAATACATACTATTTATTGGAATGTTAAACAACAGTTTGAACCCATCCAGACTGCAGTTAAATTCCCTTCCAACCTGTTTCATCACAATTCTAACTTTCTAGGCACAGATTATTTTTAAAAGAATTTGGAAAGAGTAAAAAATGGCTATGTGACTTCCATCAATCCTGGGAACTAAAGACATTGCTGGAAAAAATTGTAAAGAAAATAGGACTTGACTTGCTTTCAGCTTACAGCAGCAACAGTAAAAACAAACAGACTTGATGTTGCTAAAAACACCATCTTCCAAAAATGTGGAAACTCAGAATCAGGAACAATAATTGCTGTAATCTTCCCATAAAATAGTGTGAAAAATACTTCAAGTATAATCTTCTCAAATCATCTCTCAGGAATATTGAGAGTTATATCTGCACTCTAGTTGCAGTACACATCAGGCAAAGTTGCCTGCATCTTCATTTTAGGAAAATTATAGGGTCCTAGTACAAATGCGATAAATAGCAGTGTTCTTTGTCTTCATTCGGTCATTCTTGTTTTTTTTATTTGAAAAGCTGAATTTACTGAGTCATTTAGTGCATTAACTGACTACATTTCTACCATCAAGCCTAGAGAGGGACAGACTGAAATTTAAGTTTAAAAGTACACAAAGAGATGCTGACGTTAATAAAAGAAGCTCTTCAGGCTCGTACACCCACACAGCTATTTGACAGCATCAGTCAATGGGATTGATTCAATATCTGTGCCTGGAAGTAGCTCCTAAATTAGAGGCTTAGCTTAACTTTTCAGCATATGGAAAAATAAATTGATAAATTAACCTTTTGATAAACCTTTCTTTTCCTATGTAGCAAGCACGTAGATTTTTAGACATCTCATGGTTATAATATCTTTACAAAAAGGTTGTAGATAAGGAAATTATTTCTCTTTCAACTAGTGTGGCGGTTTAAGCTGACTAGGCAGTTAAACACCACACAGCCACAAGGATGATAAAGAGTCTAGAGTACTTCCCATACAAATACAGGCTAAGAAAATTGCGACTGTTAAGCCTGGAGAAGAGAAGGCTGCATGGAGATCTCATAACAGCCTTCCAGTATCTGAAGGGGGGCAACAAGGGTACTGGAGAAGGACTCTTCACCAGAGACTACAGGGATAGGACAAGGGGCAATGGGTTCAAACTTAAACAGGGGAAAGTCAGGTTAGATATAAGGAAGAGGTTCTTCGCTGTGGGGGTGGTGAGGCACTGGAACAGGTTGCCCAAAGAAATGGTAAATGCTCCATCCCTGGCAGCATTCAAGGCCAGTTTGGAGATGGCCTTGAGCAGCCTTGTGTAGTGGGAGGTGTCCCATGGCAGGGGGGTTGGAACTGGGTGATCTTTAAGGTCCCTTTCAACCCTAACCTTTCTGTGATTCTGATTCATGCAATTCATGCAATGGGATGGGAGAGAGAATGGGGGTAAAGAAGTAAAATTTGTAGGTTGAGATAAAGGCAATTTAATAGAACAGAAAAGGAAGGGGAAAAATTACTTAAGGAATTAGAATATACTAAATAAGTGGTGAACAATGCAATTGCTCTGTACCTGCTGACCAACGCCCAACCATTTCCTGAGCAATGATCCCCCGCCAGCTTTCCCCCTAGTTTATATGATGCCATATAATATAGAATATCCCCTTGATTAGCTGGGGTCAGCTGTCCTGGCTGTGTCTCCTCCCAGCTTCTTGTGCCACCCCAGCCTCCTTGCTGGTGGTGGGGTGGTGTGAGAATCTGAAAAATTTTTGACTTGGTGTAAACACTGTTTAGCAATAACTAAAACATCTATGTGTTATCAGAATTATTCTCATTCTAAATCCAAAACACAGCACTGTACCAGCCACTGAGAAGAAAATTAACTCTATCCCAGCCAAAACCATTAATAAAATGTCAACGACATGACAGGTTCCTTGTGGGTATGGGGTCTCTGAATTTATCTGGTCTTGGCCTGAGCTAATTTTGGTAACTGTCTAGTGATCAATTGTTACTGTTTATCTTGTTTTAGCTTAGCCTTATGAATGCCATGATAAAAGTTTAATAAACCTAAGCAGTAAGTCAATAACAGACAATATCTTTATGGTAATTGGGATTGAGGGAGGCTATTGTGCATCTTAAAATAATAACTGAAGGGTGAAGACAGTAAAAATTTACCTATGAATCAGTGAAGAAAGAGCATGTGATCACACTATGTTATGAAACATAAAAATATACCTAAGCAGATCCAAGACCAAGGGTGAAGAAATCCTCAGCAACATCATAGTCTTCCTAGGAAAGAACAAAATATGTGGACAACTCACTGTAACCTCCATAGAAGATACTCAGATGTTTATGGACCTCAGCTTAAACCTCAGCCTTAACAGTATTACTAACTGTAAGTATATCCCATTGCAAATAGACTAGAGTAATAATTTTTTTTGTTGTTTTTTTAATTAGGATTAGACTATCACTATATTATTTGTCAAGCAGCAAGTTCTTGACTCCATGTATAAGGTGGTTTGTCTGTTGTCCAAAAAAGATTTTCTGTATAGCAAGGAAATAGCTAGACTCTCAGAAGTACCATCTTCTTTAAGATATAAGAAATACAATGTAGAACAACAATGAAGTAACACTGTCAGAGTTATAACAAGACTTTCTGGTTCATCGAAGAAAAGAAACATATATTTATATTGCTGTAAATATATTCCCAAACACATAATACAGATAATTTTTCAATAATTAGCTTTTATCTTTCGTCAGGTGAGTAATAATTAAGCATGTTTCCAGCCACCAACCTCGTAACATTGATGTTAAAGAAGACTTTTTACAAGAACTAACTTTTTTTTTTATCTTCTTTACTCTAAAATTGCAAAGGATTGCTTCTATTTTTCTCAATCAAGGAGATGGTATATCTTCAGATAGTGGTTTGGTCAAACATAACTTAATTGCTTTTACAATTACATGGTTTTGCTCTGAATTGTCTTTGATAAACATCTTGTCCTGAACTGATTTTAGCATTTTCTATCTTCTATTAATTCAGCATTGCAGCTCACTGAAAAAAAAGTGTGTGTACACTTTATCTTTGTTCTAAAAGAACTGAAACTAAGCAAAACAGAGGTTATACTCTACTGGGAGAATAGCTGTTCAAGACCAGCAAAGAGAGGTTTTATTTCATCTATCCTGAGGAAGAAAGCATTGTCTTTGTTTGTGGATAAGAAAAATAAGACGATAGAAGGTTACAAAGCTGCAGATTCCCTGCCATCACCCTCTAGGGCTTCATAAATGCTTGAAAGTTCACACAACATAGCCTAGATGCATCACTGACCACCTTTGATATTCACATAGAATTATATAATCGTAGAATAGTTAGGGCTGGAAAGGACCTTAAGATCATCAAGTTCCAATACCCCTGCTATAAGCAGGGACACCTCCCACTAAACCATGTCACCCAAGGCTTCGTCCAACCAGGACTTGAAAACCCCCAGGGATGGAACATTCACAACCTCCCTGGGCAACCCATTCCAGTGCCTCACCACCCTAACAGTAGATAATTTCTTCCTTACATCCAATCTAAACTTCCCCTGTTTAAGTTTTAACCCATTACCCCTTGTCCTGTCACTACAGTCCCTAATGAAGAGTCCATCCCCAGCATCCCAGTAGCCCCCTTTCACATACTGGAAGGCTGCTATGAGGTCTCCATGCGGCGTTCTCTTCTTCATGCTGTGCAGCCCCAACTTTCTCAGCCTATGTACATACAGGAGGTGCTCCAGTCCCCTGATCATCCTCGTGGCCCTCCTCTGGACTTATTCCAACAGTTCCGTGTCCTTTTTATATTGAGGACATCAGAACTGCACACAGTGCTCCAAGTGGGGTCTCATGAGAGTAGAGTAGAGGGGCAGGATCACCTCGTTCGACCTGCTGGTCACACTCCTTTTGATGCAGCCCAGGATACAGTTGCTTTCTGGGCTGCAAGCGCACACTGAAGCCAGCTCATGTTCATTTTCTCATGGACCAACACTCCCAAGTCCTTCTCTGCAGGGCTGCTCTGAATCTTTTCTCTGCCCAACCTGTAGCTGTGCCTGGGATTGCTCCAACCCAGCTGTAGGACCTTGCACTTGGCATGGTTAAACTTCATAAGGTTGGCATCAGCCCACCTCACAAGCATGTCGAGGTCCCTCTGGATGGCATTCCTTCCCTCCAGTGCATCAACCGAACCACACAGCTTGGTGTCATTGGCAAACTTGCTGAGGGCACACTCAATCCCACTGTCCATGTCAGCGATGAAGATGTTGAACAAGACCGGTCCCAACACCTATCCCTGAGAGACACCACTCGTTACTGGTCTCCAGCCTGACATTGAGCCATTGACCCCAACTCTTTGTGTGCAGCCATCCAGCCAGTTCTTTATCCACTGAGTGGTCTATCTGTCAAATTGATGTCTCTCCAATGTAAAGACAAGGATGTCGTGTGGGACAGTGTCGAACGCTTTGCAAAGTCCAGGTAGATGACGTCAACTGCTCTACCTCTGTCCAACAGTTCTGTAGCCCCATCATAGAAGGCCACCAAATTGGTCAGGCAGGATTTCCCCTTAGTGAAGCCATGCTGGCTGTCACCAAGCACCTTGTTGTTTTTCATGTGCCGTAGCATGCTTTCCAGGGGAATCTGCTCCAAGATTTTGCCAGGCTTGGAGGTGAGACTGACTGGTCTGCAATTGCCCAGGTCATTAATTTTCACCTTCTTGAAAATGGGGGTTATGTTTCTCTTTTTCCATTCGTCAGGAACTTCACCTGACTGCCATGATTTTTTCAAATATGATGGACAGTGGCTTAGCAACTTCATTTGCCAGCTCCTTCTGGTCGTGCTGATGGATTTCATCAGGTTCCATGGACTTGTGCACGTTTAGGTTCTTAAGATGGTCTCAAACCAGATCCTCTCCTACAGTGGGCCCAAAGTCCTCATTCTCACGGTCCCTGCATCTGCCTTCCACGACTTGGGTGGTGTGGTCAAAGCCTTTGCCAGTGAAGACTGAGGCTAAGTAGTCATTAAAAACCTCAGCCTTCTCCAAATCCTGTGTAGCCAGTTCTCCCAAATAGCTCCCGGAGGGGGCCTATGTTGTCCCTAGTCTGTCTTTATTTTGCTATGTTCTTATAGAATCCCTTCCTGTTATCCTTCACATCCCTAGCCAAGTTTAATTCTAACTGGGCCTTAGCTTTTCTTACCTGGTCCTTATCTTCCCAGACAACATCCCTGTATTCTTCCCAGGCTGCCTGTCCTTCCTTCCACCTTTTATAAGCCTCTTTTTTCCTTCAAATTTTCCTCAACAGCTCCTTATCCATCCAAGGAAGTCTCCTGGCCTTCCTCCTGCACTTCCTTCCAGTTGGGATGCAACACTCCTGAGCTCGTAGTCGATGATCCTTGAACACCAACCAACAGTCTTGGGCCCCCCTCCTCTCTAGGGCTATATCCCATGGAACCTTACTAAGCAAGTTCCTGAAGAGGCCAAAGTCTGCTCTCTAAATCTCTACATCTTCTAGAAAAGGCTAAATCAAGCCAGTCATACACGGCTTCCAGATAACCATTTTCTCTGTAAGAAACAATGGGGACACGGGAAAGGAAGAGATGTAAATTATCTAAAATGCTTTTTTGCTCCAATAAGAAATGAGGTATTTTATAAACCACCATAAAGAGACTTATTGTGAAAAAAAGAAGAAATCATTGTGGTTTTTGTTGCAGTGGGCATTTAATGGTTGCTGCTATACAAATGATAAACATATAGAAAAGAGTTTCACTGTGACAACATGCAGCTATTAAAATTAGGAAAAAATGTAGGCATGGTATTTGTGGAAACTGAACAACCAAAGCTGAAAGGGAATATGTCCTGGGTTCAGCAGTAGCAGTTATTTTTCTCAGTCTTAGTTGCTGGTGCAGTGCTGTGGTTTCAACTTTTGGCCTGGGAACAGCGCTGATAACACCAATGTTTTTAGTTGTTGCTCAGTAATGTTTAGTCTGACCAAGGACTTTCTAAGTCTCATGCTCTTACAGGAAGGAGGGGAAGCCAGGAGGAAGCAGAGACAGGACACCTGACCCAAACTAGCCAAAGAGGTATTCCATACCACAGCAAGTCATGCCCAGAATGTAAAACTGGTGGCAGTTACCCAGAAGGGCTAGATCACTGCTCTGGTGGGGCTGGGTATCGGTTGGCGGGTGGTGAGCAATTGTATTCTCTTCCCTTGTTATTTCCCTTATCATTATTATTACTGCTGGTAGCAGTAGTGGTTTGTTTTATACCTTAGTTACTGGGCTGTTCTTATCTCAGCCCATGGGAGTTACATTCTTTCAATTCTCCTACCCATCCCTCCAGGAGTGGGGAGAGGAACGGGGAGGGGATTGAGTGAGTGGCTGCGTGGTTCTGGGTTGCTGGCTGGGCTTAAAACATGACAGGATATCACAGGTTCAAAACAATTTCTTTTCAGGTGTAACAATTAGCTTGCTTTCTGCAGCTCTTGATGATCAGGTAGTCAGATTCTCAAAGACAAGTAGACAAATCTAATATTTAATCCTAATCTACCATCTTTCAGTTTAAAACCGTTGCCTGTTGTCCTGTCTGCACAGGCTTTGGTAGAAAGACTTTATCTTTCTTATAAGCCCCCTTTATATAGTGAAAGACCACAATAAGGTCTTCTCAGAGCCTTCTCTTTTCCAGGCTGAACAATCCCAACTTTCTCAGCCTATCTTCATAGGAGAGTTATTCCAGTCTTCTGATCATTTTTGCAGCTCTTTTCTGGATAAACCCTGAAAGGTCCATGTCCTTCTTGTACTGGGGACCTCAGAGGTGAATGCACCACTCCAAGTAGGGTCTCACCAGAGCAGAATAGGGGGGAAGAATCATACCTCTCAGTCTGATGGCCACACTTCTTATCCACCTGAATCCCCAAGTCCTTCTCTGCAGGGTTTCTCTCAATCAGTCCATTCCCAAGTCTAATGATAGTGGGGTTTGCCCTAACCCAGGTTCAGGACACTGCACTTGGTCTTGTTGAACACCATGAGGTTAAACAGAAAGAAAATCCAGGAGACACCAGTTCAGTGGTAGCCTGAACAAAGTGTTTGGTTACCACATCTGCTAATAACATCAAAAGCCTCTGTAGTAAAGCTTTCATAGATGAAAGTCAAAATGGCTAAATGTTTATTTAAATGATTTACATAAAGTAGTTAGTATATGTTAATAGCAGCTCTAATAGGGCTTTGAGGTATAATTAATCTACTCAGACTTGGCAGGAAGTAGTCAGCCAGCACTTAAAACAAAAAAACTATAACCCTCTCTCAGGAGAAAGAAAAAAAATACTTGCAGTTATATAGACTCTACCGCTGATTAAACTATAACCATTTTTCACAAAAGCAGATTCACCAAAGGGGTATGAATTTATATCCGAAACCTAACATCTAGAAGGCAACCAAGAGATAAAGATATAAATCTTGAAGCATGCATGTATCAGACACAAAACCAGGTTAAGGGAGAAAAAGATTATGGAGAACTTAGAAGAGCTTGCCCACACTCACAGCATCCGGCAAGTTTTGCCTTCAGAATTGGTGGAGGTTTTTAAGCAGGTAGTGTTTCCTGGTGTCTCTGGGAGCATTGCTCAAAAATACTGAAAAGCCATCTGGTTGTTATATTTAAGCAAGACCTTCGTATTTATTTTACTTGTAATCTTTCACCTCTGAAGTAACACCTGAAGACTTTTTCCTAAATGATCTTTTTCTTGTTTTACTATTAAGTTTGTTCTGGTATGATGAATCACTGTGGCCCACCACCAGGTGATTCAGAGGCTATTCCTTGCATAGCTGCCAGAAACTGTAATCAAAGAAGCCAGCCTGATAGGTTCTTGCAGGGATGCTTCCAAATAAATGTAAATATAGTCAAAGGCAGACAGTTATTAATTAGGTAGCACAGCTCAATTAACTTTGCAGTTATTTTTGGGTTTACCCTTTCTTTCAAAGGTTTTAGCTTTGGCTCCTTGATGTTTTTTATTAACTTGAGAGGGAGGATAGCCCAGGATGAGTTGTGTGAACTTTAGTGCTCTGTATGAAAAGACTTTGGAGATCTATAAGAAGTAGCATATTATGATTAGGTAACCAAGTAGGAAGAGTAGATAGATGAAGCTGAGTAAGAGGGGTAGGGCATACAACGTCAAGTTTGAATACATATCTTCTTCTTCTAACCCTGGAACTAGTGTACTTCTTGCAAGAAGGAATCAGCTACATGTTAATGCTCTGAGTGTACTTTAAGCCTCATACGAGATATGGGGAATAGTAAAAACATGCAGTCTCCCTCAAAAGTAGAAAAGAACATCTATGTTTGTTTTGATGTAAATTTCTCCCAGCTGAAAGCACAAACAGCTTAAACTTAAGCCCGGACAAATTCTAGTGAACCTAGTAGAAGCAATGTGAGACTAATGGTGCTAACTTGAACATGGCATTTGAGATGAGATTGCTTTGCATAAAGTCTAATTGCCATGGTTTTATCTTGTTCACAAAGCTAATTGTATGTGGCTGAAGGAACAGTTAATGTTTACTTAAATCAGCTTGTTTCAAACACTGGGAACTGGCTGAGAAGGGGCAATTTAAGGGGTCAAAGGCAGACACAGGGACTATTGTAGACCTGTTTGCTATGACTGGTACAGATGATACATTCTGGCTCTGTCAGCTGAACCCTTACCAGGGCTGAAGTCCAGCTGTGACACTCCTGTGTTCCTTCTCCACTAAGCTTCCCACAGATTATTACTCATAAATAAGTCTTCTAGCTGATTTTGGAGGGATCCCAAGGTAGTCCTACCAATAGTTCCCACAGATGTTTTCCTGGATATACTGTATCTAGGCCTCAGAGGGAAAAGTGTGTAAGAATACCCTAGAATTGATTGACTCAGCTATTTCTGGTTTTATTTCTTTTTGACACTACTGAAAAAAAGTCATGGGTGGATGCTGTGTAAGTTGTTTTATCTGCTTGGATTTGAGGAGTTCACTGTAAAAAGCCAGTCCACAAAGCCTTTATTATGGTATGCTCTTGAACCCTCAGCAACAGCATTCATGTCTGTCACTTCTGTAATCCATGCATGGTATTATTCCTATGTGTAAATGTTTCTTATCAAAACCAGATGTTACATAATCTCCTTTCACAAACTTGCCAAGACAGCTAATGCTAAAGCTGTGATGGCATTCATCCTCTATCCACAAACACATTAATACCTTGCTTTCCTAATCATATGGCTAACCACCTTTTCAACTCACATTCATGCTAAATCTACTTCTATAAAGCAGTAATTTTGAGAGCCAGTTTTTCTCATTACTGTTGATCCTGTAACTCATTGGCTTGATACTGGGGAAGGCTTTCCTACCTAGCAATAACACTGGCAAGGATGACCTGTGCTTTAATTCTCACAGAAGCTTGGAATGACTGTAAAGACTGGGCTGTCCTCTGTACCCTGTGTGGGGCATGATTGGGTACAGTGGTTTGAAGACAGCTTTTAGACAGCTGTTCAAAGACAATATTCTCATGGTGCTGGTACTTTACCCCCTTGAAACCAGTAGAGTTAGAACACTGCTGAATTCTTTCATGGTGACTTACTTGCATCTTGAAGTGTTTAAAAATCTGACTCTTTGAGTTAGGAAATTCATTTAATAAATAACACAAGCAAAACAGCTATGCTTTCTTCAGAACGCAACAGATAGTTATGCCTCTTTAATAAATGATACATCACCAGTGAGTAGCAATAATGTCCCTTTGATAAAAAAAATAGTATTTTTCCTTTCTTATATGAAACTCTACTATTGCATTTCTGGCACAGTGGGATGCTCCTCAAAGAAGAAAATTAACGCTACTTCCTGTATCACTTTGTCCCTCATGAATCTGCCCTCAGGCAAAAACTGATTTTTTCCAAACTTTTAGTGCAGATGAAATCCAGAGCAATAGTAAAAGGAGCAGGCAATACTGTTCTGCAAGAATGTATTATAGTTAGTTTCCCACCTCTGCTGAAACTCCTTAATAAACTTCAAAATCAATTTTGCGTTATCCAGCTTATTTCTTTAGTATTTTTACTGCCTTTTTCCATTGAGCTCTCTCTTGCTCTGATGGTAGAATACTCCCTCACTGACTGTCTCTGCCTTATGTTTCTGTTTATCTTTCTGTCCATCTACCTATACATGTGTGGGTATGTAACACATTGAAACATAAACCAAGGAGTTTTCGCTCACATTTCTTGTGTAATATAATGAATTTATGCATTTTATGTTAATTTCATTACCCTAAGCTAGCATGAAGGATATGAATGGTTACAGGTCTGATCAACTACATACATTTCTTTTTCAAACATATTTTTTAGTCAGTGTCATTTGTACCGTCTTAATTTTTAAGAGTTTTTTGGGATGCCTTTATATTTGAAGGTGTTGGCAGTGAGGACAACTATTTACATACCTGTTATGATTTTTTTTCTGTTTACTACACAACCACTTCTGAAAAGTACATGAATGAGAACTGAGCAAAGCCATAGAAAGGTGCATTTAGTGTTATTCAAAACCTAACCCTGCATAGGTGCTCTCAGGAGTAAAAATATGTATGGGTATTTTTTATTATATTGCATATTTAACAAGGAATGGTTATTAAATAACTTTCTGAACTATATTTCTTAGTGTGAAAGAACATATTGATTTATTTATTTAGTATCTATGTTGGCATCTGAGCTCAGACCTGTGCAAGTCCTTATTCTTGAAGTAGAATCACTATTCTGAAATTGTTGTAAGTCTGACAATATTAAAGAAAATAAATTGCCTATGTGATGATTCATTCTCTTAATACAAAACTCATGTATATAAGCAGAATAATGTACATTTTGCATAATTGTTAATAACAGTATGGGAATTATACTGCAGGTCAATAAAATCTAAATGTTTATTAACCCTAATAAAGTGAATCAGTAATAAAAATTTGCAAATCTCAGGATTTATTTTAAAACAACTGAAACACTGAATAAGTTCAAATGGCAGTCTACAGCGTATAATTTCATTACATGTAGACCTTTACAAACTCAATCTTTTGCAAAGTACTAGAGTTAATTAGAAAGTAAAGATGAATGTTCCTCATAAGCTTATTTCCCCCTTTGCTCTACATTTTTTTAATGGCAAATTTTGTTAAAATTAAAAACCCAAACACTGATGGTTTTTCTATGTTAGGAAACTGAAACTTGGACATTTTTGTCCGTAAACTTCAAAAATTTTTGTATGTGTTGGCTAAAGAGTGAGCATTCTTTCCAAACTCAGGTGTTGGTCAAAGGATTGTCTGAAGAAAATATGCAAATTTTTTTTTCACTTAATTAAAAATTAGTTTTATTATTGAAAAAAATGTTGATAGAAAATATTTCTTAACACCAATAATTAGCCAAATTCTGTGTGATTTAGGTTTTCCACCCAAAAGAGCAACCACTTATTAATTTCTCTGCCATCAAACATAGTTTTGAAAGTATTAAATGACAGTGATGTCCAGGATAGTAAGTTTTCAAGTACTTCAATGCTATTCTGAGTTATTAAAAAAACTTGGAACCTTTCTCCTTATTTCTCTGCAGCTGAAACACTTCAGGGAAAATCTTGCTTCAAAAAGGAGAAAAAAAGAATTAGCAAGCCATTATAACGAAATTTTTGGTTGCACACAAACACCAGTTTGATGTTTCATCTTGCTTTAAAGTAAATACTATAACCTTAGAATGTAAAGCAATTTCTGAGGTCTTAGGTTATGTATGTATCTAAAGTCCATACAAGAGCTTAAGCATGTATTTTGCTGCCATAAAAAAGTAATAATTACAGCTACATCTACTTTTTTCTTAAAAAAAAACCAACAAAAATCTAACAATTTCACAGTTTATAGAATTACAAATATTAAATCTCACAGAAAAAAAAAAAAAATTCTCTCCAGTTTTGACCTTGAGAAACATTTCACTGTGTGGTGAGACAGGTCCCTCTGATAAAACTGTAATGTGAGGCAGGTTTCATCTCCGCTTTGTGACAGGAAAAGGGAAGGCAATTAAACATGGAATCAAACTGGGAGTCATCCTCTACAAAGCAATAAACTGTATTACAGGAAGTTAAAAAAGATACAAATTAACAGAATGAGTTTGTAAACGAGATATATTCATCCCTTCTGTCTCATGGCTGGAAAAAACATGTTGCCATACCCACCCAAGATAACTTCAGTTTATGCTGTAGCTTTGGGAACACCTGGGTACCAACCTCATCATGCCAATAAAGACGAAAGATCAAAACATTTAAGTATTCACCTGGTTTTCACCAAAGATTCTGATACTGTAAAAGAAGCTGAAATAAACAGAACATAGAGGACAACAGGAATTTCCTGTGAAAGTCATTGAATGCTCCAGATGTTATTGTGTAATTATAATATAACAAAAGTAGGGAACAGTTTTATGTCCTGTAAACTAAATGGAAGTCTTTCCTTTCAACATTGTCCCATGTTGCATGATACACAAGTATTCACCATTGCTTTGCCAGGTCCAACTTTAAAAGCCATTCATTTTCCAAATGGTGTGAAACTGAAATCTAAAAGGAAATATACTATTGTAGTATGTGTAGAAGAAAAGCTTATTTGACTTCATAAATGGTTAATAAATGCAGTCTTGAAATAGAAAATATATTCAGAAAACAGAAATATGTGATAAGACTTTTGTCTCTGTCAAGAGGCCTTTCCCAAAAAGTGTGAAATGTCACAGAGAACAATTATACTTCACTGACTCATTTTTAACAGTTTGGAGGAAAAAAAAAGAAAGGTACTAGAGCCAAAATGTTGCCTTTAATGTTATTTTCAATATTCCATCATGATTATTATCAGTCCTCTCCCTTCATAACAATGCCTTTTTTCTTTCCATGTTGGAGCCAATCTTAATACAAAGCAAAACACATTCTCATTTCCTTTTTTGTTTTTAACACAGTAAAATGGTGAAAAGAAACATGCCAGACTGAAACTGATATGTTCCCACTCTCTCTCTTTTTTCTTTTTTAAAATGAGATGCCAATAAAATCCTAAACTATTTCAAAGTGTTAGTTACAGAAAAGCTAGCTATCTTAGGTGCTAAATGCAACAGGAAAATCTCAAGCCTTGCTTTAAAAAGCATTAAGTTTTGGTTGTTTGCAAAAGCACTGGGCAAAGATGCTGAAAAATATAACAAGATGTGTTCACAACAACAGAAAAAAAAGAAAACAACAAAAACTCTTTGAAGGAAAACTTCTTCCAGCATGGGGTAAAAAAGCAATGCAATAAAAAAAAAAAAAAAACAAATTTTTTTATAGGTGTGGGGGAAGTACTTCCAAGCAGTTAAAAAAAATTGGAAAATGAGAAATCACAGAGCAAAAAAAGTTTAAAAGGTGAAAATAACGAAATGTAAATAAATGAAACATAAATCAGAACCAGGCTGGCTAGCATAAATTGAGGAGAATTTACAAGGGAAGGAGGAAATAAAAAGAGGCAGATTTATTTCAGAACTAAAGGTCCTTCAAAGGAATCTGAAATGTAAAATAATGTTGACCTAAGTCAAATTATGTGTAGTTATAACTGGAAACATAATTAAAAGTGGGTGGAAATATTATTACCAAAAAAAATCTAAAGACTTAAAAACTGGAAAGAAATTAAGAATAAAAATTAATACTGGTAACTAAAATATAACCCCCCATGTAAATAAAATTAGAATTTAATTCAGAGTGCAAAAATAATATAGCATGAAAAGCTGAAAGAGTCTAGAGTCTGTTCATTTCTAAAACCTGCCCCAGTGGAAGAGTTCAGACCTTCATTATAAATATGACAAATGAGAAAACCCTTTTTTTTTTGCCATGAAAAAGAATGTTGTCTTTTGAGACTTTTTTTTTCCTTACACTTTTCCAACATAAAAGTTAAAGGAATTCATGTTGAAAACACAGATTTCTCTTTTAATTGCTATTGGCATTACATTGGCTAGCATATACCCTGAAACAGGCTGAGACAATACTCTACTTAAGCCTAATTGTATAATCAGGCCCTATGTCTTTAATTTTCATCTTCTCAGAGCAGCCACCTGGACTGAGCCTGTCAAATAGCAAACTACCCCTGGATACAGGAGTTGAAGTTTCATTTGCAGGTACTTTTATACCAAAGGATAAGATTATTATTATTCTTAAGTGGAAGGATGCAAAGCTTTAGCAACGTTCCTGAAAATGCAGGAAAGCTGCTATTTAACTTAGATCGTTTCTTAACTGACCAAATAGGCAGGATCAAGTTCACCTTTATTTTATGTAGCAGTACATAAAAAAATAGCCTACCTGAGGTGGGAGCCTGTTCTTCTTCTGTACTCAGTAATCCAGAGAGAGCTCTGAAGTTTGCATACCTTTCTGAAGGTTCCCGTGAAAGAAGATTAGACTTTTAACGCATCATTAAAGACTTAGAGGTATGCATCTGCACTTAAATGCCCTTTCTTTTCACTTAAACCATTAGCTTCAGTTTGAAACCAGTGAAAAATAAGAAACTGCAGCATGAGCCTGGCAAAATGAGGCTGCCAAAGTGTGTTTCAGATAGTTTTACTTATTCTATTTTTAAAGATTTAAATTTATTACTGACTTTTTTATTATTCATATTATTGCCCTGAATCTACTGCCTTTATTAAGTATTTCTACAATAGCTTCTTGTTTTTAGTGTCACTTACAGGTTATAATAGATCAGAATTAAGGAAAAACAACAGTTCTAAAATTAATATACCATGCCAACTTCATTTTTTTTTTTTAAATACTTTTATGAATACAGTATGAAGTTATTTTGATCCACATTTACAGTATGTGTGTGAGAGAGTCTTTCAAGACATAAAATCTTATTAATATTGTATTTCTCACCATTGGAATAATAGAGTATTTTATGTCAAAGAGTATTAACTTTGGTTATGATTATAGAAGCAACCCCAAGGTTTTTAAGATCCTATTGAAACTTGTTCTGATGACAATAACAGTGAACATGTGTTTCCTTTGAAAACGCTGAAACGTACGGAACAAGCAGTTACCTGAGTAGATATCCTTAAATAGGAAAGATTACCTAATCTGACATGGAACAAATGATAGCTACTCTCCATACTATGGAAACATTTTCTAACTTCTTAGAAACAAAACAGAAAGGATGCTCTTCTTTACGACTGTATCCTTAAATATACTGTACCATATTCTAGGCCGGCAATGAACAACAGACTTGGAGAAAAGAAAGTTGCCTGACAATTTGGCTAACATTTTCATACCAAGAGACAACTTTTTTTCTATTTTCTGCAATTCAGATGGAACAAAGACTTATGATGGAGAAAAATTATACTTTTTCATTTTGTTGGAAAATATAAACTTCAGAGACCCTAAACTGGGACTGTAAATCCTTCATGGATCATGAGGCTGACCTATGAAGTCATAGGGTTGTCACAGGCAAAAATGAGAGAAAACTATCAAAGTTTTATTAAAAAAGGTATTGAAGTTCTATAAAGATGATTAACTCCTGTTTGTCACAAAACTGGCATGTTACTTGGAAGTTTTAAATAAATTTATTTTCTAGGAAAAATGAGCAGATATGAATGCATTTGTCATTAAACTGGGAGGATGGTTAAAAATTTTAAAAAAAGGATACAAATGAATCTAGTTAATATTTATGATATTATTATGTTTATCAGTGAAATGAGAAAAGACCATAAAATTGTTCTTCATTACAAATTGGTAGATGATACCAAAAAAAAAGAAAAGGTGTTTGTATTGGGTTCACATGGCTGGGTTTTGGCAGCAGGGGGCTGCAGGGACAGCTGCTGTGAGAAGAGGTCAGCTTAACCCACACAGTCCTGTCTGGTGCCACACATGGGGTCTTGTCCTGGGTTTAGCAGTAGCAGTCAATTTTTCTCCTTCTTGGTAGCTGGCGCAGCACTGTGTTTTGACTTTCAGCCTGGGAACAGTGCTGATAATACCGATATTTTCAGTTGTTGCTAAGTAATGTTTACCCTGACCAAGGGTTTTGTGAGGCTCATGCTCTGCCAGGGAGGAGGGGAAGCTGGGAGGAAGCAGAGACAGGACACCTGACCCAAGCTAGCCAAAGAGGTATTCCATACCACAGCACGTCATGCCTGGGGTGGGGAGTAACTGGGAGTTACCCGGAAGGACACAGGGTCTTCTGGGTTGGACTCGTTTCTCGGCGGGCGGTATCATATTCTCTTCCTTTGTTATTTTCTCTTATCATTGTTGTCGTTGGTGGTAGCGGTGGTGATTTGTGTTGTACATTGGTTGCTGGGCTGTTCTTGTCTCAACCCCTAGGAGTTGCACTTTTTCGATCCTCCTCCCCATCCCTTCGGGAGCGGGGAAGTTGAGAGCCCACAGGGGGAGGGGGCCCTCGACTGCTCTCAGCCCAGCACCACTCACTGGGAATGACTGAACAAGCTGTCTGGCTAGGGTTTAAACCACGACAGTTCTTTTGGCGCCCAACGTGGGGCCCGAAGGGTTGAGATAATGACAGATCTGACTGGATTGATAGTCACTCGTCACAATGCTGATTTATTAGCTCTCAAGGTTGTTCCTCTTGATCTCACAGTTTCAGTATATCGTGCCTTACTTCCATCCGGTATTTGCTGTATTAGTGTTTTTTAAGTGTGGGGCTTGGGCTAAGGTTTTTGTCCCATTGTACTTTATGGTAATGACTTGTAATACAATAGAATCATTGATCATGAAACTGATCTGGCTTATGTTCCCAGTGTGGTCACCACCTTTATACTTTGGGAGGTATATAATAGAAGTGCTTAGCAATTACACATCTTCTTTCTCCTTCTCGGGTGGTCAACATGTGAAGGAGACATTCTTTTACCCTCCCAGTCCTCCCCCCAGATCATTTACATTTGAGAGTTTTGAATTTTTTGAATGGCCTTTTACTGCTGTTGAGAATTGTTTGCTGATCGTGATGGGGATCACCATGTTGGCATGCATACAGAGTGTATTTTGCTCACAACTGATTTCAAGAGTTAAGCAGAGTCAGGTTTGGGTCTTGTTTGGGGTCAAATGACAACATAGGAGGACCAAGAGATGGCTGAACAGTCATGAGTGGCAGGGTGTGTGGGATAGTATGGGCAAGTATCTAGGTCAGTGGACCTCTCCAGTACTTTGGAATTTCACCACCGAACAACTGCAAAATCCAGAAGAATTAGTAAAACACTTAAATGAGGTGTGTGGTCATTCTGGCCATACCAGAGATGGACAAATCATGGCAACGTGCTGGGGCTTGGCCTATGCTTACAGGGCCTTGCTCAACACTATCCAGCACCTTCAAAAGGAAAAAAATATCGGTGGATCTGAGGGCAAAGCAACAGTCAGCGCAGCTATTCCAGCTCCAAGCACAGCAGCTTCACCAAGGTAAACCTGGAGTTGTAAGTAAGGACAGTAATTTGGAGAGGTAATAGCAAACCTTGGTGTGGACATTGCTGAAAAGTGGAATATTTGTCAGGAATACTTTGTTAAAATGTGAAGGATTGAGGAGTGGAGTGTGTGTAAGTTGTCCACCTTTGTCAGCGCAGTGAAGGTAGCTTAACATAGGGAGCTCTTTTTATTGATGTAGATGAAGTTTTGCAGGTTGCAGGATGAATGTGTATTTTACTGTTAACTCTTAAATACGCGTTTTACAGAGGTGAAGGGTGGATGTATGGGATGCAGGTGCCCAGGTCCTTTGGAGAACCTAATGCCGCAGCAGCTGGATGTGACCTGAAGAAAGTTGGAGCCTGTGGAGAGCCCATGCAGAAGCATTCTCCTGGTAGAAGCTGCTGCCTGTGGGACATGCACACTGGAACAGTTCTGGAAGAGCTGCACCTTACGGGAAAGATGCATGTTAAAGAAGTTCACAGAATCGTAGGATCAGCTAGTTTGGGAAAGACCTTTAAGATCATCAAGTACAACCTTTTTACAGTCCTTCATGAAGGACGGTATCCCATAGAAGGGACTCTGCAATGGAGCAGTGGAAGACCAGGAAGAGGAAGGAGCAGCGGAAGACCATGACGAGGAAGGAGCAGCAGACCTGAAGTGTTATGAACTGACTGCAATCCCATTTCCTGGCACTATTCAGTGGACAAGGTAGGGGAGTCAGGAGAGAAGTTGCCCCTGGAAAGAAGGGCTGTTGGTGGGAAGGTGTGTTTAGTTTTGGTTTAGTTTTTGCTATCCTACTGTCCTGGTTGCAGCTGCAACGGTGTCGTGGTTTAAGCCCAGCCCGTCACTAAGAAATCATGCAGCTGTTTGCTGACTCCCCTCCCTTCCTCCCCCTGCTCCCAGAGGGATAGGGAGGAGAATTGAAAGAATGTAACTCCCACGGTTTGAGATAAGAACAGTCCAGTAACTAAGGTATAACACAAACCACTACAAACCACATTATTAGGGAAATAATAATTGTAAGGTACCACATGCTGGAACTGTGAGATCAAGAGCAACAACTCTGAGGGCCAATAAATCAGCATTGTGATGAGTGACTATTAATCCAAAACAATAAATGATTATCACAAATACGATTAGACACATTCCAGTCAGATCTGTCGTTATCTCAACCCTTGGGGCGCCAAAAAGAACTGTCCTGGTTTAAGCCCAGCCTGTCACTCAGAAACCAAGCAGCTATTCACTCACTCCCCCCCCTTCCTCCCCCCCACTCCCAGAGGGATAGGAAGGAGAATCGAAAGAATGTAACTCCCATGGGCTGAGATAAGAACAGCCCAGTAACTAAGGTATAACACAAACCACTACTGCTACCACCAGTAATAATAACGATAAGGGAAATAACAAGGGAAGAGAATACAATCGCTCACCACCCGCCAACCGATACCTAGTCCAACCAGAGCAGTGATCGAACCCTTCTAGGTAACTGCCTGCAGTTTTACCTCCTGGGCATGATATGCTGTGGTATGGAATACCTCTTTGGTCAGTTTGGGTCAGGTGTCCTGTCTCTGCTTCCTCTCGGCTTCCCCTCCTTCCTGGCAGAGCATGAGACTCAGAAAGTCCTTGGTCAGACTAAACATTACTGAGCAGCAACTAAAACCATCGGTATTATCAGCACTGTTCCCAGGCCAAAAGTCGAGACCACAGCACTGCACCAGCTACTAAAAAGGAGAAAAATGACTGCTACTGCTGAACCCAGGACAGTTATTTTTTTCTCCTTCTTAGTAGCTGGCACAGTGCTGGGTTTTTAACTTTAGTCTGAGAACAATGCTGATAACACACTGATGTGTTAGTTGTTGCTAAGTAATGCTTATCCTGATCAAAGACTTTTCAGTTTCCCGTGCTCTGCCAGGGAGGAGGGGCATTGTAAGCCAGGAGGAAGTAGAGACAGAACACATGACCCAAACTAGCAAAAGGGGTATTCCATACCACCTCACTTCATGCCCAGTATATAAACTGGGAGGAGTTACCTGGAAGGCCCAGATCACTGCATGGGTTGGGCTGGATATCAGTCAGTGGGTAGTGAGCAACTGTATTCTCTCCCCTTGTCATTTTCCTTATCATTATTAATATTGTGGTAGTAGTAGCAGATTCATATTATACTTTAGTTATTATACTGTTCTTATATCAACCCTCACTCAGCCCATGTGTTATTTCATCCTTTTTTGCTGTGTTGTACTGCTGAGGAGCAGGATGGAGAGAGTGGCTGGGTGGGCACCTGGCAACCAGCCAAGGTAAACACACTGCAGTATTGAATAATGGAAAATTAGTTTTTAGATATCCATGGTGATACATATCTGTGCAAAGTCTGTGCAGATAAAACCAAATTCCATAAGCTACACAGTCAGGAGGAAAATTCTTTAAAAGTGGTGACTAAGGAAAGGATACTGCGACAGTCAGCTGAAGGATAGTCAGCTAAAATTGCCTTCTGGCAAATGCAATTTTGGGGAATGTCACGTGAATCTCTTACCTGTAAGCAGAACATAAGGATTGGAAGGTGCGAGTATAGATACTGTGATTTCATATTGCTTTTCTCAGCATGGCATTTGTGAAATCATTATTTGATGATGATGTCCACATCTGGTGTTCATTCAAGAGAAAAATAAAGATGATTTTATTACATTCTGTAGGTAAGTGTGGAATAAATATCATAAAGTACAAGGATTTTTAATCTGACAAGCAGAAACTTCACAGTATGCAATGGCTGAAAGCTAATGTAAGACATTCAAACAAATACTGAGGAATGCATTTTTTATGACAGAGTAGCTAACTGTTAAAATAGCTTTCCTAGTGAGCAGTGAATTCTCTATCATCTGCAGACTTTAAATAAAGGCTAGATAATTTTCTACATAAATTCTCTAGTTCAGATGTAGATGGCATACATCACTTGTTAAAGCCTACAGAGTCTGCAAGCAGGTCAAGCTATGATGATTTCTTGTAGAATTGAAATCTACGCTTCTTAAGAGGGATAGTAAATGTAAGTGATATACTGGAAAAGCAATTGCTAAGAAGACCGAGGAAAGCTGGACATAAATTTACAGTGAGGTGCTTGCAGAAGTGAAAAAGGCAAATGCAGATTCCTTTAATAAACACAAAAATCTGCATCAAAAAAAAAATGTGTGGATTCTGTGCAAGACAAGAGATTTCCTTTTAATGTATCTTATTCTGGGTGTTACCTTATAAGACAAACTGGAAAGATTCTGGAGGAAATCAACAATTCCACAGGTGCAAGATTTTTTTTTTTATTGATATATTTGTATTTAATTATGTACATTACATGTCTGAATGGTAACATTTTAGTAAAACATAGAATTACATAAAGGTTAAGGTTGAAAGGGACCTTAAAGATCATCCCTTTCCAACCCCTCTGCCATTGGCAGGGACACATTACACTAGACCAGGTTGCTCAAAACCCCATCTAACCTGGCCTTGAATACTGCCACAGATAGGGCATTCAGTTCTCTGGGCAACCTGTTCCAGTGTCTCACCACCCTCATAGTGAAGAATTTCTTCCTGATATCTAATCTAAATCTATCCTTTTTCAGGATATTTTTTTCAGCCATTACCCCTTGCTCTGTCACTACATGCCCTTGTAAAAAGTTCCTCTCCAGATTTCTTGTAGGCCCCCTTTAGGTATTGGAAAGCTGTTCTAAGGGTACTAAACATACAAATATGTACATTGTATAAATATGTGTATTGTGTAAATGGGTACAGATGGCAAGGAAAGTGAATTTCAGATAGTTCAGGATAATCATCAACCCATTTTTAGTTTATAATTACTCACACACAAACCTGGTTTCAAAGTAGGATCACTAGCATTTCAGCATGTCCAGATTTTGGTTCTCTTCAATTTTCATACGTCAAGTGGGATTTACTGGAGAAACAGCTCTAAAAAAGGGTGAAGCCACATGATTGTCACCAACTATATTGCATATATAATCCCAGATCATTTTTTATGACTCTAGATAGACAAAGATCTCCATTCACACTGAAAGTTGCACTGTTTTTTGGAGATGTTTACAGGGGTAGATATAGAAGAAATTACTCATAAATGTGTCCAGTTCTAAGTAGCTAGTGCAGGATTTCTCCTTGACCTTTTAGCCAACAAGAAGCTGACTTTAATGTGGTTGCTGACAACAGCTGCAGAAAACAGCAAAAATAAGGTGTATAAACTTGAGGCAGATTTACAGTTAAGCAAATAACACTAACAGACTGTTAAGGCTGGCACCATGCAAATCGTTTCTTGCTTTCCAGTCTACATGTTAAACCAGAGTAAATATATGCTGTTATTAACAATAATGTTCTGCTCCAGAAAGACTGATTAATAATTGATTAGATATTGTTCCATACACTACCATGTGGTTCTTACTGTACTTCAATTTAAATGTAGGATTTATTGTCAACAGTTTTGTTCTACTTCCCTCAAAGCTTGCTTTTGCACAGTAGGAGTAGCAAGGAAAGCTGCCAGAGGAAGGCCAAACTTTTCACATAGCACCTGTGCACACGAGAGCTGCATGCTGCTCATCTGTCACAGGGCTGACCAAGTTGATCCATATGGTTCCCCTTTCTTTCAAGGGTGCTGTGTCTTGTGGAAAAGCTGCATCTGAAGTTTTACTGAATCTTTCCTTTGACCTCCTACTATGTAGTTCCTAGTCTGACAAATAAAAATGGGATTTTTTCCTAGTTCATGGGAGCTGTTCAGATTTGGGAGTCACATATAGCACAAGTTAGCTGGTATCAAGCCCATTTTCAGAAAGTGCTGGTTCAGTTTTTCCTCTCCCTGTCTTCCCCCTAGGCATTTAGCAGCTTACCTGGCCGATCCAAATGTGGTCCCTCCTTTTCTGGATGACATTTACAGGCAGCTCATTTTTCACCTCCACACTGGAATAGAGGTTTCCTGGAACTGTTCTCCTTTCTCAGAATTGAGGATGATAGCTTAAATGTTCCTAGAACCTTTGTTAAATGGATTTTGGATGTTTTTTTAAGACTACGCAGAGCTGGATACTGATCAGTATCTCTCGCTCTACTGAACTAAGATGCATGGGTTCAGCAACCTTAACCCTTTTTTCATTTTCTCTTTGGCTGCAGGGAAAAAGCATTGTGTCAAACCATAGCAACGTAGACTCAAATACAGGCAGTCTGGTGTTATTTTACAATTAGTATCACTCGATTCTCTTCCTTCTTGTGGAGCTCATCAATTCTGCCTCTCAACTGACACAGCAGCAAACCCCCATCCCTGCATCCGTTAGAGTATACGGATTACTTTGAACAAGTGGAGCTGGTGGTTTCCTTGTAGAGTGGCAACAGATGACGTGCCAATATCATAACCCACTTCTAGACAATAATCTGTAAAATATGTTTGCCAAACAGATTCATGCATCATCATGAAATCTTTTAACATTCATATTATATATCATAGAATCAATCATAGAATGAATTAGGTTGGAAGGGACCTTAAAGATCATACAGTTCCAACCCCCTTTGCCATGAGCAGAGACAGCTTCCACTAGACCAGGTTGCTCAAAGCCCCATTCAACGTGGCCTTGAACACTTCCAGGGACGTGGCATCCGCAACTTCTCTGGGCAGTCTGTTCCAGCTGATTTCCAATATCTTTTTTGCTTTGCAAAAAAAGAAAAAAAGAAGTCTTGACTATGTGGGAGTCATGGGGGGAAAGTATGCCGCTACCTGTGAAATGTAAGAAGATATGCTAGGATTCTCATTGGGTGGCTATATGAAAATACAAAGCAGTGAATTGGCTTGCTTCAAACGAGTTATTATTTGGCTCTTGTTGTACATGAGGATAAAAAGTATTTTCCAAGTATAAAAACAGAACAGACCTTTTTTATGTCAAATCATTCATCTCTCTCCACAAAATCAAACAGCTATTTCCCTGTAAAAGTTGCAAAACAGAACACAGTCAATCTAGAAAAATTGAGTTCTGCTCATAGCAAAATATGACTAGCTAGTAAGTATGTATTTCTTTACAGAAGCAGAGAGAATGAAATCTCTTTTTGCTTGTGGATTGGAATAAACAGCTGCAACTCTCTCAAGGTGAGAGTGGTGTTCACATTTAGAAACATGTCGTCCTTCAAACGTTAAAATTAAATTTATTTTCTGTACATGAAGTAAAGAAATTTAAGATCTCTTGATAACTGGTGGGGGTTCTTTAGTGTGTTTTGAGGGGTTTCTCTAGTCTCTTTTTACCAGACAGAATGACAAACCATGGCACTACATATAATATTTTTTTCCCTGCTTAACTTATTTGGCTAGCAGTACTGTTCACTTTCAGCAGCTACATGACTGTACTGTACTGTGTCTTTTTTGTGTCCATGAGTTGGATCTTTCCAAAGCTCAGAAGTGTGATCCAAAGAAACTATTAAAATGCACAGGCAGCAGAAATGGCAACCTGCAATATCTTCTGTGGTTCATGATGAATTTGAGTCTTGACTTCAGACTCCTATTACTTTGTGTGGGTGGTCATTTGAAAAGTTATCTGCAGGGGTATTACTAATGCACTGATACTTTTATTTGAAGTCCAAGCCTATCAGTTAGAATGAAATCATTTTGAAGAACAAACACATTTTATGAGGACAGGGAAAACGTACTTTCAAATGAAATTTGGCCTCATGAAATCCACAGCTCTGGCAAGTGTCTCCAATTGGCTGACCTACCCGTCACCGGCAGTTTCTGTAGGGGGCTGAGGAAAACTATCAACAAAACACCTCATTCCCATGAGCATTAGAACATCCCTGCTGCCAAAAATAGCCTAATTTTTATGACTATATAACCTGCCAGAGTCTAAATATGACTATTAGCCATAGCACTGCGGAGAAAACAACTGCTTTAATTTTGTGAGGAGCTGGGTACTCACAGTTTCCCTTGATATTATAGTCTTAATCAGAAAATCAGGACTGATATGGGCTGCAGTTGTTTGAGAAGAGCTACTCCAACCAAGGTCTCAACATCTGCATGTACATTAACTATAGGGGTACTATTTCCCTGGATACAAAAGCCACCAAAAATCATTTGCATCAGTCTACACATGGTATAGTTTTTCTAAAAAAGATAGATATACCTTCCACTATGACTAAGATCAGGACTTAGTACAAGGTTGCAAAATGTGACATTCTCACCCTGTTCCTTGGAGTGGTTTTTACCAGCACAAGCTGGAAAAAATGAGCATCTTTCTTCCACAAAGAATTTTAGGCAACTACCAACTTCAGCTTGTCATCTTTTCAAAATTATTACAAAATCCCAAACCCTCCTTGAAACCTGCATGTAAGCCTCTCTTTTTGTTCTGTAGTGCTCTGAAACAGCCTTGCCTGCATTCTCCTCACTTTATATTGATTTTGAATCAAACTTGGAGTAAGTGTGCCAAATTATGGTGCTAAACTGTTTGAGAAGAGCTCCATCTATTGTCCTTGATGGATGCTTTTTCATGTTCCTCTTCTGTATGGGGCAGCATTATGTGTCATTCT
This sequence comes from Pezoporus occidentalis, assembly GCF_034315485.1. Lineage (NCBI taxonomy): Eukaryota > Metazoa > Chordata > Aves > Psittaciformes > Psittacidae > Pezoporus > Pezoporus occidentalis. The sequence continues at coordinate 8,236,876 of NW_026913531.1, forward strand.
GTCTAACCCACTTTATTCTTGATCACCTCAAGTCTGTTTCCATAAAACTGAAATATTATGCACTACACTGTACTGAATGGGCTGGATGCACACTTTTGACTACACTTGAGAGAATGAAATGGGTGTACACACAGCCCAGAATATAGCGCTTTATACTGCCATAATGGAGAAAACAGATCAGTGTCATAGACAGCTCTGAAGCATTTCTGTCATTGAGAGGAATGTTTTTTAAGCGGATTGAGTGATCTACCTATCTCTGTACCAATCTGTATTTCTGTCTCCATTAATCTATTTCCTAAGAGCTATGCAGTGTTTCACCAGATGTGTTGTATGGATTGGAATCAGTGCTTTTATCAGTAAATCTTTGCACCAGAAGCATTTTAGCAGGATACAATGAAAGACTCACAAGAAATTAAAATGTACTTTTGTTAACAAATCTGTTAATCTCTACAGGTATTTTACTACTCTGGTTTGAATCTATGAGCAAACTTTTAACTGAAGGCTTAAAGTTTGCCTGAATTTCCTTCTGCCTATGAAGGGGCATAAATTCTGCAGATAAGGTTATTATTTTTATTATAATGACAGGATTCATGGTTGAACTATTCCACTCCTATAGTAGTATATATTGCTGGTAATATTGGTAGAAAATTGGAGCATAGCATCAATGACTCCTGCCCTTCCAAAAAGGATTTTTGGCATGACCAGACATGGCCTTATTAAAAAAGAATGTGGAATTAAATATACACCAAATTACAAAATTACAATGCCAGTTCCCTTTAGAAAGAGCATATGTTTATCTCTCCAAGTTGTCCACAGTATATTTGGCTTAAGATATAAACAACCAGAGTATTACATGATATCCCAGGCTATGAAAAGTCTATTTTTTGGCTAAGTTAGATAGTGGTGAATGTTTTCTGTGGAGACAAAAAATCAATGGAATGTCTACTGCCTGTGGAGCTGCCCAGTTCTGACTGTGAAATACCTCTCACTTCTGATCTGGTATAACTTACCTTAACTTGAGTGCAGCTAGAGTTCCTTATGCCTCCTTGAGAAGAAACTTATACCTAAAAATAGAAAACTTTTATTAGGTAGAAAAAGAATACCCATTACACTATATTGACAGTCTTCAATGTATGAACAAAAAGATTATTGTTCTAAGAATGCTAAGATATGGATTGCAACATTTTTCATACTTTATGGAGAAAATAACAGATATGAAGAAAGATAAATTAAACAATATCACACAATAAATCTATGTCAAAGTTACATTTAGAATTGTTATTCGCTGATGCATAATTCTGTATTGGGACCTTAAGAAATTCTCTCCTGTCACTTATATGTGGCAAATGTAGATACCTGTTGCATCTGCAAAACAGGCTTGAAGCTTGTATTGTGTACCTGTCATGACATTCTTGGTGCTCAGCTGTCTGGACATTTATTCACCTTATGTCACAGCTCTTCATGTACCTTGTCCATACAGCATCTGCTGCCACATGGTCTCATTCTCCAAAATGACATTCAGGTGCTACTCATGGCAGCACCTGAAAGAAATGCCTATGAGACATTTGAATTTTCTACTTTTAAAACAAAAAGCCCCAATTAATTTTTTCCACCTTAAAAAGAAAAGCAATAGGGTAAAGGGTAGTTAAAATCCTCAATTATACTAGATAGCTGCCTTACCTTTCTGTTAGTTCAAAAAAGCTACAGAACAAGCACAGAAGAAAACCTAAGGTAGACACATTGGCCAGCAGTGGTATCCAGCTCTGCACTAGCCATGTGAAATTGCACCAGTATTCAGCATCTGCTAATACCAGCAGAATATGTTTTCAAGTAAGGAAACATTTGTTTCTTTGGCTTTATAAGGGAAGTGTCAGTTCCTTCTCCTTTCAAGTGAGTGTGATTTGATCTTTAGATCTGTCATGGACTTCACTTGTGATCTTTCTAGTCTTTGTCTTCCCTGCAAAATGAAGATCCCAGATGTTATTTCATGAAAGCTTTGTGCAAGTACACATTTAAAGTTAAAAATTAAAAAAAATAACAAATAATAAGAAAAGTACGTCACAGGCCTCACAGTTCTGGAAAGGAGCTAAAATAATCTAAACTATTCTTTCACTCTCCCAGGCTTAAACTGTTGGAGAATCACTGTTGTCATAACTCCAGGAAACAGGAAAGTCTTTTGTAGGAAAGTCCTTTGTAGGTTGTGCAACCCCTTTGCACTGCACTGTTTCCAGCAGGTCTCCCAACCCTTATTCCTAACAGTGCCCTGCCTCTTGTAGGCTGGTACCTGAACCTTTCCAGGACTAGTGTACTTCCTGGGAAGGAGGTGTATCTCATGGAAGTCAGACAGTTATAACTGCATTAGAAAAATCCTCATCCATGCTGGCTTGTAAGTTTTTATAACATACCAAATGTTACTCATAACAAGAATGACAGTCTCACAGCTCTGGTAACAATCTGGCCTCACTGGAATCAATTCCCAAACCTGTTTCTATTCCTATCTATTGAAAAAAAAAAAAAAGAGGAAAAAAGAGGGGAAATACAACATATACAGCCACCTACAAGTCATACTCTTCTTCTTTCCAATATCACATATATTCTTGGCAAAAGCTTTTTTACAAATAATATAATTCAGTCTTAATAGCACCTATCAGTGAGTCCTCCATGCAGGAAGGAAACATTTGCCAGCATAGATGAATTCTTTCCAACACAGGTGATGCAGCTATATCAGTTTGAGTCTAGACTGTCAACCTAAATTTGGGCCCAGAGCACTGAAAATGAAAAAGATACTGCACATACTGCATGATTTAGCTCAAATGTGTGACATTTGAGCCAGAATGTGTAGCACATGAAAGATTCAGCAATTAAGATCTTTATCCTTAACGGTTGCACAGGGACGCATTTTCACAGGGTTAAGCTGCATGACACCCATTAAAGTAAACAGAAGTTTAAAGCTTAAATCTTTCTGTTCTACTTGCAAGACTTTCCTCATCGTAGCATATAAGGAGCATAAAATATCATATTTCCCCTTTAAGACCTGCAGTTAACAAAATGAGGGGCTAGCTTGTTTGGTTTATTATACACCACCTGACTCACCTTCTTAACATTATACAAACAAAAAAAAAAAAAATGATCAGAGGACTTATTTTCTCAATTTTGGAGGAGTTTACTCCTGTACTTTGTTAAAAAAAGGAAAGCAGACAGGAATAAAAAGCATTTAATACCTCATTTTGTTGCTTTTGCATTTCTCTCCGTGTTTCAACAATTGTCATAAATCTTCTGGGGTTAGAGAGATGTAGGTTGCAGGGTCAGAGTGATGCTTCTGTCAGAAAAAGCGATCTTAAGAATGTTCAAAATGTCTGAGAGTGGATGAGGTTTCCTTGTGTTTTGTTCTATTCTCATTAAAGAATCACATCCAAGTCTCACTGAGTACTCATTTCCCCTTGCTAAAACACTCTCTTGAGGGAACAGCTGGTATCTCCTACTGTATCCCTTTCCCTATACCACTGTCTGCTAGGCCAGATTTCAAACTGTAAACTAGAATCCTTTATTAGTAGAGCAGATGGGGGGCTAATCTCTGTGCATGTGTGTGTTGGGGGGTATTTCTGGTTTATTCTGCTTTCCACAGTGGAGTTTATACCCTAGCCGTGGTCCTGGGATGTGCTAGCAGAATGAATAAACAGCTGTACAGATCTGTTTGTCCCCTGCGAGGCTGCATTTTGATGAAGAGGGTCCAGAAGCATGCACTGTGCATCATATATGTACCATATGTGAGTGAACAAAGGCAGAGCACAAACATATTTTTGCCCTGTCTGTTGTTGTTTTCTTGTTCCAATCAAGCAATACTTATAAAATACCCTTCATTCCTGATGTTCACAAAAGTTAGAAAAAGTGGATTATTTCTTTATTCTCTTTAGTAACCAAATTAAAGCATTTTTAGGTCTGTATTATTGTGATATCAATGTCTGAACATCATTTTTTCCTCAGCATTTTCTTTTCCACAACATCACTCCATAACTCCCCTTTTATTGGCTGACATTGTCCAGTCACCTCAATGCTTAGTTAAGTACTTTTTAGCTTCATTAGCATAGGACATCTTGTTGTCTAAAGTAATCACCCTATCATGAGCTCAGTGAGTTTCTGGCTGTTTGCATACTTTACAAAGACAACATTCATGGGGAGCTGCTTCACCCTATGATGAGAAAAGGCTTAACCTTCTGTGCAGTATCTGTTCCTGAAGCTGCAAACCCTTCTGTTTTTGTTCCTGATGTTGTGTCTTGAAATTAGATTTTCTACATGCTTTATGGCATACAAATAATTATTCATAGAGGCAGCAAGGACATTGAAGTGTTTAATTTTCATTATGCATTTTTTTTTTCATTTCTAGGCATACTCCTAAAATCTGTTACACCACCTGCTGAGCTTCTGAAGTATTTTGCCCAGACAGCACTCAAAACCTCATATATGTCTGTAAACATGCTAGAAGTCAAATTTCAGATCTGACTTAGACACGTTTGTATTGCCTCTGAAGAAACGGGTTCCCATAGCTAACTAATGATATTCTGTAAAATAAAATTAGCCATTCAGTGTTATGGGTGTGATGGTGAGAAGTCAACAGCACAATGAAGCATACATCAAGGCAGGGAAAGCACTGAGTCAATTCTCAGCAGCAATCAAGAAAAGGTAAAAACTAAGGGAATGGCAAATTATTATATTCACATCAAAGGCATGATAAGACATTAACATTTTCCTCACAATTTGTTCTAGAATATTATTAACTTGCTTTAATAAGAATGTGCTTTATGAATTCAATTAGTAACACATACCGAGAAAGTTCATGTACACATAATATGGGGGTTTTAATGATATAGCGGATCTGAGGATTGCTCCTGTTAGGCCAAAATTCAGATTATCCAGTCATACACCTCCACTTTCGGCTAATGTTGCATGATTGAGAAGATACAATAATTTCATTACTACCAAAAGAGAGGTCCATCCCACTGCAACTGTCTATTCCTTTCCTAACTGCAAAGTCACCTCCTCCCTCCTGTGTCTCTGCTTGTCCTGACTTCATCCTGTGATAAATCAGTTTAATTCACAATAAAAAACAAACTGAAATAAAAACTGAAGCATTTTGCTTGCCTAACAAATTACATCTGTGCATGAAGGTCTGATGAATACCAAAGTGGGCAGGAGCCAGAGTAGGAAGATGAAAAAACACCCTCCTCCTCCCAAGATTGCTAGATTTGTTCAGTTGGGTTTTATAGCAAAACATTTCACAACAGGTGCTTCACCTAAGAATGGTTTGAAGAGTTTCAGAGAATAGGAATTACATCCCTGGGTCCTTTACACAGCTAATACAGAGCATGTGTACACAGAGTGTGATCTGGCCCAGACAACTTCTGACCCATGCAGTGTTGGCACAAAAAAAGTGTTTTCTTTGCAGCACAGCGATACAGACTCAGCTTCTCTGCATTCAAACTGCAAATGCAAGAAACCTGATGCAGATAGTTACAATGTAATTTCTATGTGTGTGATAAATGCTGTTAAGCTGATTCTGCAAATTCCAGGTACTTCATCAAACTCTTAAGTGAATCCTGAAAGCTGGTAATTGTGTTAACGGGGAAAAAGACAGCTATAGAGGGCTAGGAAAAGTTATCTCTGAAAACAAAAGAAAAAAGCTATGGAAAGAAATTTAAGAATTACAATTCAGTTAATTATTCTTTTTTTTTTTCAGTGATTGTGATAAAGTCATGATTTACTGTCACTAGCATTTTTTATATGTCTATGTAGCCACATATCTCTACGCCATGTGTTGGATAATTTTCAGCTACCTGTCAACAGTAAATTAAGTAAAATCTTTAAGAGACAGACTGTGGATTTTTTTCCTACTGTTTAGTTGTTCATAACAACATTTTCATAGAAAAAACTTGGTATTTTTGAGGCTGAAAGCAAAATTCCATGTTTCTTTCTTGGGTGGCAGTGAAGGTTTAAGCAATTTCCACTCCCAGCCCTTCCTTCCTGCCTCCACACCGCCACATCCATTGTGACAGCACAGCTGTTTGTGCAGCCTGTGGTGAAAATGGGAACCATCTGAGAAATCCTGGGGCAGCAGAGAGGAATCAAAATCAAAAGGAAGCTTATAACAATGTGTGAATTAAGACATACGAGAGCTTGACCTTGCACTGGGATATCTATGAGATCTATGGAGGCCTTGTTAAACTGACCCTAGAGGACCTGAGGGCTGGGGAAGGTTTTAAAGTTTCTTATGAAATTTCAAAATTTTTCTCAAGAAGCCTCCTATTTCTCTAATTCAAAAGTTCTTTCTTTATGTAGTGACCTTACTTACTTTCAGCCATTTACCACTTTTAAGACTCTTTACAGAATAATCTTGAATTCATTTGGAAATAAATCTTCTTCAGGAGTAGACAGATCCTTAAGTGCCTCCTGTTCTTCCATCCTTATTTTTCTCTTCTCTCAGAAAGCCAGCTGAATTGTAGCCGTACATTTATGTAGAGGTGTAGGTAATGTGTACATATACTGCTTACCACGTTTGCAAGCTACTCAATATTTTTAAGTCAGATAACCAGTTTATATTTTACAGTTTTGCTGCCTAGGGGCAAGCAGAACATTCATGACATCTTCGTTAAATATGACATCCATGTTATTAAACACTTATTTTACTCAAACTATTTTTTACTTGAACAGAGCTGAATGCTCAGTTTCCGTAAAGACCCACAGACATTAATGTCTCACCTGCCTGATTTCTCCAGAGTGCCTCAGATTTTCTTTTTTGAGAACAAGGGGTTCTGTCACACTCGAGTCCCACATCAAATGTCACCCATTTATAGATTCATAATTTTGGAACACTTGACTGTCCAGATGCACTGCATATGGGAGGCTGGGTATCTAGTTTTCATTCCAGGGACCAGGCAGTAAAATGTATACCATTTAGGTGCTTTGAGGTTCTGGCTAATTTCAAGTCTGTAAGTAACGGCTGGGACTATTGACGCTAGGGAAGTGCTCAGGAGATTTATTACAATGTTAAATCACAGCGACACAGAGATTCTGACTCTGAGCTGTTAGTCACAATCTCTCATTTTTTGTAACCTCACATCCTCATACATTGAGTTTTCTGTGCTTTTAAGTAACTACTTTTCTCCTTAAACCTTAAATCCATGGCACAATTTGCCTGCTATTTCACCCTGATAGTTTTGTCTTTAAATCAGACAGCTAAAATAAAATAATTTTGGAAGGCTGCATTTCTTTAACATCTTTCTCCAGAACATTTCACAATGCTTTATGAAAAATAACCAGACTTTTCAGTACATCAAAGGCACTTGAGTACTTAAAGGGAAATTGATTTTGACACAGCCCAAGTCTTTCTTCCCAGCCCAGCATTCCCTTGCCCTGATTCGGTCCTTTTCTCTCCCACTCCTCCTATACTAACAAAACTTCAACCACCTTTGATTCATAGAATAAGAAGCACAGAATAGTTAGGGTTGGAAAGGATCTTAAGATCATCTAGTTCCAACCCCTCTGCCATGGGCAGGGACACCTCACATTAAAACCTCTCACCCAAGGCTCTGTCCGACCTGGCCTTGGACGCTGCCAGGGATGGAGCATTCACAACCTCCCTGGGCAACCCATTCCAGTACCTCACCACCCTAACAGTAAAGAACTTCTTCCTTATATCCAGTCTAAACTTCCCCTGTTTAAGTGTCAACTATTGCCCCTTGTCCTGTCACTACAGTCCCTAAAGAAGAGTCTATCCCCAGCATCCCTATAGTCCCCTTTCAGATACTAGAAGGCTGCTATGAGGTCTGCCTGCAGCCTTCTCTTCTCCTGGCTAAACAGTCCCAACTTTTTCAGCCTATCTTCATACCTCTCTTTAACAGCTACATCTAACTGTAGACTGTTTCTTCTAAAGGCTTGATTATATCATACTTCATGTAGCCACCAAAACCTGTTTTCTTACTGACGTCCTTTTTTTCCCCCCATATCTTTTTATCTTTTTAATTTATGCTTTGCCATTCATTGAGTCTTATTTCCTCAGTATTTTTTTCTTCCTTCTTTTAATGAGCTCCATTTCAGTTCCACCCCCTTTCATGACTCTCTTAACATTTTTCCTAATTTCTCATTCTTTAGTTTGCAAACCTGACTCTTCCTTCACATGTCTGCACTTTTTGCTTGAGTAAAAAAAATCTGAAACTAATTATTCTTGCTTTGAAGCAAATTTATTTTTTCTTATAATTTTTCTGTTTTCTAATCAACTCTGCTTTTAGCTAAGAGAGTATCTCTTATCTTTGAATTTCTAGTGTTTGAAAACACATTCTTCATTTTCCACCTGTTGAGTTCGGATTAGACATGAGACATCCAAGAAACAACTTAAAAGCAGAAAAGGATATGGGACTGAATAAATAAGGAGAATGTCTAAATCTGGTTTGTTGGTTGTTTTTTTTTCACTGAATAAATTCTTTATCTTAACACCATAATTTAAAGACTATGGCATAGGAGCTCTCATTACCATCCTGTGTAATTTGTCGGAAAAAAAAAACCAAAATGACAACAGAGAAATGTATTGACACTGACTTGAGAAGAGTGTCTTAGTTAATATTTTTCACTTATTTAGTACTAAGTTGTGATGAATACAATACAGACGAAAGGCACAGTGGTTCTGCCAGAGCTAGTGAGAAATGCTTTCCATTTTCTTTATCAAGAGGGTTAAACAGCTGCCCAAGACATGTTTTAGTACCTGTACTACTTTTAAAACACTACCAGATATCACAGTAGTTTCTTTCCTCAGAAGCAAAGTTGCAAGCTTCAGTTGCTCCTTGAGCTGCTGTCCATTTTCAGTGCTTCTTGCTGACCGTCAGTTCTCATCTACAACTCTAACTCGTTGCAACCTTCAGCATTTACTGATGATGGCAGTGAGAAGTGTTGAACTCTTTAATATTATTAGTGTTAATAGTAATACTACATTTTGAGATTTCCTTATTCCACTAATTAATTTGCCAACTAATTAACTGTCTAATTTATGAAATGAGAATAGCAACAAATAGGATATTTGAAAAACAAAAGCATGCTAGAAAATTATTGATTTCAAAATATTGAATCAAGAAGCTGCTGCTTGCTTCCAAGACCCAAAAGTGTACTACTTGGCACTGGGATACTGACAGTGTGTTGCTGCTTTTACAAGCATTGAAGATTCAGAGCCTCTTTGTTTCTTGGATATAAAATAATCAACTATCTATTAAAACACCTGAAGGTACAACAAATTAGTAAAGTTCTGGGTTTTAATAAGGCTATGATCACTCTGAAGATTCCTCTGTCTTGGTAAAGAATAAAAGTACAGCATTCTCCCCTTTTAAAAACTCCTGAACACGCCATTTTACCAATACACATGAAATATGAGCACCATCCAGTGGCAAAGGAAGTAAATCACATCTCATATTTCTGATTTTTTCCTCAAATCACAGCATCTAACTAGGCATTTAAATGTTTATGTTAAGGATGCTGCATTTTAAAAAACTGTCATAACTACATTTCTGCTAATTTCTCAAAGATGTTGCAGCAGTAAAAAGCTTTTTTTTTTTTTTTTTTTTTTTTGAATACACTGCATCTCAGCTGAACACTGCACGTTTGTCTTTCATGGTCATCAATTATATTTTAGTATCTTCAGAGTATCTAAAACCTTTTGCAAACACATCCTTCTTTTGTCTGCTACTGCTATCACAAACATAACTGATTCCTTCCTAGTGTGACAAGATCGCTGGGACCATTATGCCAGCACGAGGATTCATCAGCTAGCATGTGCCTGCTGATCCCTGAAAATAGGCTTATGATTGTTCAACTTTTTCTTCCTTTTTTTTTTATCTTATTCTTATCCTTTTTTTCTCTTTTCTCTTTTTAATTCTCTGCATGATATTCTGTAAGCTATTTGTGGTGAATTGACTGTGGCTAGATGCCAAATGTTCACTAAAACTGCTCTATCACACCCCTCAATTGGCAGCAAGGGGAATGTACAACAAAATGCTCCTGGGTCAAAGATGCGTAATTCATGAATTACTATCATAGGCAAAACAGACTCAACTCAGGGAAGTAAGTTTGTTTAATTTATTGCAAATCAAATCAGAGTAGGATAATTAGAGAAAAACAAATCTTGAAACACCTGCCCCCACCACTCCTTCCCTCCCTCCTGGGCTTAATTTCATTCCTGATTTTTCTACCTCCTCACCCCGGAACAGCTCAGGGGAACGGGGAATGTGGATTGTGGTCAATTCATCACACATGTCTGCCACTCCTTCCTCCTCAGGGGAGGACTCCTCACACTCTTTCTCTGCTCCAGCTTGGGGTTTCTCCCAGGGGAGAGAGCCCTTCCCACAGGCTGCAGTTCTTCACACACTGCTCCATCATGGGCCCCTTCCATGAAGTGCAGACCTTCAGGAAAAGACTGCTCCAGCCTGGGTCCCCATGGGCTCACCAGCAAACCTGCTCCAGTGTGGGCTCCTCTCTCCATGGGGCCACAGATCCTGCCAGGGGCCTGCTCCAGCACAGGATCCCCACAGAGTCACAGCTTCCTTCAGGCATTGCCCTGCTTCTGTATGGTGTCCTCTGTAGACTGCAGGTGGAGATCTGCTCCACCATGGACCTCCATGGGCTGCAGGGAGACATGGAGTCTTCAGAGGTGTTACTTTCACATATGGTCACTCCTGCTGTAATTGCCGTTGTGCAGGTTTCTTTTACCCAGAGAGGGAAAAGCAGGCTGTGTTATAATAAGTATATTAGGAAATCACAGAGAAACACCTTGTCAATCTCTTTATTCATAGGTTAAAATGTAATGCCATACAGTTCTCAACAATTACCGACTGAAAAAAATTACCTGCATAAAACAGAAGCAAAACTGAAGGAAACTAATTAAAAAAGCCATCTTGCTTCAACTTTTGAAATGATTACGTACAGAATAATATACATATATACATTACAAGTATATTATATAAATATAATATATATGTAATTTTGTAACCACAATAAATATCAAGAAGGTCTTTTTTAGGCACACAGCATAGAAAAAAATGCAGAATCTGCACAATCCTTAAGATTCTTGGAGTGACTCACTCTAACATTGTTTTCACACTGAAAAAGCAAGCAAAGTATACAGACGCAGTTTATGCAGTCCCCAGTGAACAGGGAATCTTTCCTCACCTTCCTGTAAGTCTACTCGATTTTCTAATCCTACTGCTCTATACAGCTATTACATAAGAAAATAGTTTGCAGGTTTGTTTTTGACTCAGCTAATAGCCTAAGTAATTATCAGTGCTAACAAAATAAGTACAGCATATCTACATAAAGTATACAAGTGTTTACACAAACATGGGTTTGGTGAACTACTTTGGAGTTCACTTTTAATACTGGGGAGTTAACCTAAAAGCAGAAAAAAAAAGGATTTTCACTGATATTATCACACAAATAGTTTCCCATTTGAGTGACACCTGAGCTTTGGAGATAGAAAGCTTTAAATTTAGAAATGAATTAAATCCTTGGCTATACTGGCAGATGTAGGCTACCACTGATTTCGAATGTGTTCCCTTCAGTGCAAACAAAACCCCAGAGGATTAATCCAAAGCCAGTTTTCTCAACCTGTACATACAGTCATGACATTTTAAAGACTGTCGCTGTGGAGCACCTGAGATCGCACCCTACTAATTGAAGCTGACCACTTCTCGTAGGAGAGCCATGATCAGTGAGAGAAAAGAAACTAACAGCATCTTTTTTTCCACAGTTACAAATCAGACTCCGGCATATCAGGCATATCAGCCATCAGGTATCCAATACCATAACGTCCATTTGGAGCAGTATCCAGAGTTGGTGAACCTGTCTGTTTTCGATATATGGTTTTGCCAAAATTTGGAGACGGCACTTCACTTGGACTCTTCCCATGAATCAGACTTGTATTATCCCCCTCCAGGTTAACAGGTTCCTTTATTATCCGGCCTCTTTTGTAGGATACAGATGCCAAACTACCAGAGCTGTCATCAATAAGGTTGCAACGGCGCACCATGAAGACTATTGGGACTGGCAGTATGGCCAACACCATCAGGGATATACAGACAATCATTCCCCATGTTGGATAGCTGCGGAACTCTTCCATGGCCTGAGGAATCCAAGAGAAAAACAAAGAATAAGTCTTCACTGAAAAAGAGCAAACCTGCAGTCCTCACCAAGGTGTGCCATTTTCATCTTCCTGTCACCTTGCACCCACAATGTGGGCATCATTACAGGTCTCAAATGGAGATGTAGGATTGCCACCTTTTTGCCAGTCAGCAGGACCTAAACACCGTCCCACAGTTTCTGAGATGCTCAGAGTACTCCAGCAGTAAACAAATCAAAATTTTCACAATAGCCTTTCTGGTGCGTTTGTCTGCAGCTGCTCTCCAATTCTTTAAAGGATGTTCAGGACAGACAAGTGTGCAGTGGAATTTGTTACTGTGCCTGGAAAAGAAGTCCTTGTAGGCCAGCAGCTAGTCTAGACAGGGACAGTCCCAGATGACTCTGTGGAATTGTTCCACTTCTTATAAATTTAATGCAAACTATAACAAACACACTTACTGGGGCAGTGACTGCACCCCATACCATGACTCACTGGCCAACAAATTCAGTTTGCTTGATTTTATACACATGGAAAGGAATATTCTATTTGTTATTCTAAGGTCATTCTCTTTCTAATTTTTGAGGGCAAGAATAAAACATAAACAAGAACATTTTTCTAAGAATCCTGAGAAAGTAGCAGTGGTTGTCTCATTAAAAGCAGATGTCTACCTATTGTAAAGCCAACCTCTTGCATTTATGCTTTACCTGTCTTTGCTGCAATCTCACCACAGCTAATTCAGACAGTTGTCCATTCAGAAGAGTCCCCAAGATTCATTTCTCTGATATTTTTCCCTCCCTGTGTTTTGTATGACAAGCCTGTAGAAAGAGCTGAGGGCTGTTGAGCCTAAATGCTAGTAGAACTCTTAGGAGTTACTTCGACTGAATTTCTTTCTGGAGCCAACATGCAGCACTTACTTTACTATTCACACAGACAAGTTTTGTACAAATCAAACACTCCTATCAGAAACAGATTTTAATGCAGCTGTTACCTACAATGTGATATGCATTCCCAAAGGGGAAAATTTATGACATGGCTAAATCATAGTATTTAATTTCACATTAAAAAAGAAATATGCCATCTGAAATTATTTATTTAGTGTTATCGCCCAACTATTTCCATAGAATCATAGAATCATAGAATAGTTAGGGTTGGAAAGGCCCTTAAGATCATCAAGTTCCAACTGATTTTCTCTAGGAAAATAAGATTTAAGGAAAGTGAGTAACTTCTCCCAACCTTAAGAATTTCTCCAACATGCATCAACAAACTAAAAAAGTCACAAAAACCATGAAGGTTCATGGCAAGTAGCTGTATTTTAAAGCAGAACTACTCTAAAATTTAAAAAATGGCTGGTTTTACATTCATGTTACTTGAGATAAAAACAACCATGTCATTATTTATACTGATTATGAATTTCTAATTGCAGTTCTTTTGTCTTTTTATGTATTTCTGAAATACTTCAGATATGATCACTATGATAGCCTTGGGTGACACGGTTTAGTGTGAGGTGTCCCTGCCCATGGCAGGGGGCTTGGAACTAGATGATCTTAAAGTCCTGTCCAACCCTAACTATTCTATGATTCTATAGCAACTGTTAGATACATACCTTATCTTCAATCCAAGCACTGTAGCCAGGAGGACTTAATCCCATTTGGACAACACTAGCTACCAACAAACACAACAATACTAAAGGTGAAACATACTTCCACATGTAGTAATAATACTGGCTTGGAGAAAACCCAAGCATATCCTTCAGATCCTCCATAAACCTGTGAAGGGAATAAAAGCTTATTGTTAGTGCGTGCACTGAAATACTGAAATTTTAAGTACTATAATTGATACATAGCAATGAATTTGAGGGAACCGACCCTGAAAAACTGCATGTATAGAAAAGGCTGCAGTTTAGATTACTTAATAGGCTGAAAAAAACCTACTTTATGTCTCTAGTTCAGAACAAATGAACAGGTGGATTTGCTACACAGTGCAGTGATTTAGTAAAGTGCTTGTTGGACTGTGCTGGAAAGATATTTAAACTCACCTTCCTTTTAGAAGATTGTTTTTTACATCTTCTTACATTGTCTATTGGGTTATTTACTAAGGCATGTGTCATTACTTCTGAGGACATATAAAACCAGCACATCTTACAGATTCCGCAAAATTAATATTGAACCCACATGTTGGTGCAGTGTAAAAAATAATTTTATGCATAAGGTATGGTTTGCATCATGTAAGTGCTGAAAAAAACTTTGTGACGTTTTAAATCTGTCTCCCTGTGCCTCAAAATTGCAAGTTATGATATGAACAAAACTCCTATTTTTTGTACTCTTGACGGAGGAGTACATGGTTCCAGAGCCAGTAGAAAAAGAGAGACTATTTTTAGAATTAATTCTTTTGGAGTGTGCTCAAGCACTAATTCTGTTTTAACTCCCTTCTGATCCCACTCCCTTCTGAAATGTGCCTCTCAAAAAAAGCTCTCATAGAAACAAATGTTTTCAAAGCAGTTACACATGTGAAGCTACTGTCATATAAACTCAAAAATGTTTTTGAACTGCATAGTGTGGACTGTTCTATCCCTTGCTTACACTGCAATGAAGCATATTGTTAAGATGAAGCTGAAATTTACAAATGTATTGTGCTCCATTATAGATAGCCTCTCCTTTCTGGAATCTCCAGTACTTCATCCAGTTGAGCATAAATCTATTATCTTCACTTTAAGTTTTTCACCATCTCCATCCTACTTATCCTCTTTTAAAAGCTACCAAGCTCCTTTAGCACTCATTCCAGCATAGAAGATTTTCCTTCTTGGCTACAGGAAGGATATTGCCTATTCTTTGGCTGTAATCCCTTTGGATGCAATGTGTTACTTTTTTCCTATCTGATCAAAGACAGAGGAAAAATATGTATGGATCCTCATCTACAAGGAGGACCCCTCGGCACTATCACAGCTGATGACAACCTGAAGCTGTTGATTCTGGCAATTTTTGCAAGCAAGAATGCTGGGTTCCTGAAGAAGGATATTCTGGAGAAATATACATCAGAGAAAGTATTAGGAATACTCCAGAGGGAGGTTCAGGAGGCCATTATGAATAAGAAAATTGGCTGTTAACTTTTCACTTTATCCTGTCAGAACCCTTTCTGAAAACATGAATCAACTGTACTCTGACTCAGAAGCAAAATATTATGTATTTCAGCTATTCCTTAACATCAACTTCCTCACAGGTAAACTTTTTTGGCATGTCTATCTTCACAGTGGAACTCTACTTGACTGGACATTACCGACCTGATCTTCCGCTTTATCTTTCATTTGCATGTGCAAAAACATCTACATGGTGTTTTCATGTTTATGTGATCAATCATAGCGTCATACATGTGGCCCAAGTGGGAATTGTCCTTTAACAAGTACGCAGACACAGCACTACTTGCACAGACCAGAAACAATGTCTGGAAACCATTAAGTTGAATTTTCTTAATATAGTTTATTTCATTATGGTGAGTGACTGGCTGATTACTCAGATTGCGCAAGCAAAACGTCAAATGAAAACCCACCCATTCTGTGCACCCTTTGTACATGCAAAGGAATCACAGATGTGTAAATTACTTCAGCACCTAGTATAGTATACTCTGTTTTATCTGTGGATTGTATGTGTTATTTTGTCATACAAACTCTTCTACTCCTTAAGCATGGCACATATCAATCTCGCTAAGTGAACGCATTCTGGTGATTGCAGTCTTAAAGTGTAAAAAATTAGAAGGACTTGATGGTCATTTCTCTTCAGCCTTCACTGATAGAAACTCACTTAACTTCACTGTCAACCAGGCTGCTTCCAAGTAAGTTTTGATGCTGTCTTTTCCTATAGTTTTCTCTATTTCCTCTCACAACTAATGCAAAGAACGGTTAATTGTTATGACCCTTGCTGTCTTATTTCTACATAAATTCCTCATACTTGCATATCCAGCCGCCTTTCTAACTCTCTTCTTTTGCTTCTTTTTCTGTACTCTCCTCTCTTTGTATCTGTTGCAATTGCTCTTTGGGTTTCACTATGTGAAATGCAGTGTATCTTGCTTCAAACCTGTTTTCAGTCACATCCAGATTGACCCACTTTCTGCTTAATTGTATCTATGCATACAGAGCAAATACTTCACGCTTTAAATAGTAATTGCTATTGTAATGAATACTGTTGGTATGTACAGGAAGATACATTTCCTTCACTTACTTGTTTATTCCATAAATTCTGGTGACTGCAATATTCTCCAAAATGACCACAATAAGCAGGGGCAGAGTAGCTGAGTAGTCATCAAACATCGTCACAAAATAATTTCCAGAGCGCTGCACAAAGATCAGGCCAATAAAAAATGCTACCAAGCAGCAGATGACTGGAATAAAGGACAGAAATGTGAGCTGTAATTAAAATGAAGTTCCACAAGAGGAAATAGGAGAGCTCTAAACAGCAAAGATATACTTTAACTCATTATTTCATTATATTTAATATAATCAAAGTTTGAAATGTTTTGACTTTTTTTAGGGGGGGCTGGGGTCTCAATTATAAGAATACTAGGAATCCTACCTACTCCCTACATAACAGAAAAGCTGTTAAACTAGAATTCCTGGAATTACCATATTGCAGCAATACTGATTACGCAGCAGAGATTAATCAAGTGACTATTTCTCATTAAACATTCAACTTAATGTGAATGCAAGGCTAAAATACACAGAATTGGCAAGCTAAACATCATACATCATGTTACTTGGTCAACAAATGACTTTTTGGAATTCAGAATTGAAAATAACTTAGAAGAGAAAAAGTGAAAAAAAAAAGCTAAAAAGTTAAAAAGTTTAGGACTGTAATTCTAAAAAGTATAAAGGCTGAACATACTTCCCCTAATTACTTACAGAATGAAGTTCCATTAAGATCAGTCTAAGTGCATTTTTACACTAAGCAACAAAATTCCTGCCCCTTTTTTTTTTGTTTAGGGGCAACCAATTCAATATATGAAAAGATTTCAGCTGTCATCCAGGTGAACATATTAACACCTAGCTGCTCTGGTGCTGGGATAATGGGGCTGGCAGTTTGGAATTAGAGGACAGGGAAGCCAAGCAGATGGGATCACTTTCTAGGGAAAGGGGTATTGAACAAGGCAATTGGAAAAGGGACACAAGTCCTCAGCCTCTGGGAGTCTCTTGTCAAGTGTGAAGAAAAGGTATCCCTTGAAGGAAGATGTTATCTGCCACCCAGGCAAGTGATAACACAGTCATTCACAGATTCAGATGAAGTCCAATGCACACAATCCACGTGGACATGAGGAAGAGAGATGGAAAATCTACCTCAGCCCTAGAGTCACAGCTACATGAACTGCAAGGAAAAACAATCACAAATGGATGTTCTTCCAGGAAAATTGCTGCTACAGTCTCCAGTGAGCAGTGCTGCAGACACAGTGGAAGGGCTCCTGACTGTATAGAAAGGAATTCTAATCCACTTTCACAAGAAGTGAGTGAAGAATTCTATAATCAGGACTAAAAGGGCCTTGCCTCCAGCCAGGTGGAAGCTAGGGACAGTTGGGTTTACTGGAATGTGTAGAGCAGATGGCTCGGCACATGAGTCCCACAGGAGTATAATATAAGGCTCTAGTAGACACTGATGCACAGTGTACCCTGATGCCATCAAGCTATCAAGAGGTAGAACCCATTTGTATTTCTGGAGTGACAGGAGGATCCCAACAGCTGACAGTACTGGAGGCTGAAATCAGCTTGACTGGGAATGGGTGGGAAAAGTACCCCACCTTGACTTGTTCAGAGGCTCCGTGCATCCTTGGTACAGACAGTCTCAGGAAACAGTCAGGGGGACTAGTGGGCTTTCAAGTATAGCAGCCTTGGAGACTGAGGAAATGAATCTGATTTGGAAATACTTGAATGCAAAAAATCTTTTAGCTTATGAGTTTGTTTCCCTCAGCTCAAGAGGAACTGAACTGGAACCACAGTGCAAAAAACTGCAGATGTGCTCACAATTCTGTAAAAATTGAATATGTGGGTTGTAAGCACAAACTCTAGTGCAGGCATAATCCTTATTAAATCCTACCAATACTGCATGAAGTATAACCCAGGCACTTTAGTTTTATAAGTTAATTATATAAACACTATATAGAGTTATAATTCTTTGAGTATAACTGAGTTCAGCAAAAATCATGCATGCATACCACTCAAAAAAATTACAAGAGAAAAGCAGTTCTTTAATATACCTTTATCTTAAAAGGTTTCTCTCTCAAATGCAGTTACAAGGAATTATTGTAAAATACTCCTTTACGGAAGAGTAATGGCTATATATCATAGTACTTGCATATAAAATTAGAAACAACAGCTAGTTTCTAAATGTCACACTGGTTATTCAGTAAGAATTAAAGAGCTGATAAAACAAACAAAGAAAACCAAGTAAACAACTGCTCAATAGGTTAGAACTTCCTAAAGATAAATCATCTGATTTTTCAGAAGAATTTTCCCCTAGCAAAGCAAAAGAAAAAAAGAAGTTTTCTGTTAAATCTTATTAATATAAGGTAAGGAAAGCAGCCAGGAAAGAGCAATGCTCTGCCGCATCCAGGGTTAACTCTTAGAAAATATATTATTATTTCCTTCATAGAGTTAGATGATGGTTAAGCAGCTTATTATATTTTTATTTTTCTATCCTTTCTGTCACAAAATTTGTGCATAACATACCAAGTCCTTTGCAGATGTCATGCAGATTTTCCAAAACTTAACTTTCACATTTTATGCTGCCCTTCTACCTCAAAAAGAGAAATTGCTACAAGATCAGAGCTATATAAACAGGCTACACCTCAAATAACTTTAGGCATTTAAATGAAAAACCCCAAACAACTACATATTTTGTTTAAGACTGGAAGAACAGTCTGGAATACAATGATTTACTGCTTTGTAAAATGTCAGCACTGAAAACTCTCATGTCAAAAAACAAGAAATGATCGTATGATCAAAAAAAAACCCCTTACCTTAACTCTCTAGTGAGAAAAGAAAGTTTGTGCAACTCACCAGTAAGAATTTCTTTCCTGACTTTGAAGGTATCAACAATAGGTGTGATGATGCCTTCAATGGTTCCAAACATACTTCCAAGTCCCAAATTTACTAACATGAGGAAGAACATGACTGACCAGAATGGAGAAGCAGGGAAGTGGGCCATTGCTTCTGTGAAGGCAATAAAAGCTAAACCAGTTCCTTGAACCGCCTGTCAGTAAGAAAAATCCCCATTATTATTCATGGACAGTATTTCTTTTTTTTTTTTTTTTTTTTTGTAGTACGATAGTCTGACTTCCTGTTCATACAACGTCATTGATTAAAACTTAAAGGTAGCCATCAAATATGCAATTCTTCCAAACCTTCAAACTTAATTAATACTGGATTTACTGAAACATTGGATTTGGCTGAGAATCTGTAAATTGAATGGTATTAGCAACACATTTCTTTCAGAGGATCATGGAATACCAGGTTGGAAGGGACCTCAAGAATAATCTGGTGCAACCTTTCCTGGCAAAAGCATAGTCTAAACAAGATGTTCCAGCACCCTGTTCTGCTCAATCATAGAAATGTTCAGTGCTAGGCAATGCACCACTTCCCAGAGAAAATTATTGCAAAGACTGATTGTTCTCATTGTGAAAAAATTTCCCTCTTGTGTCCAGCTGGAACTTCTATCTCTCTTTCATTAATAATTTTGCATAACAGCTATTATTATACAGGACTGCTACAAAATACACAGTTTTCTCCACTAAGTATATAAAGGAGTTCATTTCTATAATTATTTCTTTCAAATTTAAATGGCAGGAATAGTACAGAAACTTTTAATGTCTAAGTCACTGATTTTACATTTTAGCTTCAGACGCTGGCACAACCATATAGAGGTCTATGCTTGTAACTGGAAGTCCCCCTGAAAAAGCTAGAAAATTTACAGATCTGGCTTACAGTAAAGATTTTAAACCAGGATGATATTCATTAAACAATTATCTAATAAGTAAATAATAACTTTTTTACTTTCTAATGAAACCGTATTTATGTTTAATGATTGTATCTTAACATTGGAAGACATCAAAGTATGACACTGTACACCTCTGTTCAGTCTTTGGAAAAATTATCATGCTCTACTCTTCTAAAGAACAGAACTTTAAAAACTTATCACTTCCTGAGGAGAGCAATATAAGGATCAAAATACATTATAAATCAGTGAAGACTATATTAGGACATCTAACCCGAAAGTCCTTAGGTGAGCTAGAATGTAACGCTGCACAAAACTGTGTTTTCATATGGATCTCTATAGGTGTACTTCTCACAGGTACACTGTACTGATAGTCTGAAACAAACTGTGAAGTATACTTACACAGACTTACAAATATTCATCTGCTCATCATCTCTGTTTTCAAGATTCGCTTATTACTCTCACCTTGTTAAGTTCATCTTCAATTTGACAAGATTTCAGACCAAGAGAATCAAACTCTTCTTCTTTAACTTTCTGAATAATGTCGTAAACTAAATTGTAATCTTCTGCTGTAATGCTTGAGAAATTGATATGATGTGGGATCATATCCTGGCTCAGATTGCCCATTTTTAAAAGTTTTAAAATCTTGTCTGAATTTCTGTAAAACATAATAAAACAGAGAAATCAAACTCAATGACCTGTGTTAATTCATACATGAAATATAAATAAAAAAAAAAAATTCATACTGGATAACACATTTTTCATTTATGATATTGGCTTTGAAGCCCAGAACTGCAAACACCACCAAAGTTGCCAGCACAGAAGTGAAAAAATTGATGAAGGACACCAGTACAGCATCAAAATGGCAGTTGTTGTCTCTCTTGTTGTAGCTTGAAAAGGCAATGACTCCACCAAATCCAAGCCCTAAGGCAAAGAACACCTGAGTAGCAGCTTCTCTCCAGACCTTGGGCTCCAGCATTATTTCAAGCTGTTTGAAATTAGATATAATATATGTCAGCTATAAAATGCATTTCTATTACAACAGAAATAGATAACAGAAAAACAAACAAAAAAATAACAACAGGAAGACAATCTACATCATAAAACACTAATACTAAACTACAAATGTATTTTCATTATGATAGAATGAAAGCTGAATGTGACACCTAAAGTTCAGTGAACTTCTGGACTAGAAATTCTCTTAATTTTATATGATACAATCCTTAAAGAGAAACGTGCTATATACTGTGTTCCCAATAATGAGACACTGCTCGAGATATATGATAATCCAAAAAGCAGCTATACTGAGAAATAAGATAGAAGTTATATTTTAATTTTACAGTATTTACTGTCCTTTTTTTAACAGTGTATGTATTGAGAGTTGTTAGAATTACAGTGTATTTTGAGATGATCAACACTCATAAATGCATTAAGTATGCTGAAAGTTGCTTTATTGTTACTTGTCAAAAGAAAAAAAAATGGTGAACATGAGATACACATGCTTATATGGGATTCTACGCATGCAAATATGTAAAGCAAAATGCAACAGATGAAGTAAACGTTGTCCACCACAATCTCTATAGCTCACGAGTCAAATCTTCCTTAAGCCAGATGCCTTGAACTTACCCTAAATTAAATGGGTCAGGTATTTGAGGGACACTTAAGCGTTTATCAAAAAAACTGAACTGTATTGTTCATTCAGATGATTGTACTTCAAGAAATATCTTTGTTACAAAGTTATAAGTCATCTTACAACAAAGTTGTAAGTCTGTCTATCTCATATTCTTTTAGATACTGAATCATAAAAAGAATTATATGTGAAATTTATACATTAAATTTTCTGAAGTTGATTCAGGGCCTCCCTTTAACAGTGAAAGGCCTTACGTTTGCACATGTAATTTAAAAAAAAACAAACACTCAAACCCTAGGCTTACTGAAAACAGTAAAACCAAAAACCATGAGCATAGATGCGAGAACTGTTAGACTGTCTGTCTTACCTTACTTGAAGGAAAAAAAAACAAAACAATCTGTTATTATAAGGTTTTGAAAAATTTTCCAGTTCCCCATAAAGGTATATCATTTATTATAAATAGGCAGAAGGTACCTGCTTTATTTATTTATATATAGCTAAAATACAGTATATTCGGGGAGGGAGACAGTGTTTATGACAATAAACTTGTTCCAGACTCACAATTTTCATTTTAATTACAATGCACAAGTAGCTATTGCACATAGTTCTAGCTGCCTGCATCAGAGTCATGCTGGAGCTTTTCCACTAGAGGGAGTTCAAGGAATATTCTTAATTTTTGCCAAATCTGTAACTGGATAAAGTATCAAAACACTTTTCGCTTTCTGGAATGTGTAATTCAGCACCATCAAGTCAGTATGCACTCAGACACACATTGTCTAGCATTTCAAAATAAATTTGTAATTGATTTGCTATGTAATATTTTTTCAGTGACATTTTGGGGGCTTTGTATTTAAACTTCATTCACTCCTACTGCAGTTTCATTACAGCAGTTGACTTCAGTGGGCTTTACATGTACCTTTCTTTAGGTTTTTCATTAAGGTTATTATTTAGATTTTATCCTTTATTCATCAACCACACCAAACAGAGAAATTCTCACCTTCTTCATAAGCCCTGTGCTCTCACCCCTGCACCAATGTGTGCTAGTCCTCTGCTGTGCTAACACAACTCTTCTGTGGGAGTATGTTGTGGTTGTTGGTGGTCTAAATGTGGTTGCAAAACTGAACTAATCAAGGGTAAGAAGATGTTTTCCTCTCCCCTCTCATGTCTATCTGTGTAATTTTCAATTTGGATCAGTTTAGCAATCCTTTTTACAGCCTTCCTCCCCAGAGAAACTGTTAGCGCTATGGAGTGAATGGAAACAAGTATGGGAGTCTAAATTCCCTTAGGTAGTTTCATATGAATCTACACTCCAAATTTGGGCCCAAGTACAGAAACAATCAGACATTATAATGAAAATACTTTTGAAGGTTTATATTCACATATACTGTATGTGACATACAGGTCTCCTAACCTCAAATTTAAACCACAACTTGAGATACAGAACTGGAAACCAGCAGAAGGAACTAAAACTTGGAACAACTGTGTAACTAAGTTAAAATATAACTTTTAAAGTAAGCATCAGCTGCAATTTCTTTTAGGTCTGACTTATGAAACATGAAACAGTGAAGAGGTGTTGGTATTCAAGGGGTGTTTCAGTGTTTCCTTCAGTATTTAGTGACACTTCTCTAGTTAAAGAAAGGACTAAAAATGTGGTCAAGAAACTGAATTATAACTTCTAGAGGCCTGTATTCCATCTCTCCATCTCTGCTACAGACTTTGTCAGTAAGCATTACATTTATCTGTTCCTCTGATTTCCAGGATTTGCCAAAGCAGCCTGCAAGTTCCTGAAGAACCACAACTCTAAAGCCGTGACAGTGAGTGGTCCACCTACCATGACTATGACTATGTATCACAATGCAAGAAATAACAGTGTCATAGCTAACAAAAGTCATTTTTATGACAGTTCTCCAGAGACTCAAAACACCTGGGATAGATACAACTGACAACAACCTGTCATCTGGCATTAGCCACTATGTGCATTGATTTTAATAAGCCTATTATTTGGCTTTTGTTTTTAAAATATCACTCCTGTCCTGCTTAACTGTATTATGAAGTGGACTTGTTGGGAAGTTCATTTCATAATACAGTATGAAGCCCAGCATTATGCATTGCTGAGTATGACTCTGACTACTCAAATGCACTGTTCCTGTAGTCTGCATATGGTTACAAGCACTTGAGATGGGTGTGGGCCAGCATAATTTAGATCTTCAGGCTAAACAATGATTTGCAAAAGCCTTTCTAACCTCCGTAGTTATAAAATCTAAAGCTCTGTAATACACACTCCCAGTTAAAATGTTGACAGTCAAAAAAAAAAAAAAATTAAAAAAAAAAAAAAATTTTTAGACCTGCTGCTATCTCAGCATGACAACCATAAAGAACACAATAAGGAAAGCTGAGTGGTGAGTACTTAGACTATTTTAGTATTAAAGATAATTCCTCTGTACTTTGGGCTACTATGCAAACAGAATTAATTTATTTCTAAAAAGGAACAAACCTGTCCTCTTTCAGAAGGTGTCAGTTAATTAAATAAAGCCATGACAGCGTTCAAGGTAAGGCATTTCACTGTGACATCCCAGAACTAGGCATTTCAATCCTATCGAATGGCAAGATTTAAGATTCACTTCTCTTTTCAGTATTTGGACCTCTCTGAACATCCTGAATCCTGTAAACAGCACTTTCAGTCATTAGCTTTG
Organism: Pezoporus occidentalis; assembly: GCF_034315485.1. Classification (NCBI taxonomy): domain Eukaryota; kingdom Metazoa; phylum Chordata; class Aves; order Psittaciformes; family Psittacidae; genus Pezoporus; species Pezoporus occidentalis. Next base: position 8,261,314 of record NW_026913531.1, read on the forward strand.
TAAAAGCATCTAACTCTGGGAACCTTTCACCTAAAGAAGGTAACTCTACACAGGCGTCTGTGACAGAGCCTTTGGACCTCAGGGCTTGTTATCTCATTTAACAGAAATACAGCTAAATGTTCTATGAAGACAATAAGCTTAAATGAGAGCATTCATAAATGGTCAAATTGCCACTGCATACATTGCAAACAGAAATTAAGCACGCACGCACCTTAGGTGTGAACATGTGACGAATTCCATCCACTGACCCATTAAGGAGCAGTCCTCTGATCAGAAAGCATAAAAGTACCACATAAGGAAAAAGGGAACTAAAATACATGATCTGAAAGACATTAAGAAGAAATTTAACATGACAGCCATGCACTTTATTTTCAATAGCTTCATTCACTATTCAGTATCTCTTTGATATACGACTGAATTGATAATCATATGGTGCTACAGAACATGTAGGGGAACTTCCTATTCCCTTTGTCTCTGCAGAAGAAAGCAAAATCTCAACTGTAAAATAAATTCTCTACTAAAACAATACAGTTGTCATTGTGTTGACTAACTGAAAACAGCTAGGCTTTCAGGGAAATTCAGTGCGAATCGAATAAGATGATGACAAGGACAGAAGTAGATTGTTTCAGAAATGTTTCACTTTACAAATGCACTTTGATTCAAGTACATGGTATAGTAAAGCTGTAGAGCACAAAGAGAAATTCTTTTTGTCTTCAGGAGACAAAAGTCAATGGAAGTATATAACCAATGGATTAGAACCACTAAGCAACACTCAATGCCAAAACAGCAAAAAAATAAAAGTAATCAAATACAATCTTTCATTCTCCATCACTGAAAAGCAAATCTATTCTGTACTTTACAGTAAAATAATTCTCTCATTAAACTTGCTAGTTCTTTAATTAAAATACACTAAAGAGGTCACAGAATTTTCCACCTCAGTGCCAAACTTTTTAATAGCAAAAAGTTTTGCTATTGAAATAGATTACTTTTCATTTAGAATCCCACAGAGATCAACAGAGCTAGCAAAACACTCACTAGCCAATCCAGCTGGCTGCATAGAAAGGAAAGACAGGGTGGTGTACTCAGATGCAAAGGGATAGCAGTCATTAGACAAAAGAAACAATCCAGAATCCTGAAAACCAGCTGTGCTAATGACAGAAGCATGTGTACCAATGACAGTAACAAAAATGGCAAGGCCTTTTGAGGATCTGGGTGCAATGCAAACATAATGTGAGTATACATGGGAACCTAATTCGTAGACATTTAGAAGCACACAGACTTATGCTGCACATTATGTTATGAATAACAGTTATGCTGATGGGAATAGAAAATTATTCTTGAGATCTCAACTCCCAGTAAATTAATATAATTCCCACTAAAATTACTACAGTTTTAATCCTCAACTACTAACATTCCTCTACCTGAGATTATACTAGGGTGAGTCACAGCTTCTAACCTGCTCCTACAGATTTCAGGAGAGAGTAAACAGAGCATATGGTGAACAAAAATGTCATGAAACGTTTCAAAGTAAAACACTATCATTTAGGTAAACAGTATACTCACTTTGCCTGAGGACTGAATTCCTTTGATCATGGCTAGGCATACCATGACCCAGGCAGCCAGCAAGCAGATAGTCATCTTCCAGTTTAAACCCCCGCTTTCTGACAGAGAGCTGGAAATATTCAGTGCTTCTCTGTACCAGTAATAAGTGGTTGCAGAACTCTTTTCACACTCTGGCTCCACAACTGTCAAGAAATGTTAGCAAGTAAATAATGGGACTCAGGACAAAAGTATTTTCCCAACATTTCATAACAGTGTTATACCAATTCTTAATATTTGCAATTGTGTCACCATCATTTCCGAAAAACTAAACTAAAAGTGTCTTAAAATGTTGTCTAAAAGAGAAAGTGACTGCTAAGGGTGAAAGGTTCTGGTTAGACCTTTCTAAAACACCCTTTTGGGATAAGTTATTTATTTGCATATGGTCAAGCCAAGTGCTAGGCAGAATTTATTTTTCACTTAATTACTAAATAGTAGTCTGGTCTAGATGAAGACATGCATTCTCTTTATGACATTACCTACATATGATACTGTGATGTAAACTATGAAATGCATCTCTCTAAAATTGAACACCATTTTGAAAATACATGGAAAACAAATTCTTGCTTGTGTCTGCTTTGATATGACACTCAAATCAACAAGCAATTAACTACTATTAGAAACAATAAAATCATCATCAATGAATCAAATCAAAAACAAATAAAATCAAATAAAAAATCAATCAACGAAATCATCATCATTTCTTGGTTGATATTCAAGGATCACCTACTACAAGCTCAGGACTGTTGCATCCCAACCAGAAGGAAATGCAGCAGGAGGGCCAGGAGACCTCCTTGGATGGATAAGGAGCTGTTGAGGAAACTTCAAATGAAAAAAGAGGCTTATAATAAGTGGAAGCAAGGACAGGTGGCATGGAAAGAGTACAGGGATGTTGTCCAGGAAGCTAGGGACCAGGTTAGAAAAGCTAAGGCCCTGTTAGAATTAAACTTAGCTAGAGGTATTAAAGATAACAGGAAGGGATGCTACAAGTACATAGCAAATAAAAAACAGACTAGGGAGAATGTAGGCCCCCTCAGGAAGCTCTCAGGAGAACTGGCTACACAGGATTTGGAGAAGGCTGAGGTTCTGAATGACTTCTTTGCCTCGGTCTTCACTGGCAAAGGCTCTGACCAAACCACCCAAGTCTTGGAAGGCAGATGCAGCAACTGTGAGAATGAAGACCTTGCGCCCACTGTAGGAGAGGAACTGGTTTGAGACCATCTTAAAAACCTGAATGTGCACAAGTCCATGGGTCCTGATGAGATCCATCCACGGGTCCTGAAGGAGCTGGCGAATGAAGTTGTGAAGCCGCTGGCCATCATATTTGAGAAATCATGGCAGTCAGGTGAAGTTCCCGATGACTGGAAAAAGGGAAATATAACCCCCATTTTCAAGAAGGGGAAAATGGATGACCCGGGGAATTACAGACCAGTCAGTCTCACCTCTGTGCCTGGCAAAATCTTGGAGCAGATTCTCCTGGAAGGCATGCTAAGGCACATGAAAAACAACAAGGTGCTTGCTGACAGCCAGCATGGCTTCACTAAGGGGAAATCCTGCCTGACCAATTTGGTGGCCTTCTATGATGGGGCTACAGAACTGATGGACAGAGGTAGAGCAGTTGATGTCATCTACCTGGACACGTGCAAAGTGTTCAACACTGTCCCACACAACATCCTTGTCTCTACATTGGAGAGACATCAATTTGGTAGGTGGACCACTCAATGGATAAAGAACTGGCTGGATGGCTGCACACAAAGAGTTGTGGTCAATGGCTCAATGTCCAGCTGGAGACCAGTAACAAGTGGTGTCTCTCAGGGATCGGTCTTGTGGAACATCTTTGTCACTGAAATGGACAGTGGGATTGAGTGCGCCCTCAGCAAGTTTGCCGATGACACCAAGCTGTGTGGTTCGGTTGATAACGCTGGAGGGAAGGAATGCCATCCAGAGGGACCTCAACATGCTTGTGAGGTGGGCTGATGCCAACCTCATGAAGTTTTACCATGCCAAGTGCAAGGTCCTACACCTGGGTCGGAGCAATCCCAGGCACAGCTACAGGTTGGGCAAAAAAGAGATTCAGAACTGCCCTGCGGAGAAGGACTTGGGGGTGTTGGTCGATGAGAAAATGAACATGAGCCGGCTTCAGTGTGCGCTTGCAGCCCAGAAAGCCAACCATATCCTGGGCTGCATCAAAAGGAGCGTGACCAGAAGGTCGAAGGAGGTGATCCTGCCCCTCTGCTCTGCTCTTGTGAGACCTCACCTGGAGTATTGTGTGCAGTTCTGGTGTCCTCAACATAAAAAGGACATGGAACTGTTGGAACAAGTCCAGAGAAGGGCCATGAGGATGATCAGGGGACTGGAGCACCTCCGGTATGAAGACAGGCTGAGGAAGTTACGGCTGTTCAGCCTGGAGAAGAGAAGGCTGCATGGAGACCTCATAGCAGCCTTCCAGTAGCTGAAAGGGGCCTACAGGGATGCTGGGGAGGGACTCTTCATTAGAGACTGTAGTGATAGGACAAGGAGTAATGGGTTAAAACTTAAACAGGGGAAGTTTAGATTGCATATAAGAAGGAAATTCTTTCCTGTTAGGGTGGTGAGGCACTGGAATGGGTTGCCCAGGGAAGCTGTGAATGCTCCATCCCTGGCGGCGTTCAAGTCCTGGTTAGACAGGGCCTTGGGTGGCATGGTTTAGCGGGAGGTGTCCTTGCACATGGCAGGGGGGGTTGGAACTAGATGATCTTAAGGTCCTTTCCAGCCCTAACTATTCTGTGATTCTATGATCATCTCGAAGTGATGAGAAAAAGAAAAAATGGCTTCTACACAGCAATGTTAAATGAAAGTTTCTACGTGCATTCCAGAAGTGTTTTTTTTTTTATTATCCTGAGTCAAGGTAATTAATGAAAAGAAGGGAAAGATACACTCATTTGAAGAAAACCTAACACAGATTTCAGATCCTCACTGAAATAAACTGTCAAAAATTATAGGAAGTTATCATATGTAATACTTTTCTTTGTGTAAGCATAGTTAAGACGACCTCTGCTGAAGTTAGTCTGACACACTGTACCTTATTATTTAAACAGGGTAAGAATACATGAACAATCACTGTGGCTCAACTAATAGACAAGAGCTTGTGGAACTCTGGCTACCTGTGTGCCAATATTCAGAAATACGAATTATTTCAAACAACTGAAGCAAGGAACTTAGGCAAAGACACTATAAAAACGTCATAGAACTTTTTAAATGTCCCCGATTATGTACTTTATTAAATCAGTCAAACAACCCCCAAACAAATAAATTAGAGGTAATTGAAAAAAAAAAAAAAAAAACAGCAATCTGAAATAAAAAGAAATTAAAATAAGCATTTTGTATTTCAATAGCAAGGATAATGCAAAGTGTTCAAAGTGTGTAACTTGTTACGAGATAACCAAAACCAAGGGATAAAGAACTTCTAATGCTATTACATAATACGTCCATGTAAGACTATCACATTATAGTGACAAACCAATGACCAATTATTTCAATTCTACTGGTTTACAAAGCAAACAATACTTTTATCACATGACTTTTATTAATGTTCACAGTTTTCAATTTTCTGCTTTGTTAGTAATGAAACACCAGGAAGTATCCTACCAATTGAAGTGTAGAAATATCCTTCCACCTTTGTTTTTCAGCAAGTAAGCATAAAAAGCAGTCTGAACATCAGGAAAAGAGTAATCAGAACTTTTTTTTTCCCTGTAACACACTAAGCAGCACTCTCCTTATTTCATTACTCTTTAAAATGCTGTTGACGGTGATGTTCCTTTCAAAATATTTATCTTAAATTACGGGGTTTTGTTGCATTTTTTCTAAGTATAATAATGTGACACTGCATTAAGATGCAAAACCAGCTTTGCATGCAACACTCTTTTCCAACAAGTATCTTTTTGAATTGTTGGGGGGGGGGGTGTGTGGAATTTCTCCATTTGGTTTGAATTCTTAAGAACATTAATATAGACTTACAGGTATGAGATGTATTTTTAACTAAAGGACATTGGTCCCACGGTAATGGATGCTGAAAAGACTGGGAAAAGTAAAACAGACTCCATCCAATAATGACATTGTAGTACAGAGCCACAAAGAAACACACCTATAAAAAAAGACAGATAAAAAAGTTAGTAAGTGCAACTACATTTGCAAATTAAAAAAATAAGAAAAAAATCCCAACTGAACTTCTGCATATTTCAGCCACTGAACCTAATTTTAATTAAGTCAGAAAAAGAACTGAATGTCTTGCCCAATTAAAGTACTTGCCAAAATTTTTGCTCTTCTCTGTATTTATCACGTAACTCCTATACTTTTACAGGCTTTTTTTCTCCAGAAGACTAGTTTCCTAGTTCCTTATTTCAAAAGAATCACAAAATACATGTTAAGTGGTTTTACAGACACATCTATATCAACACTTTTTAATGTTTTAAGATCTCCCAAAACATTGTAAACTGACCTTGATGCTCAACTACAGATCAGTAGCCTTTCCCTGCAGCAAAACAGAAAGTCTAACAAGCCACACAATTAATGTTAATAACTTACTACGCAGCTTGCAAATCCAATTCCTCCAAGTTTGGGGCTGATGTAATTCCATACACCAATACTCCCTCGGCGGATCCTCTGCCCAACAGCAAGCTCCAAGAAAAAGAGTGGAATCCCTATTATCAGTAGCAAGATTAAGTATGGCACAAGATAGGCACCTATGAAAGGAATAAAGAGTCAGAGTGACTGAAGAAGAGTCAGAACTTGACACAACAAATGTGAAACCTAACAGCTTCAAGCTTGAATTAGTGTCCATAAAGCTTTTCTGATCACATGCAATGAGTAATTTTAACTGATGTAATTGCCCATACATCTTCCAAGATAGGAAAAACCCAGAGACAGCAAATTTCCAAAGCACTGTAACATTGTGAGGCAAACCCTACTGAAAGTTAATTATTATCCAAGCTAGTTGTTCACTTGTGTGAAATTCTAGACAATTAATCAAACTTTTAAGATACACAGTGAGGCAATCAGGAGCTGAATCGACATCTCTTAAAACACTCAACACCTTGACATCTAACACAGCAGCAAGACTTAATTTATAAAAGAAATACAGAAAATACTGTGCACATAACATTCTGAATTTCATCCAATCTTAAAACAGTTTTAAAAGATCACCTGTTGATTTCTCCATGTGCACTTCCAATGCTCAGAAAGACGATTTCACAATATACAAAGAGTGATTATACCCAGCTAAGCAAAACACTACATCAGCCCATTTCTACCAGGCTCCAGAAAGAGATTAGGCACATGAGGTGGAAATTAAATGGAGTATTGTAGGTCCAGATCTCACATTACTCAAAAATGCTCAAAAAAAAAAAACAAAACACAACTGTTATTTCACCTTTGTACATATTTGTAACACCTTTTTTCAACATTTTATTCCTAGGAAGTGGTGATACAATACTAACTTAAGCACGTATCTTCATTTATTTCAGTGAAACTAATAGGAAGCAAATATATCCATACACTAAGCACACTGAAAAGTTCAGAGCCTGACTTACTCCTTAGTGTTGCAGAGTATTTAACACTAGAGCTAACAAAACATTCAGCCATCACCAATCAGCAACGTGGCATCTAATTTTCAAACGCCTGGCTCTTATGCTGCAACATAAGAGTACTGTGCTGCCCAACAAACTCTAAAGGCTTAGAAGTTTTGATTGCAACCATTGTAAGGGTAAAGAAAAGCACCTGAGAGATGCATACTGCAGCATGTCAGAGCAAGCTACAAAGCAAAGACCTAAAGACCTCAGGAGCTTAGACTCAGAGCTATTAAGTTGTATAATCAATCTGTTCATCTCTGCAATGAGAGAGAATCCGAGCAAATTTCAGAAACCTTGGGATTTATCTTCAACTCCAGCTAAATTTTACTTCAAGTTTCTTCATCCAGCGTCAACTTTCTAGGGCCTTTTTTTTTGGAGTCAGAATACACTGTAATTTGCATATCCTTAGTAGGTAACTTATCTCATGGAATAGTTTATTTTGGAAGAGTTAAATTTTCCTAAGCTGTGCAGGAGACTGCAGATTTTCTGGTACTTTCCACTCCTGTGTGGGTCCACTCGCTACAGAAAACCTGGACATCACCTTCTGCTATAAAGATCTTGCAAAGATCCTAAGCATGGAGTAACTACAGTCTCAAGTCTAAGAATAGCAGGAAAAAAAAGACAGAGTAAATAAAACCTGAAGAAACCCACTGCTGGACCAGACAAAGAATATTGATCTTATTTACCTCACAGTCTACAGGTTATTATAAGAATGGAATATCTCCTTGTGCTTTATTTTCCTGACAATACAATATCAATGACATTGAGCAGCATTTGGTCAAAACCTGTGCCAGGCTCTGAACAATATACCGGTTTTGAGGTTACAGTACACCCCTCATAGAGCCAAACATCATGGTCTACCTACTCACTGCAGGACACTTAAGTGCTATGTCTACTGAGGTAGCAACTACATTCCCGTCCAGTATTTTGGTGTTTTGTGTATCATCTTATGTGCACTAAACAGAAAGAATGCAAAGGACTTACTGTCTGCTGTGAAAAGTGTGACATGAGACAGAAGGGAACAAATGTAAGGAAAACTCAGGAACAGAGTGACAACCACATTCCAAAATGAGGGTGACCACCTGTCTAAGAATGTACAAGACAAATAACACCATTAAACACCCCTGATTTATCATCTACATTCCCTCAAAATTCCTGCAAGACAGAACTACAGTTAACTCGCATTGCAAATGAGAAGCTTTGGCATTACCAGCTTTAAAAATTTGGTCATACAATTAACTGAAAGCCAACAGTATATAGTTTCTTCATCATATAACACTACTGTGAATGATACCTGAGGTCTTAATTAGACAGGTGTTCATAGCTGTGCACAGACAAGCCTAAACAGCTGAAAATAACTGCGCCCTAAATGACTTACCCTGTATCCCACTGGATGACTGTACTAGAGCAGGAACTGAACCCACCTCTTCAGTGTCCCAGTCCACAACCTTGATCACAAGGCTGCAAAGTTAAACACATATTTAAAGACTGGGCTGACGTGGGTGTTTCATAGTGCAGTATCAATGTAAGTTGCAAGATTAATCAGTCAGATTCAACTAAACGATTTACAGAAATGTGGTGTTAAATCCATGTCACATTACATATGACACAATCCTATATTCTGTGTGTATAGCCAGCAGAGTTCACCTGTATACTGCAGGGCTTGTGCAGAACACCTGAAGCACTGATCTTCTCATCAATCCAACCTGCTGAAGTCCCTTTTGTTCTTGTGCCCCTCCCCAAAAGTGGGACATAATGGAAAATAGTGTACCTATGAGTTTCAGTGCAATACACTTTGGAAACTGGTGGATTATACAGTGGTGTATCGCAGCTGCAAAGGGCTGCATCTCTAGACAAGTATTTTCTTTCAGCCTTCTCTTGAAGCTAGACATCAAAGAACTGTAAGACATCTTCACTTCATCATAGACCAGAATCACTATGGAAACAGATCAGTATGCCTCTAAGTTGCTAGAGCACGAAAACATGTGTCCTTGGAGTTAGAATATTGGATAATTTTTATTTGAATAAGAACAATAAACTATACATGGTGGCCTTGAACAGCACCCTACAATTAGTTATATCATCTGCTACTACATCTACCCGCTATGCAGCCTTCTGAATATTACAATTTTGTGCAGTTCAGGATCCCCAGATTTCCCCTTCTATATATTCAAAATTACTCTACTGTAAAGTCACTTTTTTTCATATTTTTGCCTTAAACAATGGCTTTGATATTAGAAAACTTATCTCAGCGTCATACGGACAAAAAAAAAACAACCAACAAATCCTCGTCCTTCTTCACTAGAATGAATAATAAAGATAAAAAAGATTGCACGAACTGGTGAATGTTAATACTGTACACAGCACTGCCTTGATTTTTGATATTTACAGTCTACTAAACTCCTGTAAGTGAAAATATTTACCATTACAAATTACAAATTGTTTTTATCAGGAAAATCTGATAAAAGGTTTTATGTTTTATCTGTAGGTTTGCAGTTTATTTTACTGATTGGACAGTCTTCCTGTAAGTAGTCTTTCATGATTTAAGTTCAGGTATGCCTATTTACAAAACTGTGCTTAAAGGATGAAAATTACCTTAGCTAATAAGCTTTAATGAAGAATTACAATAAAAACAGACATTTTCAGCACACTGAAGTACAAATGAATTTTGAGTCTGATCATATAGTTTAAGTCTGAGCTCACAAAATAGTACTGAAGTCATCAGTGAATTCAAGACACTGATCATGAATTATTGATCAAAAGCTAAATAATTAAGCCACTGAAATCATACTCAGTGTTGGGAATACTAGGTAATATCTGCTTTGCTCCCATTTTGCTTGTATTAGACAATCAGACTGCAGCTCGTAATGACTACCCAGTATTTAGAGTTTATATAAGTGCAGCAGGAGGGCCAGGAGACCTCCTTGGATGGATAAGGAGCTCCTGAGGAAAATCTGAAGGAAAAAAAGAGGCTTATAATAAGTGGAAGCAAGGACAGGTGGCATGGAAAGAGTACAGGGATGTTGTCCAGGAAGCTAGGGACCAGGTTAAGAAAGCTAAGGCCCTGTTAGAATTAAACTTAGCTAGAGGTATTAAAGATAACAGGAAGGGATGCTACAAGTACATAGCAAATAAAAAACAGACTAGGGAGAATGTAGGCCCCCTCAGGAAGCTCTCAGGAGAACTGGCTACACAGGATTTGGAGAAGGCTGAGGTTCTGAATGACTTCTTTGCCTCGGTCTTCACTGGCAAAGGCTCTGACCAAACCACCCAAGTCTTGGAAGGCAGATGCAGCAACTGTGAGAATGAAGACCTTGCGCCCACTGTAGTAGGAGAGGAACTGGTTCGAGACCATCTTAAAAATCTGAATGTGCACAAGTCCATGGGTCCTGATGAGATCCATCCGTGGGTCCTGAAGGAGCTGGCGAATGACGTTGCGAAGCCGCTGGCCATCGTATTTGAGAAATCTTGGCAGTCAGGTGAAGTTCCCGATGACTGGAAAAAGGGAAATATAACCCCCATTTTCAAGAAGGGGAAAATGGATGACCCGGGGAATTACAGACCAGTCTCACCTCTGTGCCTGGCAAAATCTTGGAGCAGATTCTCCTGGAAGGCATGCTAAGGCACATGAAAAACAACAAGGTGCTTGCTGACAGCCAGCATGGCTTCACTAAGGGGAAATCCTGCCTGACCAATTTGGTGGCCTTCTATGATGGGGCTACAGAACTGTTGGACAGAGGTAGAGCAGTTGTCCATCTACCTGGACACGTGCAAAGTGTTCAACACTGTCCCACACAACATCCTTGTCTCTACATTGGAGAGACATCAATTTGGTAGGTGGACCACTCAATGGATAAAGAACTGGCTGGATGGCCACACACAAAGAGTTGTGGTCAATGGCTCAATGTCCAGCTGGAGACCAGTAACGAGTGGTGTCCCTCAGGGATCGGAGTTGGGACCGGTCTTGTTCAACATCTTTGCCACTGACATGGACAGTGGGATTGAGTGCGCCCCCAGCAAGTTTGCCGATGACACCAAGCTGTGTGGTTCGGTTGATAACGCTGGAGGGAAGGAATGCCATCCAGAGGGACCTCGACATGCTTGTGAGGTGGGCTGATGCCAACCTCATGAAGTTTTACCATGCCAAGTGCAAGGTCCTACACCTGGGTCGGAGCAATCCCAGGCACAGCTACAGGTTGGGCAAAAAAGAGATTCAGAACTGCCCTGCGGAGAAGGACTTGGGGGTGTTGGTCGATGAGAAAATGAACATGAGCTGGCTTCAGTGTGCGCTTGCAGCCCAGAAAGCCAACCATATCCCGGGCTGCATCAAAAGGAGCGTGACCAGAAGGTCGAAGGAGGTGATCCTGCCCCTCTGCTCTGCTCTTGTGAGACCTCACCTGGAGTATTGTGTGCAGTTCTGGTGTCCTCAACATAAAAAGGACATGGAACTGTTGGAACAAGTCCAGAGAAGGGCCACGAGGATGATCAGGGGACTGGAGCACCTCCCGTATGAAGACAGGCTGAGGAAGTTACGGCTGTTCAGCCTGGAGAAGAGAAGGCTGCGTGGAGACCTCATAGCAGCCTTCCAGTAGCTGAAAGGGGCCTACAGGGATGCTGGGGATGGACTCTTCATTAGAGACTGTAGTGATAGGACAAGGGGTTACTGGTTAAAACTTAAACAGGGGAAGTTTAGATTGGATATAAGGAAGAAATTCTTTCCTGTTAGGGTGGTGAGGCACTGGAATAGGTTGCCCAGGGAGCCTGTGAATGCTCCATCCCTGGCAGTGTTCAAGACCAGGCTGGACAAGGCCTTGGGTGATATGATTTAGCGTAAGGTGTCCCTACCCACGGCAGGGGGGTTGGAACTAGATGATCTTAAGGTCCTTTCCAACCCTAACTATTCTATGACTCTATGATTTTCTCAGCAGTTCCCAGCAACAGCTGCTGGATCATAGAACTTAACAATTCAATCTACTGACATTTTGGTATAAAATACAGAATACTTAAATGTAAAGACTCATGACATGACTCTACACGTCTACCTCCAACACATACTGGCAAGATACTGTGCTACAGATTTCACTATGCTGCTCGTAACTTTTATCTGTTTATCATTTTTACTATTCTTTTGAGATTTTACATCACAGAGATATTAAAAAGACTGACCCCAAAATGAATAAAAAAAACACCAAAATCAGGAAAATTAAGCTAACGCTCATCAAAATGCAACACAATTTGGTGTGCCGTACTTTGTACACTCCAAGTAAATCCTCTTATAATACACAACACTAGAAGCACCTCTTAGGTAACTATGTTCACTTTCTTCATAATAACACCTAATCTAGCAGAACAGATAATGTTGTTTGCTTTTGTTCCTTTTAATATGTGAAAGTACCATTTTTTTTCTGCTAATCCTAAAGGGAAATGATAACAAAATCGAATAAACTTTAAATAGCTCTTTGGAAAAAAGCACAAGGTATGCAAGCTACTCACCAGGTGATAGCTATAAGCAGCAGGCAAATATAGGTCTAGTCTGTCACTATTTATTAGCCTTATGGCAAGATTGGATACACCTGAGTGGTTTATTTTCATAGGAAGCTGAGGCAGCTCTGAACCTACTGCATGCTAACATGGGTCCTGAAATTGTTATATAGGAACTGTGTCTATCTGAACAAACATACATATTTGTCTTCATATAGTAAAGGAATTATAAATAAACTGTATAGTATAAAAAATTATAAATATAAAAAACTTCTAAAGCTAAGTTAGAGAATACCCAGGTCCAGTGCAAATAACCTTCTTGAGTAATCAAGGAATAAACAGCTTTTTTTCAGCTGTAACACACTGAAAATTAGTAGAATAGGTACCTTAAGTGACAGATGAGAACTCGGCATTGCTTACCAGAGGTAAGGAGGACGTGGTGAGGACAGAGGTGAAGTAGGCAAAGATCTATGATCAGTTCCTCAAAATTTTACTGAACACCTTCAGACCCTCATTCACAAAGGCTATAAACTCCTTTGGGCCCTCTGTCTCATTACAAGTCTAGAAAATGAGCACCCTGAAGTGCTCAGTCTCCTTCAGCCATGTGTGAAAGCCAGCAAAGAGCTACCCACTCTAGTTGTATCTTAGTTGATCACTAACAAAACCCCAACAGGTATTACTCTAAATATTTACAAGTTTGTATGAAAGAAAACAACAGGAGAAAACTGTTAAACGATCACAAGAAATAAACTGATTTTGGTGGTGCAGACCAGACCCAGAAACACTGATTGGAAAAATACCTATGGATGGCTAAGCATCAGTGTAGTGTTACTTTTAAACATGGTATCACAAATAACTTATTGACACAGTACAGAGCTCTGAAGTCAGGAATGCTGGCATACCACAGGCCACAGCCAAAACCAAACCTAATCTCTCTAGAAAACAGGGCAGTAAACACCCAGTGTTTTCCCCGCAAAATCCTCTTATATATCTAATTGGGCTAACTTGGCTGTATCTTTCTGTGTTTCTTTTGTTGGGTTTGTTCTTCTGTATACAAAAGGTTGGGTTTGGTTTTTTTCTTTAAAAAAAAGATAAAACTGAAGACTACTATGTGGTTATTGTTATAAATTGAGACCACAACGGATCATAATCCAATCACTATTTTATTAATTATAGCAAGTAGAATATGAGCAAAACAGCGCTGGACTACAGGGGAGTGCTGAGCAGTTCAAACAACGCCCTTTTATACATCTTTATTTCCGTGTTTGTGACGTAGTTGTGGTACTCTGCGCATGCTTCAGCTGTTGCCAGGGGGTCCACTTCTGCCTTCTGGTGGTCGTTGAGGCTGAAGTAAGAATTCTTCCTCCTTATTCCATAGTTGACCTTTTACCCATATATCCTTTTACGGAGTTGTTTGTCTTATTTCTACCAGTTCCTGGAACACCTTATGGTTATCTTTAGTCAACGGCTACTATGTTTGCATAAGCGGTACTTGGTTAGTTTATGTAAGCGATTGCGGTTATCTTTTCTTACACAAGCTGTGTCCGGTGACTTGTTTGAGTAAGCGATTTTTATTGCCTAACCTTTACATTGGGCTTAACATAATTCTTAATAAACAATACCCTAACTCATAGTTTCTTACAATCCCCCCTTTTTCTTTTTATCCTATTATTGTTTATTACATACTACTTTCATTTAAACATTGATTACATGGTTGCCAGCATTCACAAGATGTTTTCTTACAGATACATTTATGATTTTCACAGTCACAATCCTCATCTTCATTATAGTTTTCATTTTCATTGGTAGGTACCTTTTCATATTTTGTTTCAGCTTCCATAGTTAAAATAAGCAGTTTCGCTATCTCAAATCGTTCTCTAATAAAGCGTAAAATACAGCGTAATATACAAGGCCCAAATACAAGTCCCAAAATCAATATAATAAGCGGTCCTGCTAAAGTAGACAACAAAGTGGTTATCCAGGGTGAAACATTAAACCAATTTTCATACCATGATCTGCCCGCCTCACGATTCTTTTTACGTTGATCTAACCTTCTCCGGAGTTCAGACATAGTGTCCTGGACTACTCCTGTATGGTCAGCAAAAGAGCAACATTCTTCACCGAGAGCTACACATAACCCTCCTTCCTTTAGGAATAATAGATCTAATCCTCTTCTATTTTGCAGTACTACTTCTGATAAAGATTTTACTGAAGTGGCTAAATCTTTAATAGATTGTTCTAGTTTTGCTAAATCCTCATCTACAGCCATCTGCAAACTTTGTAATTCCTGATCTTTTACTAGGGAGGCTATGCCTGTACCTGCTCCAACTCCGCTTGCTATCAGCAACGTAGCTGAAGTTACCACTGTAATTGGTTCTCGTTTTTGTCTGTTCAGGTCTCCCTCAAAGTGGTGTAACACCTCCTCAGAAGTGTGATAGATCAAACGGGGAACAATAATCACCTGT